>NC_067147.1:58944135-59296635 GCF_903995435.1 Acomys russatus
ATCCAAGGGAGGAGGTCACAGATACGCCTCAGATGTGCTTCTGTGGGTGGCCTTAGCCAGGCAGCTGCCTTTTGAGAGATCAGACCAGAGGGACCTATTAGGACACTTGTGGCCAGCCTCATGGAGGCCAGCCTGGGTAGTGAGAGCACAGAGGAGTTCTCACCTTAAACCCAGGACAAGCTGGGTTCTTCTCAGTCTCCACATGACCCTTCTAGACCAAGACCCCTCAAAGCACAGAGATGGCAGCAGAAATCCCTCAAAACAATGGTCCTCTCCTCTTCCAAAAACTACCGCCAGGATGGCTCCATGGGGTGGCCCCGTGGGAGCTCTCTGGCTTCCCTTTCCTGGCCCCTACGTGACGCCAGCCATGGCAGCACCTGTGCTGGACGCTTTGGGTGACTTTTTGTTTTGTTTTGAGACAAGCTGTCATGACGGAGCTGTGGCTGGAATCTTCTGGAATCTTGCTGCGTAGATGGAGCTGTAGCTGGTCTTTGCTATTGTATGAGCTATCCTCCTTCCCGCCTTTCATCCATCTGGGGGAGGGGGCCCTCGAACTTATGTCCCCTCTGAGAAGTTTCCAGAATTCCTAACGTCACACAGTCACAGAAACTATCTGCAGCTGGCGAAAACCACGCCTCTGCTAGAGCACGGGGCAAATCAGCCCCGCATCCTGACACCTGGGATTAAAATCAAAGCATACTCTTATCATAGTCCTGTGTTGTTTTGTTTTGTTTTGTTTTGTTTTTTGAGACAGGGTTTCTCTGTGTAGCCTTGGCCATCCTGGACTCACTTTGTAGACCAGGCTGGCCTCGAACTCACAGCGATCCGCCTGCCTCTGCCTCCCCAGTGCTGGGATTAAAGGCGTGTGCCACCACGCCCGGCCTAGTCCTGTGTTTTTTAAAGGAACCAAAGTTCCAGAATTTTCGCTACATCAAGCTGGTCTCAAACTCTCCCCACTTCTGCCTCTGCTTCCTAAGTACTGGGATTAAAGGTGTGCACATCCCCACACGACTTCTTCTTCTTCTTCTTCTTCTTCTTCTTCTTCTTCTTCTTCTTCTTCTTCTTCTTCTTCTTCTTCTTCCCCTTCCCCTTCTTCTTCTTCTTCTTCTTCTTCTTCTTCTTCTTCTTCTTCTTCTTCTTCTTCTTCTTCTTCTTCTTCTTCTTCTTCTTCTTCTGGGGTTGTTTTGGTTTAATCTTCTGAGACACGGTTTCATGTTGCTCAGGCTGGCCTCGAATTTTCCATGTAGCCAAGGACAACACTGAAGCTCCGTTCTCGCTGCCTCCTCCACCTGAATGCTGGATTGCAGCTGGGTGACATCACACTGGGTGAATGCGGTCACTGGGGATGGAGCTCAGAGCGCTGCCAACTGAGCCGCCACCCCAGCCCTAAAGCACATGTTTTTGTTTTCTCTTTTCTTTTTTTTTTCTGCACTCTTTTGAAGATTTGTTCTTTTTTGTTTGTTTTGGTTTGGTTTTCTTTTCTTTCTTTTTTCTTTCTTTCTTTTTTTTTTTTTTTTTTTTTTTTTTTTTTTTTTTTTTTTTTTTTTTTTTTGAGACAGAGTTTCTCTGTGTAGCCTTGGCTGTCCTGGATTCACTTTGTAGATCAGGCTGCCCTGAACTCACAGTGATCCACCTGCCTCTGCCTCCCAAGTGCTGGGATTAAAGGTGTGCATCACCGCACCCAGCCTCTGTTTTTTTTGTTTTTCAAGACAGTGTTTCTCTATGTAGCCTTGGCTGTCCTGTACTTGCTTTGTAGACCAGGCTGGCCTCGAACTCATAGCGATCTGCCTGCCTCTGCCTCCTTAGTGCTGGCATTAAAGGCATGTGCCACCAAGCCTGGCACACCTAAGTTTCTTTTCTTTTTTTTTAAGATTTACTTATTATTGTGTATACAGTGCTCTGCCTGCATGTACACCTGCCCACCAGAAGAGGGCATCAGATCACATTATAGATGGCTGTGAGCCACCATGCAGTTGCTGGGAATTGAACTCAGGACCTCTGGAAGAGCAGTCAGTGCTCTTAACCGCTGAACCATCTCTCCAGCCCACATATAGGTTTCTTAAGTGTTCCTTCACCTCAGTCATTTGGTCTCCCAGGTATCCTCTTCCTCCTGAGTTCTTTTCCTCCTCACCCCGCACCCCCTGGTCCCAGCTCGGGCCTGAGTATTGGAGTTCATCTCCCAGGTGTCTCCTAAAGTTACATAGTCCTTCCGCCGTGGGCACAGGCACCTCAGGCAGTGGGAGTGGTTGGGCAAAACGCCCAAAGGCTCTGATTTTTATCCACACAGATGCCAAACACTGAATACCAATTGTCCTCCTTCCACTGTGGCCGCAGAGGAGCTCAGACGCTTCTGAGCATGGCCGCAGGTGGCACGCAGGTGGCTCGTGGGTGGCACGGAATGCTTCTGAGCTCCCCGGTCCTCCAGGTCATGGCCACCTGACCCATCACACGACCTCAGTGTCTGCCCTCCAAGGTCTAGCTCTGCTGTGGGGCCATGAGCTTGTGAATGAGATGTGACAACTCAGCCTGAGGCTCCCGGGAGCGTCTGTGGGTCCTGTCAGCAGCAGTCTGTGGTCGCTCACTCACTCATGTGGCATCTCCTGAGAGGCAAGTGCATGCAAGGCTTTGCAGGAGCAGAGGCTCTGGCCCAGGCCCTGCCCCGAGAAGACTCAGGAATCTCATATAACCACTGTGCACCCTCCAGCCTGGTACCCATAATCTGGAAGCAACCTGTAATGGTCCAAATTCATATGTGTTCTGAGTGTAAAATACACTTAGCATAAAGGAAGACTAAAATAGTTTATGCTGACTGAATTAACTGATAAGGTTGCACATAGAATTTTATATTAAGACTACATAAGGGGCTGGAGAGATGGCTCAGAGGTTAAGAGCACTGGCTGCTCATTCAGAGGCTCATTCAGAGGCTCAGAGCCACATGATGGCTCATAACCATCTATAATGAGATCTGATGCCCTCTTGTGTCTGATGCTCAAATAGAGTGTTCATATACACAAATAAATCTTTTTTTTTTTTTTTTTTTTTTTGGTTTTTCGAGACAGGGTTTCCCTGTGTAGCCTTGGCTGTCCTGGACTCACTCTGTAGACCAGGCTGGCCTCGAACTCACAGCGATCCGCCTGCCTCTGCCTCCCGAGTGCTGGGATTAAAGGCGTGTGCCACCACGCCCGGCTCTAAATAAATCTTTTTTAAAAACTACATAAAATACCTTTGTGGGTGATTGAAATGGGTCTTGTATAATCCACTCTGCCCCAAACTCAAAGCAACCTTTGTACTGATTCCTGGGATTACAGGTATGAGCTGTTATGACCAGCAACAGTGAAATCACTTTTAGCCATTAAAAAGGTATCAAGTGTGCCAGGTGGTGGTGGCACACACCTTTAATTCCAGCACTCGGGAGGCAGAGGCAGGAGAATCTCTGAGTTCAAGGCCAGCCTGGTCTACAGAGTGAGTCCAGGACAGCCAGGGTTACACAGAAAAACCCTGTCTCAAAAAACAAAAACAAGCCAGGCATGGTGCTGCACGCACACGTTTAATCCCAGGACTCGGGGAGGCAGAGGCGGGTGGATCACTGTGAGTTCGAGGCCAGCCTGGTCTACAAAGTGAGTCCAGGACAGCTGAGACTACACAGAAAGATCGTGTCTAAAAAAAAAAAAAACAAACCAAAAAACAAAACACAAAAATAAAAACAAAACACAAAAACTCCAAACAAACAAGGACCAAAAAAAAAAAAAAAATGCTATCAAGTGAGACTGGAGAGATGGCTCAGTGGTTAGGATAGGAGACCTTTGTGCTTTACAGAGGACCTAGGCTCAGTTCTAGCTCCCACATGTCCATTTATGATCATTGGTCACTGGTCACTCCAGCTCCATCAGATCCAAATCCCTTTCTGATTCACCTGCATGCGCTACACATGGTACCCATAAACTTATGCAGACACAAATAAATAAACAGTGATACATTAGCACCCACACCCCTCCCCCAAAAACCCCAACCCCCCTTTGCAGGGTTTGGTGGTACATGCCTGCAAACACAGCACTCGGGAGGCGGAGACCTCCTGTTTGAGGCCAGGCCAGGAAGGCCGCAGTGAGGGAAGGAAAGCGGCTGAAACAGAGGTTTCCAGGAAGCCGGCAGGACTGGTCTTGCCAGGAGGAGGCCACTGGGAAATGTGGCTGGTGAGAGGAGGGCCAGGGGGAGTGCCAACCGAGCCCCTCCCATCTGGACTGCCGCTCTCCGACCCTTCCTGACCCTGGCAGGAAGGAAGCACCAGGAATCTCTCATAGTAAACATCCTTTTGTGGTTTTGGCAGATGAGTATGTGCTGAAGTGAACGTCTGACAGAGGCCGAGTGGGCGCGCCGTGCCCAGACTCAAGACAGGAGAGAAAGAGGACAAGGGAGGCAGACCTGAGCTAGGCCTAGGTACCTTGGCCTGTTCCTCCCCGCTCTGTGGCAAGAAGTCCTCTTCCCTGGATATACTCAAAATTGTTTGTTTGTTTGTTTGTTTGGTTGGTTGGTTTGATTTTCCGAGACAGGGTTTCTCTGTGTAGCCTTGGCTGTCCTGGACTTGCTTTGTAGACCAGGCTGGCCTCGAACTCACAGTGATCCACCTGCTTCTGCTTCTCGAGTGCTGGGATTAAAGGCGTGCGCGCACTGCTACTGCTGCTGCTGCTGCCGCCGCCGCCGCTGCCGCCGCTGCCGCCGCCACCACCACCACCGCCCAGTTTGTTTTTTGTTTTATGAGTCGGGGTTTCTCTGTGCAACAACTCTGGCTTTTGTGGAATTCACATCGATCCCGCTGCCTCTGCCGGGATCCCAAGTACTGGAATCAAAGGTGTGCACCACCACACCCAGCTTGTACTCAAAATTCTTAAGGGACTCAGCTTTCAATAGCCAGATTGGATCCCAAATAATTTTACCCCTCTCCAGCGCTTCTCGTGAAATCCAGACCCATACCTATATGGTGGCGGGAGACAGGGGCCCCTCTCCCTGCTACAGTTGCTGTCTCCTGGCTACAGTGTCCACCCAGCTACAGTCCTGGCAGGAAGCCAGCAGCAATGTCCTGGTGAAACTTTCATCCGGAAAAGGGAAGGCGACTCAGCCACTGGCCCCATCTCAGGCCTGAAGAGCTCTACCCACTGCAGGGCTGTGCGTAAGGTAGGAAGCCTTAGGGGGCCTTAAGTAAATATCGGAAGACTCCAAGGATTCTGGAAAGCAGGGTGAACTAGGTAGGAGTTGGTCATGCGGGCTTGGGACTCAGGGCTGAGGATGGGCACAACTGAGGCCTGGTGGGAGCCTTCATTCTAGGAGGTGTGAAAAGCCTGTACAGCTAAGTAGTGTTCATGCTGGGCAGCTCCAGGGAGCCCTGGGGACCCAGCTTCCCATCCAGGTCACTGGGGCCTGGCCTGTTCTTATCCATGAAGTCAGTTTGCTTTATGGGCCACAAAGCAATAGAATATTATTGGTGCCCCAGCCCAGGCCACAGTCAGAGGTGGACAGAGATGGGCGGGGCTTGTTCTACTCAATCAGGACACTTTGGGTTGGGTAGCCAGTCTGCCTGTTAGAGCCTCTCTTGAGTGGATCAGAGCAAGAGAGGTCATACGGGGCTGAAGGGAGGGCGGGTAACCCTGAGCATGTGTCCTGGTTCCCCCCATCACGCCTGGCATGTGAGATGGCCAACCTTCAATACGAGACTGGCAAGCATCCCCTGAGCTCCATCGAGAAGTGTCAGGAACCCTCGCCAGAATCCCCTTGGCAGGTTCCATCTCGGTGAATCTATCCTCATGACAGACTCCCAGGCTAAGTGATCTGGGTGGCGTTCTACTTGGTAGCAGGTGTGTTGGCCTTAAGATGCCCCCTCCTTCCCTGAGGGAGATGCCTACTAGCCTAACTGGGTACAGAGACACTGGTGCCTGATAAGCCTCCTCCGTGGGGAACCCAGGCTGCCCTGGAGAGTGTAGGAGGTGGTCAGGGACTTTCCTCCCCGAGGTAAACAATCTGCTGTGTAAGTTGTTTTCAGCTGGGAACCTGTGATCTGCTGGGGCAATGGAGAGGGTGCGATGAGGTCATGACTGAAGGATGCTTGGCACGTGCAGCTCAATGTGAGCTCTCAGCAGGGCAGGAATCAAGGCCTGGGGCCAGGAGACCCAATGTGACCTAGGTCAAGGTGCTTCTGGGCCCTTGGTCTCAGCATCTTCTCTGCACTGTGATAAGATGGATGCTCAAAGGAAGGCCCATGGCCTCTAAGCCGCCTTTGAGGATTTGACTCCCACTGGGCTCCTGTAAACCAGCGCTCACTTTGATGGACCAGGCTGGACCTCCCTGCTCAGAGTGGGAGGAGAGGCACAAGTGAGCGGCTCCAATGAGAACTCGATCAGGTGAAAACAAAGCTTGTGAAGATTACTAGTGGTAAGACAGGGTCTCACTATACAGCATAAACTCCTGTTTGGCCTAGAACTCTGTGTAGATCAGGTTGGCCTTAGAGTCACCTACCTGCCTCTCTGTTCTGAGTGCTGAAATTAAAGATGTGTGCCATCTCACCCAGGGAAGGGAGACCAGCTGAATTCCAACAACCGTCTGCTTCCTCCCAGTAGTTAAACCACTTGACTGTTTTGGTCACTGGGCACTTTTTGATGCATATTTTACTTTTTTTTAATTAAAAAAAAATGTTTTTTTCCCTCCAAGACAGGATTTCTCTGTGTAGCCTTGGCTGTCCTGGACTCACTCTGTAGACCAGGCTGGCCTCGAACTCACAGAGACCCGCCTGCCTCTGCCTCCCAAGTGCTGGGATCACAGGTGTGCGCCATTGTGCCTGGCTTCTAACACTAAGCAGTCCAGGATGAACTTGAGCTAACTCCATGCCTCTGCCTCCCAAGTGCTGGTGGCATGACAGGTGTTACTACCATGCTTGCTCGGTATAGTCTGGGCGGCTGGAGCCAGGATCACTGTGAGTTCGAGGCCAGCCTGGTCTACAAAGTGAGTCCAGGACGGCCAAAGCTACACAGAGAAACCCTGTCTCAAAAAACCAAAAAAAAAAAAAAAAAAAGAGTAGGGGCTGTTCCTTTCCTTTTGAGAGGGGGTTTCTGTAGCCCTGGCTGTCCTGGAACTCTCTGTGTAGACCAGGCTGATCTCAAATGAGCAGAGACCCACCCGCCTGTGCTACTATCCCCAGCTCTGGCTGCTCTTGCAGAGGACCCAGGCTCATAACTGTTTGTAACTCCAGGTCCAGTGAATCTGACATCCCCTTCTGGCTTCCAAGGGCACTGGAGATACAAACACTGAGCAGGCATACACGCAGACAAAACACCAATACATGTAAATAAAAAATTTTAAAAACTACTTTAAAAAGGGGAGGAGCAGCAAGATGGCTTAGAGGGTAAAGGCCTTTGCTGCCAAGCCTGACCACTTCCGTTCAGTCCCTAGGACCCACACGGTGGGAGAGAATGGACCTCAGCAAGTCAATCAATGATGCGTACCCTAACCATACCCCACGCTGCAGAACTCATCGGCCTCCTTCTCCCGGTTCCACAGGAGATGAAGGAGAGGGAGGCCTAGTCTCCTGGGTCATGGCCACTCAAGGCCTCAGAGCCTCTGGGGCCCTTCCTCCTCCACAAGCCACTTACTGCTCTTCCCTCAGGCCTGACTCCCATACCCACAGACTGAGAGGTGGTCCAGGGAGGGGCAGAAGACCACAGCAGATCCCAGGCCAGCACTAGGAGCCTCCTTTAGTCTCTGTGCTGCCAGCCCTGGATATGGAAGAGGTGTCCCCCTTAGTTCTCAGAACGGCAGGAAGAACTCAGTTGGCTTCAAGTCAACTCTTAAATACTTAATTCCCATTTATTTAAAGTTCTGTCAGTCTGTATACACTATTTATATTAAAAACACAGGAAGCTGGGGCTCCTAGCAAAAATATACATTTCAGTTTTGGAGACTTCAGACCCTGAGAGGAGCTGCATCCTCAGCACCAGACTTGGGGGAACGGGGCGGGGTTGGTGGGGGCAGGGCAGGGTGGGTCAGGGTATGCAGCTCCATTCACAGCCTGGGCCCCACAGGGAACACCCCAAGACCTGATCAGTAGAGGTGGGGGGCAGGGAGTGTGCTAGCAGGGAATAATCTGGCCAGGATGGGCACTGAATTACTGGCAGGAGCTGACACTGGGCTGGTCCCCTCTCGGCTTCCCTCCAGAGCCTCCGTCTAACAGTTAAGGCCTCTCGGGACAAAGGACCAGACAGGGATCCAGGATGTCAGGGAGCCTGGCTGGTGGCTCCCTGTGGGCCTGGGCAGGATCAGCTCTGTTGGGCTGGGCTCAGTCCTTGGTCTCAGGAGAGCCTGAAAGGGGGGAGCACCCAGCAAGCTCCAGGTCACTTGAAGCTCCTAGGAGCTGGTGACCAGCCAGGCAAAAAAGAGAAGAGCCGTTGGGATGGGTGAATAGAAGAAGTGCCAGGGCTGGAGGAACACAGGCAACTGTGCCTGCGACCTGGCAGGACAGCCCAGCCTGCTCACAGACCATCAACCCTAGGAGCAGGGCCACAGCTGCCCCCAGCAGCTTGGGGAGGGGAGGGGCTCTGTGGTGACCCGAGAGGTGAAGCCAGTGTCATGGTTACACTGGGGCAGCTGCAGGGAGCAGATGTGCCCATGTCATCCAGGAGATGAAAGAATAGCTGTGCTCCAACACCTGGCGCACGGTCCTGCCAGTCTGGGTGCTGGTACAGGGTAGAGGCCAGAGAGGGTACTGGCTGAGGGCCTGCCCCGCTTGCTTCCTGGCCTTAGCCCTGGGACCCAGGCCTGAGTCCTGGCATCAGAGCTAAGTGTGCTGCTGTTCCATTTGGCCAACGTCTACCCTCCTGCTCTTCAATGGGGCTGTGGGCACCCCCCCATATGGAGGGGATATCCCCAAGGCAGCACAGCGCCCTCAGTGATAATGGTCTAGAACACTGGCCAGAAGAATGCAGGGTATCAGGACGGGAGCGTGGTGCCTGGGGACATGGCTCCCAGCCCACTCTCCTGTGCAGGAGGAACCCTGTGATGGTGACCGCAGGCTGGGGCAGCAGTCAGTGCTGGGCCCAGAGCGTAGTGTTTCTTTGGGTCTTTGAAGAGGGAGACAGACACAGGCAGGCCTGGGCCAGTGCAGGGTCCTCTGCTTCTAGGCTGCTGGTGAGCGTACTGGCTGCCCCACTGACATGAACCAGACAGATGTGGGACAGGCAGGGGAGGAGGGTGCTACAGAAGGCAAGGCAGAGAGCAGGGGGGCTGGGGAGACAGCAACAACAGGAAGCGCTGGGGAGAAATGGGGCAGAAGGCAGGGAAGGTGGGGTCTGGCCACGTGTGTGTCTGGAGTGTTGTGAGTAGGGGGCTCCAGCTGCTTGGGCTGTGCCCAACGCCTGTGGGCGGGTCCTCCGCACAGACAGGCTGGGCCCAGCTGGAGCCTGCAGGGAAGCCTGGCCTCAGTACATGTCCTTGTAGATTTCCTGGAGCAGGGGGTGCAGCAAGGTCTCACTCTCTGTCTTCTTGAGCCACTGCATCATCTGGGCATGCTCAGTGACCAGCTGCCGCAGGTCCGCCATCTTCTGCAGCAGCTTGGGGAAGAGGTACTGGCTGTCTGGGTGGTTGACCTGCAGGTGGAACTCCAGAGCCCGCAGAATGGTGTCCTGGATGGCCTCCACCTGTGGCACATTCATGAGGCCTGGCCGGTCTGCGGGGACACAGGGTATGAGCAGGGTCACAAGGCAGGGCAGAGGAGCCTTAGCCCACCCCGGGATCTCTTTGCCCAGGACGGATTTGAGCCTAGCTGTGTCACCGGCCCCGTCCGTCACTGCCTGGGCACGCCAGTCCCCACCCCTGCTCTCCATCCACCTTCTGTTCCTGATCTGGCACGGCTGTGTGACCCCTGGCTATGACACCTGGTACCCAGATTCAGGTCCTATCTCTGTGGGAGAATATCTTGGTGGCTCTGGGTTTCAGAGTCCTTAGCCCAGTTGCTGTGAGGACCGAGTGAGTTATAAACCAGGATGGTTCTGGCCTGAAGTGAGGTCCATGCCCCTGTGGGGGAGTGGGCTTACCCGTGTATTATACTGGACTAGAAAGTGCAAAAGTAATACAGAAATTTCTCCATCACCCACAAATGACATAATGGTGTATCCTGTGTGTCATACCCTCCCCCTCCCCCTGCTCCCCACACACACTGGGGATGGAACTCAGGGCCTCTTGCCTGCCTGCTAAATAACCACTCTACCTTTGAGCTATAACCCCAGCAAGGCCAACTCTATCTGTTTGACTAGGTGCTACTGGCTCTGCAGGTGCTCTGTGCTGCACTGGCTGAGGTCAGGCTTGGTCACAGGCTGTGAGGGTCCTCACCTCCACACAGAATGATGGCCGCGATGAAAAGTGCCAGGTCGCTGTCATCGAGTTCCAGGGCATTGAACTTGACAGCAAACTCAAACTTGGGCTCAATGATGTCACTGAAGGGTTTGCGGAGACTGCGCAAGAACTCGTGGGTGACAAAGCCACTGCCGTTGGCCACCAGCAACCCGTCTTTGTTGACGATGGAGGCCAGCATGGCGAAGATGGCCTCATGCACGCCATACTTGAGGAGGGTCACCTGGTCGTTGAGGAAGAGGCCGCTGAAGTTGGGGATGCTCTTGGCGAACTCCGTGAGCTCCCGCACCGTCTCCACCGTGGTGCACTGGCAGCGGTAGAACACGTGGACGCTGATCTCCTTGTAGGGCGGCAGCCCGTTCACCAGCTGCTTCCACACCAGGCCTTTCTCCGCCTGCCACAGCGTCTCGATGTCGTGGATGACAAAGGGCTGAAAACCAGGCCCATCAGAGGCCAGGCCTGGGGAAGGAGAGGGGCCCCGCCCATGTGTCCCGGGGACCCCACCGCAGAGCCCGGGCTGGCCAGCGACACTCACTGCATTGTGGTTGGACTTGCCGGTGAGGATGCTCCGTGCCTTCTTTTTGGTCATGTTGAAGTTTTTCAGGTAGGCATTGTAGATGTGCTTGGAGAAGGCCTTCAGGTCGGCCAGCTGGGGGTTGTGCTGGCACCCCTCGCTGGCCGTCAGCCCCGCCACCAGCTTCCTCTTCTCGGCCTCAGGCATCCGTCCAAAGCGAATGGCTGCGCAGGGGTGGAGGGCCAGTCATGGAAGAGCCGGCCAGGAGCCAGCGCCTCTCCTCCCCTGCTCCACTCAGGTGTGGAGGTGACGGGGACTCATCCTGTGGGAGCCTGGGGTCCTCAGAGGCCCCAAAGTCAGCAAGGGAGCAAAGTGGAGGCAGCCCAGGACAAACTCCCTGAGAACTTTTGCTGACTTGGCTGGGGACAGGCATGGTGCGGCAGCTAGGAACACAGCCTCTGGTGACCCGGGCCCAGACCGGGGCCCAGCACATCCCCTTTCTATTATGTGACTTCGTTCCTTCACCTTCTTTGTGGGTCAGGGAAAGAGGAGATCCTTAAAACTTACTACAGCAGAACGGGTGAGCCACGGGCACAGAGAGCTGGTGACCGCTCAGGCCTGTGGGATGGCACGGGCGGGGCCCCGGGGGAGGATGCCGCGCAGGCGCTCTCGCGCAGGCGCTCTCTCTCACCGTTGTGCGACATGCCGAGCGCCAGGCACTTCTGGAAGCGGCAGTACTGGCACTTGTTGCGGTTCTTCTTCTGGATCTTGCAGCTCCGCTCGCACCTCTCGTACTCCAGTTTCATGCGAATCGTCCGGCGGAAGAAACCCTGCGGGGCCAAGGGCGTGAGGCGCCGGCCCAGGGCCCAGGGCATGTAAGGACACAAAAGTACTGGCGCCTGGGGTGATGGGGGAACGCTTAAGAAAATATATATGTGATTTTTAAATTTTATGTGCACTGGTGGTTTGTCTGCATATGGGTCTGTGTAAAGGGTGTCGTCAGAAGCCCTGGAGTTACAGACGGGTGTGAGCTGCCATGTGGGTGCTGGGACTTGAACGTGGGGCCCCTGGAAGAGCATCCAGTACCCTCAACTGCTGAGTTCTCTCTCCATCCCCGGGGAATATCTCTGTATTAATTATATTTTATTTGGATATATGGGAGTTCTGACTGCATGCATGTCTGTGCACCACAGATGTGCAGGGCCTGTGGAGGCTAGAAAGGGGGGAGGTCAGTCTCCTGAGACTGGAGTCCCGGGCTCCTACCACGTGGGTGCTGGGAACCAAACCCTGCTCCTTTACAAGAGCAGCCAGTGCTCTTCACCGTTGAGATAGCTCCCCAGGCCCCAGGGGAAAACTGTTTTTTCTTTTTGGATAGGAAAGAAGGAAGAAAATGTATCCTTGGGGGGAGGGGGGGGATTAAAGCTGGGCAGTAGTGGAGCACATCTGTAATCCCAGTGCTTGGGAGGCAGCGGCAGGTGGATTTCTGAGTTCAGGGCCAGCCTGGTTTACACAGTGAATTCCAGGACAGCCAAAGCTGTCTCAACAAAACAAACAAAATTAATAAGGATTTAAAATTACAACCCCTTTTGTTTTCACAGGAGTATTTGCTTTACACTTTATCTGTTTGTTTACTTTTGTGGGTGTGTGAGGGAGGGCATGCCCATGAGGATCAGCAGACAAGGAGGGAGGGCTGGTCCCCTTCTCCAGTGCCAGTCCTTGGGAACTGAACTCAGGTCATCTGTCTTGGCAGCGAGGATCTTTACACACCAAGCCATCTTGCCAGCCTGACTTTGAGCTGATCTTGCCTTGATCTCCCAATTGCTAGGATCACGGTGTATGGGGCCACACCCAGCTTACGTTGTGCTAGGGCTCAAACCAAGGGCTTTGTGCAGGTAGGCAAGCTCCATCCCACATGGGGATCTTAAAGACAGACTTTACTGTGTGTGTATCTGTATGTGGGTGTACGCATGTGGAGTGTGGGGGGACCGCAGGCCAGAAGAGGGCTGGAGCTGGGGTTATAGGAGTTGTGAACCCCAGACGTGGCTGCTAGAAATCAAACTTGGATCCTGTGGAAGAGCAGCCGGTACACTCAACCACCGAGCCGCCGCCTGCCTCTCTCCAGATGGTGTTTCAATAAAACAATTTGTGAAATTCTGATGTGTGTGTCATTAGAACAACCAAGAGACATGACTCTCGTCAAAGACTCTCTTAGGACACGAGGTCCTGGAGAATGGACTTCGAGTGAACACCCCGCCCAAGGCTCACTCTTGCCTGCCTGCCTGTCTGAGCCCAGGCCCCAGGGCGATCACCCGCAGAGACGGGTGGGGAATTGGGGCAGCAGGTGTGCATTGAATACTGTCTTCTCCTCTCTTGGGTCACCCAGGGCTCAGGCCTGGAAGGAACCAAGGAGTTTTGCTGGGGGTATTTTCTCAGGGTCCCAGTTGAAGCAGGCAAAACCCCTGCGCACCTCAGTCCGTACCTTGCACCCCTCACACGCATGGACTCCGTAGTGGAAGCCAGAGGCCTTGTCCCCGCACACCCGACACTCCATGCTAAGGCCACCTGAGGCCCCGTCGCAGCCCATCTGCAGCTGGTCCAGCAGGGAAGAAGGTGAGGGATTCTGGGAGAGCTCTGTGGACACAGGATAGAGGGACACTTGAATAATCAGCCAGGCAGGAGACCTGTAGCCCCAGCTCAGACACCCAGGGGCTGTCTTCCCATGAGTGTGACCCATGACGGGCAGGGTGTAGGTGCCACTTACAGCCTCCTGACTAGGGGAGGAGTGGGCCTGGTGGGGCTTTGGGGTACACAGGACCTTCAGTGGGCCCTTGATAAACACAATCCTGGGTGACCACGGGGTGGAGTGTGTCTGTCGGAAGCTGTGGGGGTGCAGAGCTCCCCCCAACTGGCCCCTATCCCAGGAGCTCTAGCCTCTGTGGACCCCCAGGGTGCTCTCAGGGATTTCTCAGAGCCTCTAACTCACTCCCAGAAGTCCTGCTGGAGCGAGAGTGCATGTGCCACGCTGGCTTGCCCTGTTCTATTGAATGCAGAAGTTAGGACAGCTCTGTCACACGACTGTCAGGGCCAGTGAGTCTCTTGTGGATCTATCTGGAGATTCGGGGATGAGACAAGGCTCTGCCTTGGGCCTCAGTCACCTGGCTCCACAGTGCTGCCCACCTGTCCCTGATGCTGGCTTACAGTCTGAGCTCTCCTGGGACTACAGACTCACCTCCTCAGAGACAGGTGCCACCCCCTAGACTGGTGACAGACACTCAAGCAGGAGAAAGGCCCAAGCCAGGTGACCAACCCAGAGTAACACTCACAGCCTGCAACTCTGGCCACAGGGGGAGAACTCAGGCAGCGGAGACCATTGGGGCGGAGGTGGAGGGTGGGGGTAGGGGGGGGGGGGGCACTGCAGTCCTCCCGGATGCTAAGGTTTGGGGTGTGTGACATAAGCTCATGGTGGCCCACAACTCTAGCTCCCAAAGACTGACATTCCAAAGGTATATAAATGCTCCCTGGTCCCCACTGAGGAGACTTGATTCCTCACTTTCTCTGGCAGGCTGGTCTGGAGGGTAAAGCAGCTTTGCATTTCTTCGTTAGTCTAGTACTTCCTGACAGGGGTCTGTGTGTTCGCCTGTGGGCACCACCCACTAGGTGTGAAGGCAGGAAGGATGGGTGCAATGAAGCCGGAGGCGAGCAGCTGTGGGTACGGGGCACATGGTAAGCGGCACAGTTCTCGGGGAGTCTGTGTTCTCCACGCCAAGCCCCTTCTGCAGAGGGGCCGAGAGGAGCCTGACCCAGGCTCTCATCTCCTTCACCTGCTTCTGTGCTGCTGTGGTCTCCGGCTGCGGCGGGGTGGCTCAAGACCTCCAGAACCTGTAACTAACCAAGATAACCAGACCCTACTGGCCCCCTGAGGTGCCCAGAGAGAGTGAGGGCCCAGGGGAATCCCTGCCAAGAGGGACAGGCCCAGCTCCCCAGGGGTGAATGGGTGAAATGCCCTGACCTGGGCGCGGACCTACTTAGCACAACTATAGGCCGTAACTGATGCACAAGGCCAGAGAATCGGGACCGGCGGGGACGGTGTCATATGAGTGTGTGGCGTGTGGGGGGCTTTTCCAAAAACAACGGCTCCATTTCTTCCTGGACCACTTGGCTCAAGGGTTTCTCCTCATGTCACCACAGTGTCTCATCCGAAAGTGTAACAGCACCATCGGCACCAGGCCCTGGGGCTGAAGGGCCTCCCGGTCAGAAAGCGGCAGGTGGTGAAGGAAGCCCTGAGCTCCTCAGGCCAGGGCACGGAAGGCTGGGCTTGCTGTGTGGGCACTGCCTGTCTGCTTGGATTTTGTCTTGTTTTTCCTCTGCTTTTGTTTTTGTTTTTTCTAAGACAGGGTTTCTCTGTGTAGCCTTGACTGTTCTGGACTCACTTTGTAGACCAGGCTGGCCTGAAACTCACAGAGATCCACCTGCCTCTGCCTCCCGAGTGCTGGGATTACAGGTGTGCACCATTTAGCTGGCTATTCCTTCCTTCCTTCCTTCCTTCCTTCCTTCCTTATTTATTTATTTATTTATTTATTTATTTATTTTTGGATAGGAGCTCATGTGGCCCCGGCTAAATAGTTTTGAACTCACTATGTGGCTGAGGACAGCCTTGAACGTGTGTGTGTATGTGTGTGTGTGTTACTTTCCATTATGGTCTTTTTTCATTTTCTTTCTTCTTGAGACAGGTTCCTCTGTGTAACAACCTTGACTGTCCTAGGCTCACTTTGTAGACCAGGCTGGCCTTGAACTCACAGAGATCCACCTGCTTCTGCCTCCCGAGGGCTGGGATTAAAGGCCTGCACCACCACTGCCTGGTTAGTTTACTTATCTTTTTTTTTTTTTTTAAGATTTATTTATTATATATACAGTATTCTGCCTGTAGGGCAGAAGAGGGCACCAGATTTCATTATAGATGATTGTGAGCCAGCATGTGGTTGCTGGGGATTGAACTGAGGACCTGTGGAAGAGCAGCCAGTGCTCTTACCTCTTGTGGGTAGGGAGATCATGCACACACAGGGGTCAGAAGACAACTCTCAGGAGTTTGTTCTCTCCTTCCACTGTGTGGGTCCCAGGGATCAAACTTAGCAAAGCAGCCAAGCTTGGCAGCAAGCACCCTCACCCTCTGAGCCCTCTCACTGGCCTGCACCTTGTTCTTTATGTAAGTGCCATGTATATATATGAACACACACAGACACACATCCTCATGTACGTGTGAGTCATCTGGGCCCATGGTCCCTCAGCCTCTCAAGTGCTGGGCCACACCCAAGGCCTGGAGTGTGCTACCAACTGAGACATCCTCAGTCTCTTCTTTCCTTGGCTCAGGGTCTCACAACACTGTCACCCATGCTGGCCTGGAACTACAGGCCAACTGGCACATGCCTGGCTACAGTTATGGATTCTCAATGTTCCCCAATGGCTCGTATATTCAAAGCTTGCTCCACAGCCTGTGGTGCTAATGGGAGGTGGGACCTAGTGGGTCACTGGAGCTGAGCCTTTGAGAGATTGTTGGTCCCTGTCTCTTCTCTCCCAGCCCCCAGGACACAAGAGCAGCTCTCTGCCACAGAGTATGACTCACCAGGAACTCAAAAGCAGTGGGGTCGGCTGACCTGGGCTGCCACCTCCAAAACTGTCATCCTAAACAAAACCTTTCTTCTTTTAAGTGGTCTGTGTCGGGCATTTTGTCACAGGGATAGAAAGCTAACACTTCTCCCAGTTTCCCCTGCTCCTCTCAGGAGGCACCTCTGCTCACCGGATAATATCTGCAGCTGGGCCCAGAATCCCATCCCGGTGCCCAGACACCTCCCAAGGGCCTAAAGGACACTAAAGCCAGAGGAGGTAGAAAGCCTCACCAAGGTCACCTGTGCTCCACAGCTCTACTGGGAACTCCACGTCCCTTCATTTCACATAAAAACCTCAAAATAATCTTTCAAGTCGGGCTCTGTGCCCCTACCTTACAGGTGAGAAAACTGAGGTTGATGTGGTTAACGACAGCTATGGGAACGGCTTTCTGCGGTGATCTGGCTGAGTCACGGCAGCTGCCTCCCTCCCTCCGCAGACTAGTCTAGATGAATTTAATCCCAGCACTCAGGGAGGCAGAGGCAGGTGGATCTCTGAGTTCGAGGCCAGCCTTGTCTACAGAGTGAGTTCCAGGACAGCCAGGACTACGTAGAGAGACTCTATCTCAAAAAAGAAAAAAGAAAAAAAGGAAAGAAGCCGGGCGTGGTGGTGGCACACACCTTTAATCCTGGCACTTGGGACGCAGACGGATCTCTGAGTTCGATGCCAGCCTGGTTTAAGAGAACAACTGGGTCCTCTTCCTTCTGGAAGAGGAGACCCCACTTCCACTGCCGCCATGCTTGAACTGCTTCCTGGTGACTATAGGCTGCCCTTCAGGGTAAGAACTGGACTCACCTATAGCTGTGAGCCAATCCTCTACACACCACACACACACACACACCCCAAAATAAAACAAACCCAACCACTATTGGTTCTGTCTATCTGGGAACCCCTGACTAAGGGGATGGCAAGGTGAGGGTCAGAAATGAAACCACGCATCTCCTGGAGCTGTGTGCTCTACTGCAGCCCACAGGTGTGTGCTCTTGACGTCAAACAGTAGTACCATGAAGACAAGCGTGCAAGATCACCACTGAGGGTGGCATGAGGTGACGCCTCCTGGAAACAGGGCAAACCCTGGCCCTGGCCCTCCATGCAAGCACCAGGCTACACGGTCTTTGAGTACAAGCTCAGCAAACACACAGTATTGACTTATCCCCACACTCTCATGTGGCAGAAGGCTCCCCTGCTATCTCGCCTCGGGGCCTGGAAATATGTTGTTGTCACAGCCAGGAGGTGGCACCTGGGCCAGCTTGGGTATTTACTGTCCTGTCAGATCCTATCTTAGTTCTAACATCAGGGCCAGCACTAAGAGAACCTGAGGCTGGGGCACTGGCCTCCTGGCTTCCTCTCTCCCTCCCTCTCCCTGTTTGCCCCCCCCCCCCCGCCCGCCCCATCCCAAGTCTGTCTGCTTGTCTGTCTGTCTCCATGGTTTTTTTGTTTGTTTGTTTTCCAAGACAGGGTTCCTCTGTGTAGCCCTGGCTGTCGTGGGACTTGCTCCGTAGACCAGGCTGGCCTTGAACTCAGGGGTCTGCCTGTCTTGTGAGGGATTACAGGTGTGCACCACCACACCCAGCTAACCAGGTGGTTTCTTGACTGTTGTCCCATTTTGCCTGGACTTTGGGCTCCTCTAGGCTGGTGTTTGGCCCTGTCCACCCCTGCCTGGCCCACACTGGCATGCTGCCCGGCCCTGGACGCTCACCAAGTGCTGCTGAGGAAAGGAAACAGGAGGCAAGCGGAGAGGAGGAGAGCCTCTCTACCTGCCCCTCTGTGAGGGCTGCCACAAAGCGGGAGGGGGCAGAGCTGGAGAGGCAGGCTGTAAGCACTAATGCCCTGGGACAGTCCTCGGGCAGCAGGGGCGCCTGGTCATGTACTTCCTTGTTGCTGTGTGCCGCTGTGGAGCGAAAGCCCCAGACTCGTGGGCAAACGGCAGGGGACTAGCCAGCACCAACAGCTGTAGGGGGCAAGTGAGGAGGCAGCAGTGAGGGTCACAGCCTGCAGTGGCCACCTGGGTCCCCTGAGGTGCTGGGGGTGATCTCTAGGTCCTCCTGACAGGATCTCACTGTGTGGAGCAGGCTGGCCTTGAGCTCACAGAGCGCCCGCCTGCCTCTGCCTCCCAAGTGCTGGGATTAAAGGCGTGCGGGAGGCAGAAGGAGGTGTATTGCTGTGAGTTTCAGGCCAGCCTGGTCTATAAAGCAAGTCTAGGACAGCCAGAGCTATTACACAGAGAAACCCTGTTTTGAAAAACCAACCCACCCACCCACCACCACCACCACCACCACCAACAACAACACCCAGAACAAGAGCGTTTTAAGTTATGAAAGCCTCTCATGGCAGAGGGAGGCACACGGGGCAGGCTGTGTCCTACAGAGGACACTCACGGCTGCTGAGGGAGGCACACGGGGCAGGCTGTGTCCTACAGAGGACACTCACGGCTGCTGAGGGAGGCACACAGGGCAGGCTGTGTCCCTATTATAATTAGGCTGTCTGTTGAGGCAGGCCGGCCTGGAGTGTGTGATTCTGCTTCAGCTCCCAAGTGCTGGGATGACAGGTGTGAGCCACCGCGCCTGCTCCTATCTTACCCTTAGGAACAAACAAACAAAACCCCCAAAACTTTCAGCAAGGTGGCACACACCTTTAATCCCAGCACTCAGGAGACAGAGGCAGGTGGATCTTTGTGAGTTTTGAGACCAGCCTGGTCTACAGAGTGAGTCCAGGGCAGCCAGGGCTATGTAGAGAGGCCTCGTCTCAACAAACAAACAAAAAACCCTAAACATGTGATCTGTGTCAGGGGATGTGCGACCCGCCTAGCACACATGCAGGGGATGTGCGACCCACCTAGCACACATGCAGGGGATGTGCGACCCACCTAGCACACATGCAGGGGATGTGCGACCCACCTAGCACACGTGCAGGGGATGTGTGACCCACCTAGCACACGTGGAGGGGATGTGCGACCCACCTAGCACACATGCAGGGGATGTGCGACCCGCCTAGCACACGTGGAGGGGATGTGCGACCCGCCTAGCACACGTGGAGGGGATGTGCGACCCACCTAGCACACGTGCAGGGGATGTGCGACCCGCCTAGCACACGTGGAGGGGATGTGCGACCCGCCTAGCACACATGCAGGGGATGTGCGACCCGCCTAGCACACGTGCAGGGGATGTGCGACCCACCTAGAACACATGCAGGGGATGTGCGACCCACCTAGCACACGTGCAGGGGATGTGCGACCCGCCTAGCACACGTGCAGGGGATGTGCGACCCGCCTAGCACACGTGCAGGGGATGTGCGACCCGCCTAGCACACGTGCAGGGGATGTGCGACCCGCCTAGCACACATGCAGGGGATGTGCGACCCGCCTAGCACACATGCAGGGGATGTGCGACCCACCTAGAACACATGCAGGGGATGTGCGACCCACCTAGCACACGTGCAGGGGATGTGCGACCCGCCTAGCACACATGCAGGGGATGTGCGACCCGCCTAGCACACGTGGAGGGGATGTGCGACCCGCCTAGCACACATGCAGGGGATGTGCGACCCACCTAGAACACATGCAGGGGATGTGCGACCCGCCTAGCACACGTGCAGGGGATGTGCGACCCGCCTAGCACACGTGCAGGGGATGTGCGACCCGCCTAGCACACGTGCAGGGGATGTGCGACCCGCCTAGCACACGTGGAGGGGATGTGCGACCCGCCTAGCACACATGCAGGGGATGTGCGACCCACCTAGCACACATGCAGGGGATGTGCGACCCGCCTAGCACACATGCAGGGGATGTGCGACCCGCCTAGCACACGTGGAGGGGATGTGCGACCCGCCTAGCACACATGCAGGGGATGTGCGACCCACCTAGAACACATGCAGGGGATGTGCGACCCGCCTAGCACACGTGGAGGGGATGTGCGACCCGCCTAGCACACGTGCAGGGGATGTGCGACCCACCTAGCACACATGCAGGGGATGTGCGACCCACCTAGCACACACAGAGGTGAAAGACGCCTGCGCAGCTGGCCCTCTCTTTCCACCCTGATGTAGGTTCTAGGGGTCAAGCTGAGGTCCCTGGCCTACACGGCAGGTCTTCACCACTGAGCCATCTCACTTATTTCTACCCTATCCCTAACAAAATACAGTGTGTGTGCGTGTACGCATGCAAGCGTGCTTGCGGAAGTCAGGGGACAACTTGCAGGAGTTTGGTTCTGTCCTTCCACCATGCAGGAACCAGGGCCTCGGAGCTAGGAGGGCAGGCTTGGAGGCAAGCCCCCCATCACGGCAGCATTTCACCGGCCCCACTTCACCCCTTCTAAGGACTACAGAGGGCTTACCCAAGGGATTCCACACGAAGGTGACACCCCATTTCTGTTCCTCTGAGCTGCGCTGTGGTAAACAGACTGCTGTGTCACCTCTATGCACACAGAGGACACATCCCAGAGCAGAACTGCAGGATTAAAGGGACGGAGACCGGCACCATCCTGTCACCACTGGCACCTGGGGGACTCTCCTCAGGCCAGCAGCCCCCCCATGGAGCCGGCACCTGCCGTGCTGGGTTAGTCTCTGGTCGCCCGCCGCAGCTCACTGCCTCACTTGCTCTAACTTCTCTCCTAGTGCTGGTCTCCTAGGCCAGCGGCTTTGACAACTGTCACCTGTCCCGTTGCCAAGCCACCTCTGCTGCTTCCATTTATCTAAAACCTCAGGAGCTGACATGGTGCTCTGCGAGTTCCCACAGTCCACACTGCTGCTCCAGATGCACCTGCCACGCCTGTGCCCAACGCCGCTGCAGCCACTGCACTTTGGCTGGCACGTGAACATTACAGCCTGAGTAATGGCTTGTGGTGGGAAATCACTTCTGTGGGGTGTGTGTGAAATCCCAGGACAGGACACTTCCTGCCCAGACCCAGATATGGGACAAGGTTGGTGGCGGGCGGCCAGGCCAGCCCTCATGCCCCTTTCCTCCCTGCTCACAACTTGTCCTGGGCATCGTCATACACTGGCACACTGCGGGTCCCCTGGGCTTCCTCCCCTTCCCTCTGGCCCCTCTCCTCTCCTTCTCCTCCACTCCCCTCTCTAGGCAAGTCTCTCTCTATGTGGACCAGTCTGAAGTCACAGAGATGCTCCAGCCTCTGCCTCCTGAGTGCTGGGACTAACAGCATGCACCATGCACCACTATGCCCCGCCCCCCAGCCCCGTCCTTATCCCGCTATCCACAGCACTGAATGGCTCTCGACCCCTGGAAGCCATTACTCTCTTCTGAGAATGCTTGGGGTTCCAGGGCCAACACAGCCACTCCCTCTAACGCACACACAAAAGCATGGGCTATTCTGGACTCTCACACCAACACTGGGTGGGGAGGCGGGGTCACTCTGAGGATGTGGGTAGATCGGCAGGACTGACTGACAGTGGTCCTTCCATCCCACCAACTCAGAGATCTAAAAAGGAAAGGCCTTAGCTGGGCGTGGTGGTGCACTCCTTTAATTCCAGCACTAAGGAGGCAGAGGCAGGGGGATCGCTGTGAGTTGGAAGGCCAGCCTGGTCTACAAAGCTAGTTCAGGACAGCCAGAGGAGGAGGGTCTGGGAGGGACGGCCGAGGGGCTGTATGCAGGCTAGATGTGGTGTCATGAGGATGAGACGACAGGGCCGTGCTGGCCAGCAGAGAAGAATGTCACCACTGCTACCGTTAAGAGGGTCAATGAAGTGACCCAGCAAGTTGAGAGAACCAGCTGAAACCTGATGCTCTAACGTGGCCCAAGGCACAGGCCCTCATCCAAACCACTCGGCTTTTACACTCAATCATGGCAAAGCATAGAGTTAGTACCAGGTGTCCTGTGCCAAGTGGTCCGTAACAACTGCAGGCATGCCTCACAGCTCCGCTGCGGTCAGGCCTAGGGATGCAACTCCCAGGGGGAGTGCCTGCCTAGCAAGCACAGGCTCTGGGCCCATCCCCAGCGCCCACGCCTGTTCCCAAATGCTGCCTGGGGGGTGAGCATGTGGGGGGCCAGAGACACTCGCTAGGTAGCAGAGACAAGATGATGATGACAGCATGGCCCACACATGCCCTCCGACCTCACCTACCATTCCTGTATGTTTCCGCAAAGGTTTGATTTCCCAGGACCCCTCGGTCACTGGCTGGTGACTGGCGAGGCAGGACCCTCGGCTCCACCCCAGGTTGTGCACAGAAACCCGCCCGACTCTGCCTCTCAGCCTTTTCCATACCTGTGCAGCTGCTGGAAGGAAGTGCGTGCTCTGCTCCCCCATTGAGCTCTGGGGCTCCTTCAGCCGTGGCCACTTCCTCTTTCTCCTCTTCCCGGGCCTCAGGGGTCTCCTCCTGTGGCTGCTCCATGACTGACCCCCACTTGGCGTGGCGCCTGCAGGCCTGGTCATAGCTCTGACACCATCTGGGTCTGAGCGAAGATGGACCACCTGGACAGGAAGAAACAGAAGAGGTCAGGGGAGAGGACGGTGGGGCACACTGCAGGGCCACTGTCACAGGGCGACGCTGTTCCAGCATCCTCAGTTCCTGCAGAGCTAGGCAAGCCCCCAGCCCCCCTGCCCTGGATGTCTGGTTCTTGGGACAAGCTGGCAGGGCTGAGAGCAGCTTTCACTGAATAGATACAGAAACGCCCTGCTATGCTTTCTTCCCTTGTTTTCCGGCTCTGTGAGCCCCCCTAAATTGCCTGAGTGGCTGATCAGAGGCACTGTTCTGAGTGAGGGGCGTCCTGTTCTGCCCGAGGCCACGGTAGGAAACAGCTCTGTGCTGACTCCCATGGGCCCAATTGTGGGTTCTATAAGAAAGCAGGCTGAGCAAGCCATGAGGAGCAAGCCAGTGAGCAGCACCCTCCACGGCCTCTCCTGACTTCTTCGATGTTGAAGTGTGAAGGTTGATTTTGGTCACGTGTTTCATCACAGCCATAATGACCCCAGCTAGGACAGGCTACTAGCTGGTGGCCCCAGTCCCCCTCACCAGTACGCCACTCCAACATTCATTAAGTACAGATCCACCCATAAATGCTGCTCTCACAAGTGGTGACAACAGAGGTGTGGAGAGTCCACCTAGCAGGGAGCAGCAAGCAGTGACTCAGAGCAAAAGCTCAGAGCCTGAGCAGGCGGCATCCTCCTCATGCGTGTCCCACAGGCAGCCAATGGCATCCTGGGCAAACAGAAACGCCCTCTTCCCAGGAAGCTCCAGCCTCAGGACCTGCGTGTCTGTCTGTCCACCCTGGGATTCGGCTCCTCTCTCAGCCTGTTCTAGGCCCACCAACTTGGCTACAGAACCTACATGGAATTTTCAGGATTGCGGCCGGCCGGCCCATCTCTGGAGGTGATTACTCGATGGGTAGGTTTGAAGAGCAGTTTTATTTTTGTTTGCTTTGTGAAGTAGAATCTCTCTATGTAGCCCAGGCTCCCCTGGAATTCCCAATGTAGACCAGGCTAGCCTAGAACTTAAGAAGATCCACCTGGTTTTGCCCCCTGATTATGGGGTTAGAGGTGTGCACCTCTGGGTGGGTTCCATTTCTTATGTCCTGCAGCTGTGAAGTGCGACCAAACTTGACAACTAACGCTGCTCAGCAAAGCGCCTCCATGCCCATGTCCTTCCTTCCTCACACTGAGCTCCATCCAGCCATGCAGAGGCTGTGCCCTGCCTCGACTGCACAGTAGTCCCTCAGAGGCTGGCCTCTGGGCAGCTGGGCATGCAGGCCTGAAGTCTAAGAAGAGCTAGAGAGCCGGAGATTCCCGCCAAGTGACAGTCACAGGAAGGGTGTGAGCACCTCATCACAGGACACGTGCAAGTGCACACATATACACACGCACAAATACACAAGCACATGCGCAAGCATGTGCACACACAGACACACACACGCACATGCACACAGACAGACAGACGCGCACAGACACACACCCCTGCCTCAAACCAAGAGAAAAGACGAAGTTTTCGGTGAGCTGTGAGAACAACTGAGAAATCACTAATATGGATGCTGGCCTGTACATCTACACCAAGACAATGCACAAATGCACCAGAGATTCTAAGTGAAAGCAGGGATAGGCCAGCGAGGGCAGGGGGTGCAGCTCGGTGTGCAGAGCGCTGGCCTCTCTAGCACACAAGTCTCTGGGTTTGACCCTCTGAATCCATTAAGCAGGTGTGCTAGTGCACATCAGAAGCTCAGGGTTATCCCCCGCTACACAGAGAGTTTGAGGCCAGCCTGGGCTACAGGAGACCCTAACAAAACAATAAAAACTCTCATAAAGTACAAGAACCACATGTTAACATAAAACTCATCTTACGTGAGTAGATGCCAGCCTGACCATAAACGCATAAAAGCTTTATGGTGCCCAGATTGCAGGTAAAAGATTAACATTTAATTATACAAAAGTTCTACATAAAGGCAATTTAAGGAAAAACAAATCAAGCTCTAGTCTGGGCTTTGTTTGCAGCTCGGTTGCTAGAGTGCCTCTGGGGCGCCCAGGAAGCCCTGGCTTGGCCCCCAGCACCGCACACATCAGGAATGGCAAGCACAGCTCGTGGTCCCGAGCAGAGGACACAGGACCAGGAGGCCAACCTAGCTAACTCAGAGACATTGTCTTAAAACCCAGGGAGTCAGCCAGGCAGACAATAAGCAGAGAAAAGTACTTTCAACTTTTATTGAAGTGCTAAATTCTCGAACATAGCTTCTAAATTCCCAGGAGGAGTAGGTCTGGCAAGGCAAGCCCGGTGTGGTGGCCATGCCTGCAGTCCTAATAGGGAGGCTAGCCTTGTCTACATAGAGGCTATGTCCCTGAGGCGTGTTTTTCAAATAAAACACACCAACATGAGGGGATGTGGAACCTTGGCAGAGACTGGACAAGCATCTGTGGACTGTTAGGTTCAATCCTAGATGCTAAGGACCAACAAATATAACCCTGCAAAAGAAGGCACTGAGCCCACCTTTTTTTAAAAAATATATTTTATTTATTTATTTATTGGTTTTTCAAGACAGGGTTTCTCTGTGTGTAGCCCTAGCTGTTCTGGACTCACTTTGTAGACCAGGCTGGTCTCAGACTCACAGAGACTGCTTCCCTCTGCCTCCGGAGTGCTGGGATTACAAGCGTGCACCACCACGCCCAGCTACCATTACCACAAATTTTGAGCCAAATTTGAAGCAAGCTTTATTAAACGTTGGCAGGTCCTTACCCGGCTCAGCCCTCCCAGTATCTAAGGAGGAGTGCACGCACCGTGACTCGTGCAGGCTGTGTCTACGGTTATGCTTCCCCTAAGTGGATGGGCATGTGCTAATACAAGGCTACTCTCCCATGGCCTGACTGGGGTGGGGCAGGTTAACAGGGCCCTGATAGCTGCAGGGAATGCATGTGGACTGACAAGGAAGCATCACTGGTAAGAACAGTGTGGAGGACAGAGCTGCATGGGGTGAAGCCAGGGGAGAGGAAAGCCAAACCGTAAATAGTTCATCCTGACCTCCCACCCTGCCCCACCTCCTGGCTACCCTTTGAAACTGCGAGCTGCCATAAGTCATTCCTCCCTTTAATGTGTTCTCTTGAATGTTTTGGTCAAAAGTACAGACAGAAAGCTAATTAACACGGTTACCTTTTCTATGGATAATCAGAATCAGGACCAAATAAAAAGGCAAAACTGCCAGTAATGTGAAGAGGGACCACACAGCCTTCAACTCTTTTTTTTTTTTTTAAAGATTCATTTATTTATTATTTATACGGTACCCTGCCTGCATGTGCATCTGCACACCAGAAGGCACCAGAACCCATTATAGATGGTTGTGAGCCTTGCTAGGCATTAAACTCAGGACCTCTGGAAGCGCAGTCAGTCAGTGCTCTTAACCTCTGAGCCATCTCTCCAGCCCCAACCTTCAACTCCTAAGTCCCTATTTTCCAGAAGTCAGCCACAGATGTCGATTGTAAAACTCAAATGATGAGTGAGATACAGGACTAGACTGGAGGGGGCTGGTGAAGCCCTGGCTTGGGGCTCGGGACGGCGCAGCAACCAAACACATGCAGCCAAGCCTCACGACCCTAGCTGGATCCCTGTGGACCCACATGACAGAAGGAGAGACATGGCTTTGCAAGCTGTCTTCTGATCCCTCTGTCTCTGTCTCTCTCTGTCTCTCTGTCTCTCTGTCTCTCTGTCTCTCTCTCTCTCTCACACACACACACACACACACACACACAGAGTGGGGGAAAGAACACGTTAGGTCTGGGCAGGTTGGCTCCAGTCTTGGTCAGTAGTGTGTGCCCTCTGTGCTCTGCTGGGTCAAGAATGCACCAGAGACTTGCATCTCCCTGTCCCAGGGGCAAGTTGCAGAGCGCTGGGATCTCCTCCAGCCTGAGTCAGGGATCCTCACTAAATCTGTCCCAAGAGCCTGCCTCAGGCCCCTGTCACAGCCCCCTGCCACAGCCCCACCGTCACAGGCCCCTGTAACAGCCCCCTGCCACAGCCCCACTGCCACAGGCCCCTGTAACAGCCCCCTGCCACAGCCCCACTGCCAGAGGCCCCTGCCACAGCCCCCTGCCACGGGCCACGGCCACAGGCCCCTCTGTCACAGGCTACCTGGCTACTCCTGACACAAAGCCACCATGTCAGAGCTGAAGGTGGCCACAAGCTCTGGTCCCTGAGTCTTTCTCTAGCCTCACCTCCCTACTCTGTCCCCTGTCCCCTGCATTCCACTATCACACTCAGGCCACAGTGGTTCTGGCTGGCTCTCCCTGGAGGAGAGCACTGGCTCCCCTGGGCTTTTACTGACTCTCCTTTCAGGAAGCCATCCTGGCCTAGCACCACTCTACCCTGCTTATTACGTCAGTGCCGACTCTTCGGCATTGTACCCGGGAGTGTCCTCTGTTCTGCTGAGGTGGGTTCCCAGCGCCTGGCCCAGTGTCCTTAGTGAATGTGTAGGCACACTGACGGGCTCAGCCTGCAGCCCTTGCCAAGGGATCGCTTCCTCACATTGCTGTCATTCATACAGCTTCTGTCAGGCTTGCGTCAGACCCTGGATCTGTCCCTCCCCCAGCCCCTGTCTGGGGGTGACACTCACTTTTGCAGATGTTCTCGGGCCTCAAAGGGAGCATACTGCAGCTGCCTACCAGTGAGGGCTAAGAAGCAGGGGGAAACTGAGGCAGGCGTGCTGGGCAGGGGCTGCGGCAGCTGTGTGCGCTACTGCCAATGCTCTTGAGGAGACTCAGCAGAGCGAAGCTACTGGTTTTAAAGTGTGCGAGCACCAGCACCCCTGGGCCTCCACCGCACCTGCCCCCTACCTCCCGCCCACCATAGGAGACCTTCAGGGCGCTCATCGCTCTGTCCCCGAATACCCTGAAGAGCAAAGTGAAAATAGAAGGAAAATGCTCTGGAGAAGAGAATGGCTTCTTTGCTGAGGGGATGGCCTGGGGCCTTCCTCCACTTCCTCGCCTTCTGTCACTGTTCCTGAGTACACTTCCTCCTTGCCCACTGCAGGGGGGTGAAGGTGAGCAGTGTCACTGAGGCAGAGGTTGTCCCATGCCTCTGATGAGTGGTTTGGAACCAGCAAGTGGGGGAGGGGGTAAGAGGAAGGCTCTGGATGATGGTCCCAAGCTTTGCTTTTAATCAGTCATCTGTGTGCTGACCCAGTGACCCAATTTTCTGGGCCAGCAACTCCGAGGTGCTCACTGTTTCCAACTTGCTAATTTAGGTCACCCCATCTCCTCAGAGCACCCAAGGCCAAGGTGGACCCACCCTAGTGGGTACCTTAGGTCAAAGCCCGAAAGTGCCAGAGACAGCAGAAACCACTCCCTGTATTTCTACTTCTGCCCTGAGCATGCAGAAGCAGCACTAAGTGAAAATTAAAGGCTCTGGCAACTAGAGACTATTCTGGAAAAGAGAACAGAGGGAAGGGCGTTCTTGCCTGAGCTGGGAAACTGGAAGTGAGGGGCCTCGGGTGGGCCATCCAGCTGCACGCTGCAGGGAGGGGCAGGCCCGGTTCTCAGCGGCCTGTTGACTCTGGGATTGGGAGGGTTAATGCAATGCCCACCCCCAAACTGTAGCTAGACAGAGAAGGTTCCAAAATGTGAGTTATGTGAGAACTGGGACACAGAAACAAAACAGGCCTGGTGTAGTGCATGCCTGTAACTCCAACTGAGGCTGAGGCAGGAGGATTGCTGCAAGCTCAAAGACAGCCTGGGCTACACTGTGAGACTTTGCTTTCCCCAAGGAGGGGGTGCAGTTAGATGGCTTGGGGTATAAAGGAACTTTACTACCAAGCCTGCTGATCGGAATCCAGCTCCCACAGGGGACTGGTTCCCACAGGTGAGCCTCTGACTTCCACAGGAATGGTGAGGTAATGCCGTGTAACTGCATGTATGCACACATACAAACATACATACAAATAAAAGAAAAACCTAAGCCAGGAAGGTAGCTTTCAAAGTGCTTGTCATGCAGTCACAAGGCCCTGAGTTCAATTCCCAGAAGCCATGTGAGAAAGCCAGGAGTAGTGGTGCACACTTGTAACGCAGGAGTGTGGGGCCCAGGCTGAGGAGGCAGACACAGGCCAACATGGCGGAGTGTGGGGCCCAGGCTGAGGAGGCAGACACAGGCCAACATGGCGGAGTATGGGGCCCAGGCTGAGGAGGCAGACACAGGCCGACATGCCAGAATGTGGGGCCCAGGCGGAGGAGGCAGACACAGGCTAACGCCTGGCGCTTGCTGGCCAGCACAGCCTAGCCTATGATGCAGGTCAGTGAGACCCCAGTTAGATACATGGTGGATAGCATCTGAGGGATGACCAAGCATGACCAGTGGCCTCCGCACCCAAGTGGACACATGTGTATATGTATCTGTGCACACACCGACAGAATTAGAAACACAACCCATCGTCACTAAAAAAGACCTCTGTTTTGCCTCTTTTGAAACAGAGTCTTACCATGTAAACCTGGCTAGGCTGAAACCCACTACATAGACCAGGCTGGCTTTGAACTGAGAGAGATCTACCCACCTCTGCCTTTCAAGCGCTTGGATCAAAGGCGTGCACCACCATGCCCAGGTGCATGCAATACTTTTACTGCTGAGGGAGGAGGGGAAGTCTGAGCTAACCAGAAGGAAGGCCTACCCAGGTTCTCGAAAGATCTGGGACTCTAATGACAGTTCTAAGCAAAGGCCTTCAGCACCCAGGGGCCTTCTGACCAAAAGGACCTGCTGTCATGCAGGCAGCGCACCTTGCCCGCTAGGGCCTTAGAGCTCTGTGTGCCAATGCCTGCACCGTCCCTCTGCCAGTGGCTGCCATCTGCTGTCACCCACTCGTTCAGCAAACATTTGCTAAGTCAATAAGCAGACACACATACTGAACTGTAACTGATAGCCATGTCTCTCTGAAGGAGCGACACCAGGCGCTGCGGGGCAGGAGCGCAGTGTGGAGCGACACCAGGCGCTGCGGGGCACGAGCGCAGTGTGGAGCGACACCAGGCGCTGCGGGGCAGGAGCGCAGTGTGGAGCGACACCAGGCGCTGCGGGGCACGAGCGCAGTGTGGAGCGACACCAGGCGCTGCGGGGCACAAGTGCAGCGTGGAGCGACACCAGGCGCTGCGGGGCACAAGTGCAGCGTGGAGCGACACCAGGCGCTGCGGGGCACAAGTGCAGCGTGGAGTGACACCAGGTGCTGCGGGGCACAAGTGCAGTGTGGAGTGACACCAGGTGCATGAGTGTAGCGTGGAGTGGCACAGGCACTGCAGGGCATGAGTGCAGCGTGGAGTGGCACAGGCGCTGCGGGGCATGAGTGCAGCGTGGAGTGGCACAGGCGCTGCGGGGCATGAGTGTAGCGTGGAGTGGCACAGGCGCTGCGGGGTATGAGTGCAGCGTGGAGTGGCACAGGCGCTGCGGGGCATGAGTGCAGCGTGGAGTGGCACAGGCGCTGCGGGGCATGAGTGCAGCGTGGAGTGGCACAGGCGCTGCGGGGTATGAGTGCAGCGTGGAGTGGCACAGGCGCTGCGGGGCATGAGTGCAGCGTGGAGTGGCACAGGCGCTGCGGGGCATGAGTGCAGCGTGGAGTGGCACAGGCGCTGCGGGGTATGAGTGCAGCGCACTGCTCTAGGGCAGGTGGTAGGAGCAAAGAGGAGGACAGGGACAGCGGGACAGAGAAGGGTCACGTGGCTGCAGCTGGATGGCTCCTGGTACAGACAGGTCAGGTAAAGGGTGGGAGGGCCTTCTACCTGGACAAAGGCGGGGCCCAGGAGGGCTCTGACAGAGAAAACAAAACAAAAAACAAAAAACAAAAAACCCTCCCTGGCAGGGCTGAGAAAGACATTAGCAGGGAAGCTGGGTGAATCCAGGCGGGGAGCCAGTAGGAGAAAGGGCCCGCCTGTCCATTCCTGGAAAGATCCAAGCTGAGTCATCCAAGGATGACCGACACAGGGGCTGGTGCTGCTGAGGCCTGCTCTAAGACCCCATTGACCATACATATGATAATCTCCAGGACCCCCTGCACATGCTCCGGCGTGCTCTGGTTCCCGCCTCCTGGGGCTGCTTGGATACACAGATACATGTACATGCACACACACATGCATGCACACGCCCCTACCTCTGTTGTGATCATACACAGCTCACGTAAGTCCAGCTGACATGAACAGCCACATGCCTAGGTCTGACAGCTTCATGCGGTGTCCAAGGGCCCCTAGGGCTAAGAAGCGGCAGCCCAGCCTTCTGGTTGCAGTGCCGTGGGGCTCTACAGTCACCACGTCTAGACACCATCACTTTCCTTTCTCAACCACTAAGACTAGGGAAGCCTCCTGACTTCTGCAAGTGCCCTCACCATCATCTGCTGGAGGAGGGTCTTGTGCTTCCAGATGCTGGTTTCCGTGCCCCGAGACCAGGCCACGGCCCTGCCACTGGCATTATTATGAATGTTGGACCGACCATCCTCTGTATCCATGGGATGTAAGGAACGCCCCCTAACCCTCCAATATCCCTGACTGGTTAATAAAGTTGCTGACAGCCTGGGCTGTGCAGAAGACAGGGAGGTAGAGCCAAGGTCCATGGTTTGGGGGTCTCAGGAGGACCACAAGGAGAGGAGGAGGATGACGAAGATGGGAGGGAGACAGGAGGTCACCATGGAGCAGCTTGCTCTGAGGACTGTTCTGATGGAGCAGCAGCAGCCCAAATGGAACACATGCGAGTATTTGGGATTCTGGGTGGGAAGCAACAAGAGGGCTGATGTCTGCTTGGCTCTGGGGCTCTAAGGCTTATTATAAATCTAACAAATTTCTGTGTCTTTTATTTGGAAAATGGCTGGTTTGTGAATAATTGCTGCAGGAATAATTTCCTGATTAATGTGTACAGAATGATTCATTCATTTTACGATGATCTTATCTCACCTAGCCAGCCCACTGAGCTGGGCAGGCAGGACTGACTCAATGCTGAGCGCTGACAACCCAGTACCTCACTTTATCACTCTGGCCTCCGTCTGGGGAAATCCTGCCTTGCTCTGTCAGGAGTAGGAGATGAGCACCCAGCCAAGGGGAGGGCACGAAAATGACCCGAGCAGACAGGGTGATGGACGTAGCGAGGAGGCAGGGCAGGCGAGCAGGGCTGACTGGCTTCTGACCCTCTGGGGAGAGAGGGGCCACCAACATCTGTCCAGTGCACCATGGCCACCAAACTTCAGCTCAGCCTGGGAATATTAGGCTCTGTGATGGACATTTTAATTCCCTGTGTAGGAAAACACACAGGTGCCGGCTCCATATTTACAGTGCCAAAGAATCAACCCAGAGCCACTGCCCACAGTGGAATAGTCAGACAAACAGCACGTGCAGAAAAGGGAAACATTACCCAGCCACAGAGCATGCTTTCTCAACACACTGAGGTGAAGACAATTAACAGAATACAGACCACATCAAGCAGTGGGCGGCCTCCAAAATGGCTAGAGAATTCTTTTACATTACTGTAACTTTTGACTTTTTGTAAGGAGCCCAGTATTGTCCCTGATGTGACACCAGCTGGACCCGCTTCACTTTCCCTCCCCTCAGCTCCTAGAGTCACCACTGCTGTGACACATCCATGTGCCTCCTGGCTGGTCTAGATTCTCTTGCCCAAGGCCTTTATCTCCTGTCTCACCTCCTTCCCTCCCTTCTGTAAGGCCACTACCCTCAAGGACTTGCAGCCATCCCCACTCCATCTGCAGCCAGAGTCCCTCAGCCTTCTGGGGTCTGCGCACAGTGACTCAGTTCTCCAATCAGCACTTGCCTCTTCCCTAAAGAATGTTAAGTCTCAGGCTGGAGCGATGGCTCAGCAGATAAGAGCACTGGCTGCAGCCAGGTGTGGTGGTGCGTGCCTGCAATCCCAGCACTCGGGAGGCAGAGGCAGGCAGATCTCTGTGAGTTCGAGGCCAGCCTGGGCTACAAAGCAAGTCCAGGACAGCCAAGGCTATACAGAGAAACCCTGTATTAGAGAGAGAGAGAGAGAGAGAGAGAGAGAGAGAGAGAGAGAGAGAGAGAGAGAAACAAAACAAACAAAAAAACCAAAAACCTAAACACGAGCACTGGCTGCTCCTATAGAGGGTCTTGGCTCAGATCCCAGCACCCACACAGCTGCTCACACCTGTAATCGCAGTGCCAGGGCATCTTATGCTGTCTTCTGACCTCTGTGAGTACCACGTGCCTTTGGTGCCCCCCCCACAGGCAAATCACTCACTTGTAGAGTGAGAAGTGACCAACAGCCAGTAACTGAAGACCACTGAGCAGAGCAGCGAGTGATGAGGAGGAACATGGCAGGGCTGTGCAGAAACACCATTCCACAGGGAGGACAGGCGTGGAAATCCTCAGGTGCCTTCATACTCTGGGCTCCCAGGGTGGTAGAGAAACCCAGCACCTGCTACACACAGTGAGGGAGAAGGGCAGGGTAGGTGCTGGGTCCCCGCTGGAGGCCTCAGAGAAGGCCAAGGTCAAAGACAACTAGGCCATCCCGGATAATTCTGAGGATAAAATGTCCTCATTGGGCTGGAGAGATGGCTCAGAGGTTAAGAGCACTGACTACTCTTCCAGAGGTCCTGAGTTCAATTCCCAGCATCCACATGGTGGCTCACAGCCATCTGTAATGAGATCTGGCGCCCTCTGCTGGCCTGCAGGTGTACATGCAGCCAGAGCTCTGTGTACATTAAAAAAAAAAAAAAGTCCTCATTTTAGAAGAGAGTCGAGTTGAGAGAAGAAAATAAAGCCATGAATAAACTGATGATTTTTGTTTGTTTCCTTTTTTGTTTTTCAAGACCAGGTTTCTCTGTGTTAGCCTAGGTTGTCCTGGACTCGCTTTGTAGACCAGGCTGGCCTCAAACTCAGAGACTGCCTGCCTCTGCCTCCCGAGCGCTGGGATTACAGGTGAGCGCCACCACGCCCGGCCAGATGGTCTTTAATGAACACTGACCGAGGGGCGGTGCAGTCACGCCGAGGGCGGTGCAGGCAGTCACACAGGGTTCTAGCTTAGAGGAGGGAGGTGCAAGGAAAGAATCCAGAGACCGTCGAGACAAGGGATAGTTAAGGCTGCGGAGGCGAGTGCACGGGGCAAGCTTTCTCCAAGTCTTCCTACACGGAGCCCATCCACCTTCTGCGGGCGTCAAGCCATGGGCCATCAGCCTCAGATGACCAGCACTGACAGTCACAGAAGGCCGCTGTTTTGGGCTAGGCTCTTCCACCTGGCTCCAACAGATCAGACTAAACAACACAATGGAGTCACCTACACTAAAGTGCCACCTCCCAAGCTGTTATCGGGCCTTTCTGGGAGTCAGGGGTGAGACCGTGGTCCAATTTCTCAAACAAGGCAGTCTCCACTGGCTTCCTAAGACAGCTCTGGTTTTATTTATTTACTTATTATTATTTTTTTTGTTTTGTTTTGTTTTTGTTTTTTTTGAGACAGGCTTTCTCTGTGTAGCCTTGGCCATGCTGGACTCACTTTGTAGACCAGGCTGGCCTCGAACTCACAGCGATCCGCCTGCCTCTGCCTCCCGAGTGCTGGGATTAAAGGCGTGCACCACCACGCCCGGCTCTACTTATTATTATTTGTATCACTGGAATTTGGGTCCAGGGCTGTGTCCATGCCAGGTAAACCTCTACCACTGAACTAATACTCCCTTTTTGCTTTAACCTTTATTTAAAAAAAAAATGACCTGAAGTAACCCAGTACTAAACTCGTTTTTTGAGATGGGTTTCATGTGGCTCAGGCTACCCTCCAACTCAGTATGAAGTTAAGCATGGCCTTGACCTCCTGGTCCTCCTGCCTCAACCTACAGACACTAAGATTGCTGGTGCACATCATGTCCACATTTACACACGGCTAGAGATCAGCGCCAAAGCTTTTTGCGTTCTCCAGGCAAGGACCCCACCGGCTGAGGCCCATCTCCCGCCACAACCAGCTACTTTCCTACTGTTCTGTCTCTCTGTCTTCTGAGAAAAAAATTTTGCTTTTTGGCTTTGTTGTGACAAGGTGTGGCTGGCTCAAAACTCTATATGTAGACCAGGCTGGCCCCAAACACACAGAGATCCACCTGCCTCTGCTGGGATTAAGGACACTAGCCACCTTGAAGGGAGCCCCGTGCTTTGTGAGCCCTTCCCTAGGAAAGGCCAGCCTCTGTTCAGCCAGGCTATCTGTCTATCCGTTGGGATACACAGGTTATCTGTCCCAGTGTCCGAGATTCCCAGCTCACAAAGCCAGTCAACTTTCCCAACAGTGGCAGCCACTTCCCGCTTACAGAAGAGAAGCCTAGAGCCCTGGAGAGAGAGCGTGGTCAGGCAGGGACGAGAGCCACCGTGATGACAGGAGCTTGCAGCCATGCCATGACCCCTCTAGGTTCCACTCCTGGAACCTAAGACTACGAGAATGTTCCATCTCCTGACTGAATGGACTCTTCTTCATCCTTGGCCCTGCCCTGCTTGGCGTCTGGTCACACAACGGAATCTTATTCAGCATTAAGAATGGAACTAGGAAGTATTACAGACAGACACACACCGTATGCTCTCTCTCAAAGCAGGCTCTTCCTTCTGGTTTTTATGTGTGTGCACGTATATGGAGTAACTCTAAGTAGAGGCCAGGGTACTAGAAAGGGGCCCGTGGAGGGCGGCGTGGCTAAGGGGGATGGGCAGGGAAGTGACAGACCACATGGGATATGAACGTGGACGGGGTAGACTGTGGGGAAGGGAAGCACCAGGTGGGACGGGCCAACCACAGCCAAGTGCATGAATGTGTTACAAAGAAGCCTGTTAGCCTGTGTGCTGATTAAAAAAAAAAAATACAGGTAAGTACATTTTAAAAAGTGTGATGTAGGGGGGAAAAAAAGGATTAAGAAAAAGTCATTTATCTTAAAAAAAAAAAAAAAAGCTCCCAGTAGATGGAAAAACCAATAGGTGGGCTTGCTGCACTTCCAGAGGGCCTGAGCTGGGTTTCTAGCACCCATCTGGGCAGTTTACAGCCACCTGTGACTCCAGGTCCAGGAGCTCTGACGCCCTCTTCTGGCCTTGAAGGGCCCTGCATATGTTCACAGACACGAAGTTCCCAATAAGGGAGACAGAACCTGTATGTGGAAGTATGTCCCACAGTAGCCCACGGGGACTCAGGGGGACAGCCATCGTTGCCTGTGCAGGAAGGCAGCGCCCCCAGCCCTGTGTCTGCACAAGGAAGGCAGTGCCCCAATCCTTGCACCTGCCCCCAGCCTGCGCCTGTACAACAGAAGGCAGCTTTCCCCAAACTTGCTCCAGATTGCGCCTGCAAGCAGAGTCCTGGCGGTCGTTTTGGTCTCTGCATTGAACCCTCAGCCTGCTGTCTACCTTGAGTCCAGTGTTTGTGCCCACTGAGGGTTCTCTGAGCCTGTGCTCCACACACACACACTGTCCCTCCCTCTACCCTCTGTGAGTCTGAGTATCACAACTTCAAACTTTCTCCCAAGTTCAGAAGACACTGGGATAGTTTTGTCGACTTGACGTCATGCAGACTCCGCTGAGAAGAGCATTTCAGTGACAGTGACGGCCGTTCGGATGTGGTTAGCCCGTGGGCATGTCTCAGGGAGGAGGCTGGCCAGTGGGCATGTCTCAGGAGGATTGTTGTGAGTGCATTAACACAGAAGGGAGGTCCCACCCACTGTGGGTGACACCATCCCCTGGGTTTGGGTCTTGAATTGTGTAAGCGTGGAGCAAGCAAGCAAGCAATAGGCATGTGTGCCTTCTAGGCATGTGTGAGTGTGTTCTCTTTGCTCTTGACTGTGGACCTCCCGTTTCAAGTTCCTGCCTTGATTCCCCCAAAATGATGGACTATATTCTGGCACTGTGAGCTACGATAAGCCCTTTCTCCCAGAAGGTGCATTTGTCAGGGTGTTTTATCACAGCAGCAGGAAGGGAACGAGGCTGGTGCTGAGCCCGCGTGCTGCTTGCCCACTTGAACTCAGCTCAACAACTTCATGCCCCACCCCTAGAGAGGTGTGAAGCCAGCAGGCTCTGCAGCAGGCTCACTCAGCTGTCTTACCAAGCTGTGTGCCCTGGGCCACAATCCAGCCTCTCTGTGGCTCAGGCTGCCAACTGATGGCCACCATCTGAAGGCCGCCATCTGAAGGCCGCCATCTGAAGGCCAGGGCTCAGACCCACCTAGCCTAGAATAGGCATTGCACGTGAAAGACATTTCACAAATTTAAAGATGTATCTCTGTTGCTTTTAATCGTGAACATGCGTGTAGGTATGTGCCCACGCGTGCAGGTGTCCACAGAAGCCAAAAGAAGGCACCAGATTCCCAGAAGCTAGAACAGGTTGTTGTAAGCTACCTGACATGGGGTGCTGGGAGTGGAACTAGGGTCCTCTGCAAGGGTAATAGTAAGTGCCTGTCACCTCTGAGCCATCTCTCCATTCCTATTGTAATTTTTTGATTTCTTGAAAGTCTCATGTCACCTGAGCATGGTGGTGTGGCAAGTAGAGCTCTGTGGTTCAAGGCCAGCCTGGTCTACATAGAGTTCTAGGCCAGCCAGAGTTACATGGTGAGAGCCTGTCTCAAGAGACGAGAGAGAGAGAGAGAGAGAGAGAGAGAGAGAGAGAGAGAGAGAGAGAGAGAGAGAGAGAGCGCGAGAGAGCGAGAGAGAGAGTGTCCTAATCTCATGTAACTCAATCTGGCTTTGAATTCACCAAGGTCAAGGACAACACTGAGCTCCTGATCCTTTGGTCTCTGCCTCCCAAGCTTTGACATTAAGGCCACGCTGACATTGTACGGCCACGCTGACATTGTACGGCCATGCTGACATCATATGGGTGTGCTAATAGTGGGTGAAGAAGTGAAGCTTGAAGCTCTGCCTATGAGACGCCTCAGTGGGTAAGGACACAGCACCTGCCTCCAAGCCTGGTGACCTGAAATCAATCCTGTGGATGCATGAGGGCAAGAGAACCGACTCCTTCCTACAGGCTGGTCTCTGACATCCACACATGGGCACAGGCACTCAGAGACACTCAACAAGCAGGCAAACACACTAACTTTAAAGAGAGGCAGCGGCTAAGCTCCCAGGAAGCAGCCTAGGAGGATGCTGACGTGGGTAAGGAAGCTGCAGGGACACACCAGGTCCCTATTTGCTCTCAAGCGCACACCTCCTGGAGCTTTTTAGTCGTGGATAAGAGCTGCTTAACATAGCTCTGGGAAGCAGGAAGTCCCCAAGGACTTCCTGGTCCCTGAGGAAAGGGAACAAGAAGTGAGTGAAAGGACAGTGAAGCAGACGGGTTCTCAGGCCTGAAAGCACTCTAGGGATCCGAACCTAATCATGTCCAGATCCCTCCTCACCTGACAGCAGCCCCCAAGCCAGTGAAAACCCACACACTCAAAGTGGGGGGGGGGCCACGAAGCCAGGAGGAGGGGGTCTGTGGAAGTGATGTCGAAATGTCAGAACCAGGCCACAGGGATGACATTTCTCACACACCTCAGGTCACACTGGGTTCCTTCTCTATCTACCCCACAAACAAGACAGAACTGGCTCTCCACAGAACACCAGGGAAGCGTGCGTCTGTCCAGCAGATGCCATGCTGGTGGCATGGACAACCTGTGAATACTGCTTCCCTCCGGAGTCCGAGGTGACCATGAGCCAGGGAGAGAAATCCCAGCGCTTGCTCAGCCCACACAGTGCAAGCTGCTCCTTGCCTGAACTCTTTGGCTTTGGCAGGAGCTTGCCTGGAAGCCAAGAGGGAGCACAGTGCAAGAGAGGCACCTGGAATACCTGGAGAGCGGACTCTCCTGGTAACACAGCAACAGGCAACAGGACAAGGTGGCACAGACAAGAAAGGCCACATCCCGACTTGGCTCTAGCCACTGGCTTCTCAACGATAATTGCTGTGGGAAAAGATGTCAGGGAGAGTGAGGGCCAGAGTCCTCCGTACTCACCAAGGACTGAGGAGCGACTTCCTTGGAGGCTGCTGCAAACTGGGGAGAAAGAGATCTGTGGGCTGCTGGTGGGCTGCCAGCAGAGGCCAGGAGGCCCAGCCTTCCCAGCCCTCTTTTCTGGCCACCTCCTCCAGAATCTCCGCCCAAATCCTAGGGCTACCAGGTGGTATCTCCCCACCCACCATAACCTGCTTGGCAAGGCCTTGTGCACCTTTCCCCACTACTGCTTCCGGCTTCTCTCTCCCCCAGACGTCTAGACTGAGGTAGGGCCTTCCTTTATCTACCTGGGACTCATAGGCCAGCCTGGGACTCCAAGGCACCGACCTTACCATGGGTCACAGCCTGGTCCCTGCAGGCTGCACGTCCCTGTGGAGTAGGTGGAGGTTGAAAGGGTGCCTGCGGGACACCCTGGACACAGCCTTCCTTCTTCCTTCTGAGAGGGGCTGGAAGCACACAACAGCCCCACAGCTAGCCCAGGGGAGGGCCTGCTTCCTACCTGAGAGCCTGCCAGGTGCGCGGGATGCTGAAAAGACCCACGGCCTCCCCGACAAGGTGTGGTGTGCTGTGAGCCCTGGGCTGGCGTGACTAAGCTGGGTGCTGACCAGCCACCTCAGAGGAAGGACTGGCACAGGACAAGAGGGCAAGGCTGTCCCCAGACACAAACTGGTTTGGCTCACTAGCAGAGCGGCCTGCGGAGCTGCTCCACTTCTCCTCAGGAGCAGGGAGGACGCACTGTCACAGCCATGGCCATGGGAAGGAGTGAGGGAGACGCTTGGTCCCAAACCCAGGGATACTGGTTCCGAAGGCTCATCTGCCCACACAAAATGTTTCTTAACTGCAGTTACTCACGACACAGGCGTGATAGTGACTACGCAAAGGGCTGCCAGTGGCTCACAAATGCAGGGGAAGTCCTTTCGGGCCCGGGCTGGGATTAAAGGCACGGCTACCAAGCCCGGCTCCAGTTGGGTTTTTTTTGTTGTTGTTGTTCCAAGTCAGGGTTTCTCTGTGTAACCTTGGCTGTCCTGGACTCCCTTTGTTGCCCAGGCTGGCCTCAAACTCACAGCGATCCACCTGCCTCTGCCTCCCGAGTGCTGGGATTAAAGGCGTGCGCCAACACGGCCGGCTCTCCAGTTGATTTTTATTTGGCATTTTCACTCTATAGTCCTGGCTAGCCGCGGACCCACCATCCATCCTCTTTGGGCCTAAGGGACGCAGTCTCCCAAACCGCCTTTAAGAAAGGGTTTCTCACAGCCTGGAAGTTGCCAGGTAGGCTAGACGGCCAGCAAGCTTCCTCTCTTCACCTTCCAGTGCTGGGGTTACTGGGGTTACGGGTGCACGCCCAGCTTTTTAATGTGGGCTCTAGAAACTGAACTTAGGACTTCACACTTTGTCACAGAAAGACAACTCAAGATGAATGTGGTGCCACATGCCTGTGATGCCATCATGGGATGGAGACACAGGACGAGGTGGAGCTTGATGCCCTCCTGGGCTTGACCATCAAGCAGAAAGGAAGTGGGGACAAGGAGAGAGGCCAAGTCCGCTTCATAGCCTGTTCTTCTAAAATTCATAAAGGGTGGGGAAAGATACAGAATAATTTGTGATTTGAGGGATTTCTGGACAGTTCTGTTCCGTGTTCCCAAATCCTGAAGGCCAGTAACTGCTGGGGACCTGGAGTCAGTCTTGGCCTTCTCCAGCCCACCATCGCTGTGCTCCTGGGGCAGACTCCCAGCAGCACCAGAGTCCTCCTCAGGGCACGTGTTACCTCCTGGGCCGGCATAGGGACGGGGGGTGGGGGGCTGAGGGGGTGAGGGGGTAGGGAGTAGGGTGGGTGTGTGTAAATGCAGGGGTCCAGGCAGCACTGCAGCAGCCGGCCTTTTTTAAAAAAAGATTTATTTATTTATTATTTATTATTATGTATACAGTGCTCTGCTTGCATGTACTCCTGCAAGCCAGAAGGGGGCACCATATCACATTATGGATGGTTGTGAGCCACCATGTGGTTGCTGGGAATTGAACTCAGGACCTTTAGAAGAGCAGGCGGTGATCTTAACCACTGAGCCATCTCTCCAGCCCCCAGCAGCCTGCCCTTTAGGATAAAGGGGAAAACATCCCTGTGTGGAGACCACACAGGAGGCAGGCGAGGCTGGCCAGACACAAAGTACAATAGGGAATGGTGAGCCATGCCACCCCTCTCCGAGGCCCCAGTTCTCTGAAGCACAGATGGGGGCAGGAAAAGGCCTTGGTTCCCAATTATGAAAAGTGCACCTAATGCTGAGGCTGGGCCCAGGGAGTGCAGACCAGACTGGTGCTCTGAGCCCAACGCCTGCTAAGAGGGGAGAGAGGGCTGGATAGATGGCTCAGTGGTTGGGAGCACTGGCTCCTCTTGCCGAGGACTTGGGTCTGATGCCCAGCATGTGCAGCTCACAACTGTCTGTAACTACAGTCCCAGGAGGACTGGATGTCCTCATCTGGCCTCTATGGCACCAGAACACCCATTCCCTTAAGATAAATCTTAATCTAAAGAGAAAGGGGGTGGGGGCAGAGAGAGGGAGGGAGGGGGAGAGGGGGAGGGGGAGAGAGGGAGGGGGGGAGAGAGGGAGGGAGAGGTAGAAAGACCACCTCTCTGGAGAAGGTGAGGCCTGACATCTTAGCTCACCAGTGGGCTCTCCCTGCCCTGAGGCACCAACAGGGGCAGCTCCTTCCACACCCTACTTAATCAGCCATCTGCCTCTTCCTTCAAACTGCGTTTAAAAAGCACTTCCTTAGATAAGCCTTCCCCAGCCGGAGCTCTTCCCACACTTGCTTGCTAATGCAGTGGATGTGGATTTGGCTGCTGGGGTGTGACCCCAGGCACACCTACATTTACTATAGGTGTCTGTTGCCAAGATGGTGACCCCTTCCAGAACCCTAGAGAGTTCCTGAGTGTCCGGTCTCCAGTCCCCATCCCCCCACAGCCCAATCCCAATCCCCCAGGAAGAGGTGACAGCTCTTCAGAGCAGTCACCAGCTGTGAGGCCCCTGGGGGGACAGGTGCTGGGTAGGTACCCTTGCTTCCCATAGCCTCCAAAGTTCTGGGCACCGAGCAGGCATAGAGGGGACTGAGAGCCACATGGACACTGCTTTGCCACCTTCCTGCCCCAAATGCCTAACCTTTCTTTTTCTTTTTTCTTTTTTTATTAATTCATTCATATTACATCTCAATGGTTATCCCATCTCTTGTATCCTCCCATTCCTCCCTCCCTCCCACTTTCCCCATACTCCCCTCCCCTATGACTGTGACTGAGGGAGACCTCCCCTTTCCCCCCCATATGCTCATAGGGTATCAAGTCTCTTCTTGGTAACTTGCTATCCTTCCTCTGAGTGCCACCAGGCCTCCCCATCAAGGGGACATGGTCAAATATGGGGCCCCAGAGTTCGTGTGAAAGTCTCTCCACTCAACTGTGGAGACTGTCCTGTCCATTGGCTAGATCTGGGTCGGGGCCTACCCTTTCTTACCTGGCTCATTTGAAGCGCCTTGCTAGCTCAGGCTGGCGGGACAGCTCAAGTGGTAAAGTGCTTGTTGAAAAACCATGGGGACCTGAGTTCAATGCCCAGAGCCCCCACATGAAAGAGCTGGGAGTGGTGGATGCACTTTGTAAGCCCAGCAATGTGGCAGCAGAGACAAGGCGGGTACCTAGGGCTCGCTGACTAGTCGGCTTAGCCCGCTTGGCAAGCTCCACGTCCCATTGAGAGACTCTGTCTCTAAAACAAGCCGTACAGCTCCTGAGGAGCCACTCCTGAAGCTGCCCTCTGACCTCCACAAGCATGTGTACCCCTTCTGTCCCCCATAAAAGGGGCAGGCTCATGCTATGTCCATCTGGGAGGGCTTCACTTCCGTGAAACCCTGTGGTGCCTGCCACCTGCCTTGTTGAGCTCTTGAGTCTCTAGAAGGCTGTTTTCATGTTCCGGAGCTCCCTCACCGGTTCAGAGAATCCTGGGCTGTAACTTTCCTTTCTGGCCTGTCGACATGGAGCTGGGAAGAGCTTCACTTTAGAAGACACAGTTCACTCAAGTCTATGGCTTTAAACATTTTGTGAGATTTTATTTATTTTTATGTGTATGAATGCTTGCCTGAACGCACCCTGTCCGTGCATGCAGTGTCGCAGAGGCCAGATGACGGGCTGAAGTGACTGTGAGCAGCCAGTGCTCTTAACTGCTGAGCCATTTCTCCAGACCCTGAGTTTAAGGCTTTTCAGTGTCCAGTTGCACAAACACTTGCTCAGGGATCACTGGTTAAACTGCGCACACCCCACATGGACACCAAAAAGGTCTTGAAGAGAATGCGGTGGCTGATATGGAAAGAATCCGAGCGCAGACTCCAGTGAGAAAAGCTAGGTGTCAGGTCAACTTATGCTCCACAGCCTCAGGGTGTGGGAGCAGGAAAGAGAGCAACTGTGAGCACGTATATGCGTGTCATGTCGGGTGATGTGTGTGTGTGTGTGTGTGTGTGTGTGTACACGCACATGTGGGCAGGAGCCGGTCACACACTCCTTTGTTCTGGGGTGAGGCTGGCCTAGAGACAGCCTGTTCCTTCTGGCCGTACACTTTCTGATTTGTGTACACGCTATTTTTGTATCAATAAACATGTTAACTTTAACACAAGCAAACAGGCTGAGCCTGCACCATTAAGAGTTCTCCCCACCTGTGCAGAGGTCATCTGAGGACACACTGAAGGACACCTGAAAACATAGGCTCAGGCTCCAGATACCAGAAAGACTCGCCACAGGCCTGGAGGCAGGCACATGGCTCTGATCAAGCTGCAGAGACATCAGGGCCAGGGCACGGGCAAGCCTGTGATCCCAGCATTGGCACGCAGGGAGACAGAGTGGGAGCTCAAATCCAAGCTTGTTACTCTGAGTCTGAATGGACAACATGAGAACTGACTAAAAAACATATTTATATAACTTATTTTCAAGGCAGGGTGTCTCTAAAGTTCTGACTATCCTGGAACTTGCTCTATAGACCAGGCTGGCCTACAACTCAGAGATCCACCTGCCTCTGGCTCCCAAATGCTGGGATTAAAGGTGTGTGCCACCATTCCTGACCTAATTTTGTTTTAAGGCACAGACAAGGATGTTCTAAAACAAGGACAGCCTGTGAGCTCACCCAGTGTGCTCCTGGGGCCTGCTGAGGACCTAACAACTGATGCACCCCGTCTTCTGCTGCACAGTCAAAAACTAGGTGCTCAAAGCCAAGAATAAAGGGAAGCGTTGAGCCCAGGACCACTCTGGGCCAGTGCTGCCCACCCTCCTGCAGGGCCCATACACTCCCCACCTTATGGATATGCAAACCCCGAGAGCCGACCAGAGCATCTGGTACATGGCTGCAGGAAAGGGTGTGTATAGTGTCCTTCGGCAAGGCCACGGATGTCTACCAGGCAGCCCCGTCTGAAGCCCATTCTCATGGCTAGTTGGACAAGAAAGAAGCTTCTTACAGCTGCCTTGGTTTGTGTCTGCGTCCATTCTTGGCTCCATCTTGACCTTGACCTTAGACTCCCAGAAGCAATTTCCTCCTCCCAAAACATCTCCCAAGATCCAAATCATCCCAGGACCAAATGGACAGAATGCGGAGTCCTGAGTACTCTTCTGACTGATATCCCAGCCATAGCCCACAGGCTGTGCCTCCTGCCCTGGCCCAGCCTGTAGCCAGACTGAACTTTCTAGAATGGGAGCTCAGACCTTTTTCTTTACTTCCCTGCTCTCAGAACAATCCTACACTCCTGGGTGCTGACCCAAGGTAGTCTCAGCCCTGGTCTCTGCCTCTCTCTTTGCTGTCCCAGTCAAGTCCAGGGCTCTGGGCTGAGCGTCAGGCTTCATGTCCTGTCTGTGAGCCTCCTCCTTTCTCCTGAAGCCAGGCTATACATGGGGCCAGTAGGCTAGGCAGCCTCCTGCTCAGCTTCTGAGGCCTGGAGGGGTACAATCTGCCTCTGACCCACCAGGCTGGTGTTTGGCTGACACTGAAGTGGAGGCCTCGGGAGCTACCAGCTACCCAAACACACACCACACGACACCCCAGCGGAATGCCGCCCTCTCCTCCTGGTGAGTATGTCCCCAACCAGATGGCTCTTCCCTCTTCCTCTAAGATGGGGACCTTCCTGGCTTCTGCCTCCAACCTGTGCCTGGCCACCTTCCTGTGCTGGATGAACTGCCATCAGCTGACTCTGGTCTGGAGCCGGTCTCCTGCCGATTGTCTAAACACCACACAGAGGCCTCGGAGAGCTCAATGCATCCAAGAGCAATTATCTATGCCAGCCACAGGTGGCCCCATGCCAGCACAGCGCCTGGCAGGCAGCACACACTTCTGTCCTCTCCTGTCCGTCTGTTCCGTCCTGGGAGCTCCTCAGTCGGGGACATGAGCCCAGGCACACAGGCCGGGCAATGTCCTCAGTCGCGCTCCCTGTTCTAGCTCAGGAGCTGCCTCCAGCCACCCCTCCACCTTGTCCAGCCACTCCACACAGCTGCCATGTTCCTGCCCACAGAACCACATTTCTTATCGTGGCATCCCACGCAGGCCTCTGCATGTGGGTGCGCCCACTACCTACCAGCACTAGTGACACACTTCCCGAATCCCTGAGCCAACCCTGAGAGGAAGGAACTGCACGATCCAAACGTGACAGATGAGGAAGCTGACCAGAATACCCAGGGTCACGGTCCAAGCTCCTGAGCAACGAATGCATCAGAGCCAGCCGCCTGTCCCACCCACAGTTTCCTGGAAACATTCCGAATACCACAGAGAGTGAGGCCAGGAACCGAGATCCTCACATGACTTGAGGAGAAGGCGCTGGAGAGATGGCTCAGGGGTAAGAGTACAGGCTACTCTTCCAGAGGACCCCGGGGTTCAATTCCCAGCACCCACATGGCAGCTCACAGCTATCTGTAACTCCAGTTCCAGGGGATCTGATGCACTCACACAGACATACATGCAGGCGAAACACCAATGCACACAAAATAAAAATTAAAAAATCCCAAGAAGAGACTTGTTACCCTATGAGCATATACAGGGGGAGGAAGTCCCCCTCAGTCACAGTCATCGGGGAGGGGAGTAAGGGGAAAATGGGAGGGAGGGAGGAATGAGAGGATACAAGGGATAGGATAACAATTGAGATGTAATATGAATAAATTAATAAAATATATTATAACAAAATTAAAAAATCATAAAAGAGGAGGAGGAGGGCGTTCTTGCAGGGCTGGGGTACAGCTCAGATGTGGGTGTAAGAGAAATCTCAGGGAGGCTGACTCATCCATAGTAAGCAGAGACACACTCAGGCCCATTGCCACAGGGGGCACCCCTTCCCTCTCCGCACCCCCCCCCCCTGCACCTTCCCCGTCCCCGAACTCATCAGATGCAGCAGTGAGCAGATCTGTGAAGAGATGAGAGATAAACATCCTAAGTGACACCTTCCGCCTGCCCCAGCCTGTAGCCGGATTGAACTTTCTAGAGAGTGAGCTCTGTCCTATTTCCTTACTTCCCTGCTCCTGTCAGGACAATGCCACACTCAGGAGGGGCCAGCCGGGGCTGGGAATGTGGCTCTGTCAGGACAGTGTTTGCCTCCTGTGCACAAAGTCTGCCGTGTCATTCACAGCATCACATGACCACCTGCTAACTGCAACACTAGGAACATCAGGCAGGAGAGCCGCAAGTTCAGAGCCACTCTGGACTGTAACGCTGTTGCTCCAGTAGCATCCTGGGAACTAAGAGCAGCTGACTGACTGTAGCAAGAAAATCCTGAGTTCAAGGACAGCCTGGGCTGCATAAGCAAACTATCTCAAAAATATAAGTGGGGGCGGGGGGGGGGGGAGAGAGAGAGAGAGAGAGAGAGAGAGAGAGAGAGAGAGAGAGAGAATATATGAATCTAGTGTAATAATTATTCCTAAAATTTCCTCTGAATCCAGGAAAGAACACCATTTACTATCACAGAAAGCTCTGTGTGCCTGGCCCACGTAGTAACGCCTCCCTAGCAGCGTGGACAAAACACTCACACTAGTTAATGGGCCTGGAAAAGGATCTCACGGTTCTGTGGATTCGTGTCCCGCTCCTGACGCCCTGTCCCTGGAGGCTGGCCACCTGGAGGTGGCCCAGTGTACCCAAGAATAAGACTATTTCCAGCCTCGGGCCTCCGAGCTTTGAGGCTGGAGTGCAGCTCTTCCCAGAGGCCCCTGCTAAGCCAGCTGCTTCCTTGGGTTCCAGCTGGTGGTGCTGATGTCAGGAACAGAAGCCACTCCCAGCAACAAGGCCAGGATGACAAGGAAGAGAGGGCCACAGCAGGGCATGGGAGAGTGCTGATGGTGAGCCTGGAGAACGTTCTGGGGTCTCCTGGTGCCCCTTCTTTGTGTTTCATCTGTCCTTGCCTCCTGGCTTGTTCCTTCTGGCCTGAGCAATGAGGACACTTTGGCTGGTCCTAGCTGACAGAGGCACTAAGTTAAAGCTGCATGAATGGTGGCTGCCTGCTTATTCTTACCCATAGCAGTCTCTTCTGCTTGCTCAGGGACAGAACGGCGGTTCTAGTCCAAGTAGCCAGGTGCCTCTGTGGAATGCCTCCCACCTCCCTTGCAACTAAGAACAGCCAATGGAGGTGAGGTGGGACGGAAAAGCTACCAGGAGGGATACGCTGGAAAGCTCCGTAGGTGTGTGTGAGGGGGGAGTGGCTTTGTGTGGTTTTTCAACCCCTCACCCCCCACCCTTGCAGCCCATGAGACAACCCTGGCTGGGGCTGGACTGCAGACCTAAACCAGCCACCGGATTTATTCATATGCAATGAATGTCCACTGACTGAAGCCACTGCCATTTTTGGTGAAGTTACTAATTCACACTTGACTTATAAATCAGTGGAGCCCGGAGTGGTGGTGGACATCTTGACTAGCACCCTGGAGGCAGAGGCAAGTGGATTTCTGTGTATTAGAGGCCAGCCTGCTCTACCCAGCAGGTTCCAGCCAGCCAGGACTACATAGAGAGAGCCTGACTCAAAAAACAAACAAATAACAACAACAAAACAAAACAAAACAACAACAACAACACAAGCAAACTCCAAATCAACTGAGCCTGGTTTTCTCAACCCCTCACTGATCTGCAGTTCAGGCCAAGCTGTGCTGTGCGTGAGGGATCTGCAGTTGATTCCCACTTCCTAGGAACTGAGGAGGGTGGAGGCTGGAAGGGACCGATGCAAAGAGAGGGAAGGCAGGGGATGGGAGGCAGGGCAGAACCTGAGAGAAAAGGCTGGAAGGCAGGCAGAAGGAGCAAGAAACTAGAGCAGAGGCCATGGAGCCCCCGGGTCAGGGGAGACGGGAAAGGAACTGCCACCACCACAGCCATCAGTGTCAACAGCAGACGCTCTTCCATGTGTCATGGCGCTTTACAGATAAGTAGCCACAGCCCCGACGCGCTAAGTACCACGCATCCTCAGTCATGGGGTGGGGGGAGGCGACAATGATGATGATGACATTTTCTCCAAGGTTCCTTAAGAGATGAGACATGATTTCTTTCTCCAAGTGTCTCTGGGGTGACAGCTGGAACCATGGCAACCATTTTGGACTGTGAGAAGCACAGGTACACCCTAAAAATGGTGTGGCAGGGCATGCATGACTTAAGGGGTGCTCATACAGCTGCCTGGGGCCACCGAGCACCTTACTCAGCTGCCATGCCATCCGCGGCCCCACCCTGAACTGCCGCAGAGCCAGGTGGCCCCACCCTTTTCTATCTTCAGCACCAGATTCTGAGCCACTGCGTCTCGCCCACCCTGGGGTCCTGACCCCACATCTGTGTTGAGCAGCTCTCCTACAAAGAGAAAAGGTGGACTTGCAAGGCTGAGGGACCAATGGTGACCCAGAACCTAGCACCACTTGAGGGATGGAGAAAGAGAGGTTGACGAGAATGGCGACACATCTGTGCCAGGGCCATATCTCAGACAAGTCCACAACGGTTCTCCCCAGTCACCCAAGGAAACGTTGCCCCTCAGTTCAGCCTCAAAGAGAAATACCTGCTGTGAAGGATACACTGGTTGTCAGAGGCGGATGTACACAAAGAGGCATCCCACAGAATGACCGACCTGCACCACGGCTGAGGTTTCTGTGGGCTCAGAGTTCTCTCCTCGGAGACAACCAGCTCTGCTCAGGGAGGGGAGGGACTGTGCCAGGAGCCCTTCAATACCTGCAGCAATGGTAACGTGACATAGCACTGTACACATCAGTGCTTGCTCAGGGCCAAAGACTGAGAGTTGTAGAGGAGAAATAATGGGCCTGTACGTGACATAAGGCCGTCTGTCCTTGCTATCTCGGTGTCCAGCCCAGGGGACGGAACCCTACCACGCACGGCAGAGCACTGCTCCCGTGGCGCTGCTGTCACACAGGCACCTCTGAGGCTCTTTCTGTCCTGACAGCACTCCGGGGGATTCAGGTACTGCTAAGGAGGAAGGCATGGACAGGCCTGTTCAGCTCTGCTGAGGCCTGTCCATGCTATCCTTTGCACTTGTTTGTCTCACTGAGGCAGAAACTGGAACCGGTGAGGAGGGAGGAAGGGTACCAGGCTGTGCATGCCAAACAAGAGCCAAAGAGGGTAACATACACGCCGAAGTGCGCAGGGCTCTAGCTCCCGAGTACTCCGCGTGCAGGTAGTTTGGTTTGCTGAAGTGGAGAAGAGCTAAGTTTGCCAGGAGAGGCAGACTGGCTGGTGCATGCAGGGCTTTGCACAGCACACCAAGGGTGTGGCCTTGGACTGTTAGCAGCCATAGTCTGAGTGACCAGAGGCTTTCCCTCCCCCTCAGACACATCCCTGTCAGAATGAGGACGGAACCTGAGTAGGCCGGACCTACAAGGACCCAGCTGGTAGCTTCACACTTGCTGTGGCTCAAGCGCAGGATGGAGACAAGAGTTGCAGGGCTGCCCAGCACAGGAGGGCCAGCCATTCCTTCCGGGTTATGGAGGGATGGTTAAGGGTATGGTAACAAAGGCTTTTTAAAAAAATCCCAGCATAGAGGATCTTTGAGTTTGAGGCCAGCCTGGTCTATATGTTGAGTTTCAAGAAAGCCAGGGCTACATAGAGACCCTGTCTCAAAACAAACACAAACAAAAACAAAAACAAAATATACAAATATATATATATTGAGCGTATGTACTTCTGAAAGCCAGAAGAGGGAGTCAAGTCCCCTGGAATTGGAGTTCCAGGTTGCTGTGAGCTGTCTGACATGGGTACTGAGAACAGCACTGGGTCCTGTCCTGTCCTGTCCAAGAGCAGCAACTGTATTGCCTGCAAAGAATGGCTCTCTCTGTCACATGTCCTCAGATGATGGTGCTGTTTCACCAGTGGCCCAAAGCAACAGACTCAACTGACCATGGGTTGGAATCTCCAAACCTTTTTTCCTTGTACACTGATGACCTCAGGCATTCTGTGACAGTGATGGAGAGCTGACTAACACACCACCACCAGAAGCAAATCAGCTGCTCTTGAGGGACACTTCCCAAACCAGCACCCAGAACTCCTTCCTGCAGATGAGCTCAGAAGCCAGGCTGCAAGCCACTAACATGCTAGCAGGAACACACACACACACACACACACAGGTACAGAGCCGACACTGACTAGAGAAGGAAGTTCAGATAATACAGGAGCTGATGCCGCACAGAGTACAGAGACGTGGGGGCATGGCACACAGGGGCCATAGTTCATGGCAGGGCTATAGCTCAGTGGTAGAGTGCTTGCTTAGCGTGCCGGAGGCTCGGGCTCTATGCCAATCACAGAAAGGAAAGAAAAGCTTTAGAAGCAGTGTGCTGAACCCAAGCACTACACTGGAGAACAGAGGGCTCACCTCCAAGTGGTTACTAGCCAGCGTCTACTGGGCAGGCAAGCATCCTGCACGTCGAGAGGCTGGTGGTCAATGTGCCATTTTCACATTTTCTCTAATCTTTTTCCTTGTTGGCACAAGGTCTCGAGTAGCCCAAGCTGCCCTCCAGCCTATGATGTAGCTGAGGCTAGCCCTGAGCCGATTCTCCTTCTACTTTCCCTCTGACTATCCACGCCCACTAGTGTCCAGCCTGCTGTAACTGTCACCCTGACACAGCCTAGCATCATCTAGGAAAGGCTTGATTGAGGGACTGCCTCGGTCAGTGGGCCTGTGGGCAGAGCTGAGAGAGACTGTCTTGACTGATGTGTGAGGGCCCCAGCCCACTGTGGGCAGCACCAGCCCTAGGAACCTGTTTATGAGAAAGCTAGCTGAATGTGAGCCGCAGAGCCGGCATGCAGCGTGTCCCTCCGTGGTCCCTGCCCTGAATCCCCTGACTGACAGACTGTGACCTGGGAGTACAAGCCAACTAGGCCTTTCCTCCCACAAGCTGCTGTGGCCATGGCAACAGAAATGAGGACACATGACCTGCTTGATACATTTTTTAAAAGATTTGTTCAATGTGTGTGTGTGTGTTCTATTAGAATATACCCCTGCCGGCCAGCAGGGGGCGCCAGATCTCACTACAGACGGCTGGGAGCCACCATGTGGGTGCCAGGAATTGAACTCAGGACCTTTGGAAGAGCAGACAGTACTCTTAACCTCTGAGCCGCCTCTCCAGATTGATATTTTTTAAAGTAAAAAGATCACAGTAGAGAGGAGAATCCACATAATTGTTGTTTTTTGTTTTCAAAACAAAAAATCCAAAATGCAGGCACACTCCAAACCTCAGTCCCAGGACTGACCAGGACCGAGGCAGTCAACTGTGTTTCATACACTGCCTAACTAAACAAGACGGCAAGAGTGTTCTGCACACAGGGGAAGGAGCAGGGTCCCGTTATCTATGCAGGGAATCAGGTTCAGCAGTGGTATAGGCCTTGCATCTCTACCTGGCCACAAGCTCCAATATAAAAAAACCAGTGACCTGGCCCAACAGTGACATGAGGGTACAAGCCCTGCAGCAGTACTTACTAAGGTCCACAGAGCCCAAAGAACAGAATGGCCCTTGTAGGATTTGGGGTAGGGTCATGATGTCACAGAAAAAGCAACAGAGGAAGATGTACTTTGCCAGAGTCCTCAGGACATAAATCCTGGGCACCATGCGTCCTGTCCTGCAGCTGTGGGCCCAGTGCCTGGGGGAGCCATGCATTCTCTGTGGCTGATTAGTCTTCCCCTGCAACCCCAGACAGGGTTTCTCTATGCAGCCCCAGCTGTCCAGGACTTGGTTTGTAGACCAGGATGGCCTCAAACTCAGAGATCCTCCTGCCTCTGCCTCTTGAGTGCTGGGATTATAGGTGTGCACCACCACACCCGGCTTGTACATGGTTCTTCACACACCCAGAAATAAGTGACTGTTGTGTGGGTGTGTCAATCCCAATGTGCTGGCAGGGTTTGAGTGCTGTGAGCCCTACAGAGGCAACGGGATCAGGAAGTGCTGTCTCTGGGAGGTGACTAGGCCAGGAGACCTTCCAAAGGAGTTAGAAGCGCAACCCTGTATTCCTGGAACTCATAGTGCTGAGGCAGGGGGCTCATAAGCTACAGCCTAGGTCACACAGCAAGAGTCAGAAAACAAGGCTGGCTGTGGTGGTGGATCTCTAGGAGTCTGAAGCTAACCTGGATTACATAGCAAGTTCCAGGCCAACCAGCATGACATAGTGAGACCCTATTTTTTTTTTTTTTTTAAAGGAAGATGGGCTGGAGAGATGGCTCAGTGGTTAAGAGCACTGGCTGTTCTTCCAGAGGATCAGTGTTCAGTTCCCAGGAACCACATGGTGACTCACAACCATCTATAGTGGAATCTGATTCCCTCTTCTGGTGTGCATGAAAACGGAGCACTCATGTAGACAAAGTAAACAAACCTTTTTTAAGAAGACAAGAAAAAAAAAAAAGGAAGATGAAAGAAAGATGGAAAGGATTCTATGGAAGGATCAAAAATGCCTGTGATCTTAGAAAAACAGGAGCAGGAGCCAGACCTGCAGACCTGACGGCCGACGGCATGGCAGGCAGGTAGAGGCATAGACCTGGTGCTCAGGAGAAACCATCTGGGGTGAGGGGTGAGGAGCCTGGTAAGGAGAGGAGAGGTGAACCAGAAGAGAGCCGAGAGGACACGAGAGAAAGGGCAGAAGCGAAGGACATTCACTCAGATAGCAAAAAGGAGTCCAGGCAGAGGACCAGAAGAGCAGAGCCATTTCCTCCAAGGAGGGCCAGGCTTACAGAGTCACGTGGCACCAGGTGTTAGCCAGCTGCTGAAATAATGCAAGCTGCAGGGCTCTTCGAGGGACACTAAACACAGAGGGGACTCTGAGATGCCAAGAAAAGCTAGGTAGTCAGGGGTGGTCGGTGCTGCATGTCTCTAATTCCACACGAGGAGAGGCGGAGGCAAGAGAATGTCTGAGCTCAAGGCCAGCCTGGTTTCCATAGTGAGTGAGCTCCAGGACAGCCAGGGGTACACAGAGAAACCCTGTTTTAAAGCAACAGCAACAAAAAAGAAATAAAGAAAGAAGGAAGGGAGAAGGAAGGAAGGAAAAAGGAAAGAAAGAAAAGCTCAGGGTGGGCTGGAGAGATGGCTCAGAGGTTAAGAGCACTGTCTGGTCTTCCAGAGGACCCGAGTTCAATTCCCAGCAACCACATGGTAGCTCACAACCATCTATAATGAGATCTGATGCCCTCTTCTGGCATGCAAAGCATACAGGCAAAGAGAACACTTATAGATAAAATAAATAAATAAATCTTTTTTTAAAAATTAAGAAAGAAAAGCTCGGGGCATCCCTGATACAGGCAATCTTCGAGGTGGGGTCAGGGGGAGCAGCTTCTTCAGAGGGGCTGGAGCTAGTGCAGGAGGCTTAAGGCAAACCACAAAGGAACTGAAACAGAAAATGAGGGAGCTAAGTAAATGTGACAAGATGAGCCAAAAGCTGCCCAGGGAGGAGGTGGGTTCTAGGCCCTTTGCTGACTCTCCAAGTACAGCCCCCCAACACAGCAGCAGCCTGCACTCTTCGGTCCCCAGTGCACACCTCTGCATATGTGGAAGCCCCCATGTTGTGAGCATGTTTGGAGAGGATGCTGAGACCCAAGCTCTGGGACTCTTGTTAGCTACCCAGCAGGCTTTGCCAGACAGGAAGTGTGTGAAGAGTAGCAGGGCCACCGGCTGGGGTGACTCAGACAGCACGCACAGCTGTGTGGGGCCCGCATCCCTGACAGGCAGCCTGTAGATTGCATCAGACTTCCTGAAGTGCTCTTTACTGCCATGTCTGAAGGCACACAACTTTGTGGCGTCTCTCCTGATGACCTCAGAAGGTTTTGACAGCCACATCCGGAGCCCACACCTCTTACACACACACTACCCACCCAAGGCCACTCCCTCAGCACAGCATGCCCACACATGACACTGCAAGTGGAGAGAGGGCTTCTGAAAGGCCACAGGAAGTGATGCAATCCCAGGGGACTAGCCAGACCTTATGTGGTCCATGGGGAAGAGCATCAATTTGTAAATGAACGGTTACTGTGGCAGCCCAGAAGTGTCACACTCCAAACGACCACAGACTTCCTTATGAATTCATCCAGCTGGCAAGCTGGATGCTCTAGTACCGCAGTGAGAACATGCTAGAATTTGGTAAAACTTAACCAAAGTGAGGGCTGGCAAGACAGTTCCTCAGGTAAAGAGGCTTGCTGGCAAGCGCGTACACCTGAGTTTGATCCCCCCACATGGTGGAAGGAGAGACTAATTCCCGGAAGTTGTCCTCTGACCTCCACAGGTGTGCTGTGGTGTGCACGTGAGTACATACACACAATAAATAAAATATAATAAAACTTAAAAAAATTATCACTGTCAGCCAGGCATGGTTGTGCACACCTTTAATGCCAGCACTCAAGAGGCAGAAGCAGGTGTATCCCTGTGAGTTCAAGGCCAGTTTTGTCTGCATAATGAGTCAAGGACAGCCAGGGCTACACAGTGAGATCCTAACTCAAAACAAAAGAAAAACAACATGAATCAACCTCTCTCTGTATCTGTCTTTCTCTTTCTCCCTCCCTCTCTCCCTCCCTGCCTCCTTCCTCCGTTCCCCTCCATCCTTTTCTCCCCATCCCCCACAGAATGGCAGCCCTATCCAGGCATGATAGTACACAGCTGTCACCCCAATACTCAGGAGGTGGAGGCACAAGTATCAGAAAGTCACCCTCAGCTACACAGAAGGTTTGAGGCCAGCCTGAGACACATAAGAACCCCCGGAAAATCTAACCCGCACACCTGCTGAAAATAAGCCCAGAAGGGAATGAGGGTGAGGAGCTGAGCCAGGAAGGGGAGGACCATAGTGAGGAGCTGAGTTGGGGGCGTGTGGTGGGGTTGGATGCTGGTGCCACTCTAGGTAGCTCCTTCTCCAGACAAGAAGACTTCTGAGTGGAAATATCAGACCCACAGGCCCCTCTTCCACAGATGGCCGGCGGTGGGTGAGCAGTACAGCACAGCCCTGGATCCTACCTTAACCTCAGCTATGAGGGACCCAAGGGCCGCCTCGCTTGCTGTTTCAGCTCTCAAGTACACACCCCACACACTTGTGTGAAAGACACGGGCGGGCATGTTGAGACCTGGGAACTCCATCCCACATCCCCAGTAAGTTCTCTTGTGGCTCCTGATGAGCCTGTGGCAGGAATTCATAGACAGGAAGTGTAGAATTTTTTCCCAATACATAAAGCCCATGACACAGTTGATTTACAAATTAGGTACAGAAAGCCCTCTTGGGCTGCAGATCTGAAGTCTGAACAATATAGAGGTGAGTATGACTCCTGCACTGGACAGAACGCAAGTTCAGGAAGCACTGCAGGTTTTCATGGTACTTACACAGTCATGAAGAAATAATGAAATGGTGGCATTTGCAGACAAACAGATATTATGGGAGATCATTATGTTACGCAAAATAAGCCAGACTCAGACAGGCCAATGGGAGTCAGGCGAGGTGGAGGCAGGAGGATCTCTGCTACACCAAGGCTATGTGGGATTCTGTCTCAAAAAAGCAAATAATAGCCAAGCGTGGTGGTGCGTGCCTTTAATCCCAGCACTTGGGAGGCAGAGGCAGGTGGATCTTTGTGAGTTCAAGGCCAGCCTGGTCTATAAAGCAAATTCAGGTTAGCCAGGGTTATTACAGAGAAACCCTGTCTCAAAAAAACAAAAAACAAAAAAAGAGAGAGAGAACAAATAATAAAAAGACAAAAGCTGTAAGTTTTCTCTTGTGTGCAGAGCCCAGATTTCAGTGTGTCTGTGCCTCTGTCTGTCTGTCTGTCTACAATGAAAGTATAAACCAGGCTGTGATCAGGAGGGAAGCGATCTGATGGGGAGGAGGGGAGACATGAGAGCAGAAAGGGGGACTCTGGAGAGGATGAGGAGGGAGGCAGAGGCAGGCAGATCGCTGTGAGTTCCAGGCCAGCCTGGTTACAAAGCGAGTCCAGGACAGCCAAGGCTACACAGAGAAACCTTGTCTCGAAAAATCGAAAAACCAACAGAATGGTAATGAATGCTGACTGTAATAGTTAGCACAATAATGTAATAAAATACTTTTAACCCTGGGACATTCCATTCAGTTCTTTTGTAGCCTGGAGAATGACGCTATAGGAAAAAGACCCTGTAAACGCAGAAGCGAGAGAGCTGGAGCATGTATCAGCAGCACTAGCCGGGGAGACCCACACTCTCCTGAGACGGGGCACTGCTCTGCCTTGATATGAGGGCTTATGCCTGGTGATTTCCCTGGGAGGCTCCTCTTTTCTGAAGGGAAAGGGGAGGTGGGGGGCAGGGACTGGGAGAAGTGGAAACTGTGGTCAGCACGTAACATAGGAGAGAAGAATAAAAACAAACAAGCATACAGAGAGTACTACTCCTGGGCTGTTAGACACTTTCCAGAGGACACAAGTTCAGTGCCTAGCACCCACATCAGGCAGCTCACAACCCACCCGAACCTCAGCCCCAGGGATCCAGAGCCCTCTTCTGGCTTCTGAGGGCACCTGTGCTCACCTAACATAGGCAGACACATCACACACACACACACACACACACACACACACACACCCCTAACATACACCTGAACAAATAACTTACATAGGCACATACGCCCGTACACACCTAACATTACAGACACGTATTTTTTAACAATTCTTTTTTTTTTTTTTTTTTTTTTTTGAGGAGCAGGGGTATCTCAGGTAGGCAAAGCTGACCTTGAACTCACGACTCTCCTGCATCTCCCTTCCTTTGCTAGGATGACAGGCATCACCCCACACCCAGCAGTGTATAAACAAAACAAAACAGAACAGAAACCCTACAATATTCTTGGGCTGCCGAGCTGGCTCAGTGGTTGAGAGCTTGTACTGCGCTTGCAGAGGACCCGAGTTTGGTTCCCAGCACCCACATCCAGTGGCTCAAATACCTATAAATTACTCCAGTTCTATGAGATCCAGTGCCCTCTTCTGGCTTCTGAGGGCACTGCACTCACACACCTCATAAACATTTCAAAAATACAAGTATTTTAAACACCTGTACTCACACTGCTGGTAACATAACCACTTCGTGCAGCTTTCAAAACAGTGTCCCATTTATGTCCAGTGAAAGGAGCCAGACTTTTACAAAAGATCACACCCTGGCAACTCATTTACAGGAAATGAATGTCCAGAAGAGGCAAATCCCAGGGGACAGAAGCAGCTTGGCAGCTGCCTGGGGCTGGGATGGGAAAGACCCAGCTGAGTGTGGACAGAGCCTTCTGTTTGGAGCAGTGACAATGTCCTCAAGTAGGTGGCCAGCTGTGTAAATAAACGGCCATTAAAGCACACACTGAATGCGGTGAACCCAGTGAACTACGGCTCACAAGGCTGAGCGGGGTGTGGTCTAACAGGTGGGAACCGAAGCTGAAGGGTCTCAGGTTCAAGGCCACGTAACAAGACTGTCTCAGAATAAATAAATGCACGGATGGATGGATGGATGGATGGACACATATAAATGCATGGATGGATGGATATGTGGACATATAGACAGACAGACAGATGACAAAAAAGTAAAGGTATGTCCCCCTCAGTCACAGTCATAGGGGAGGGGAGTAGGGAAAATGGGAGGGAGGGAGGAATGGGAGGGAGGGAGGAGTGGGAGGACACAAGGGATGGGAGGGAGGGAGGAGTGGGAGGGAGGGAGGAGTGGGAGGGAGGGAGGAGTGGGAGGGAGGGAGGAGTGGGAGGGAGGAGGAGTTGGAGGGAGGAGTGGGAGGGAGGGAGGAGTGGGAGGACACAAGGGAGGAGGGAGGGAGGATGGGAGGGAGGGAGGGAGGAGTGGGAGGAGGGAGGGATGGGAGGACACAAGGGATGGCGGGAGGGAGGAGTGGGAGGGAGGAATGGGAGGGAGGGAGGAGTGGGAGGGAGGGAGGAGTGGGAGGGAGCGAGGAGTGGGAGGGAGGAGGAGTGGGAGGAAGGGAGCAGTGGGAGGGAGGGAGGAGTGGGAGGGAGGGAGGATGGGAGGGAGGGAGGAGTGGGAGGGAGGGAGGAGTGGGAGGACACAAGGGAGGGGAGAACCACTGAGATGTAATATGAGTAAGTTAGTAAAATATATTTTAAAAAATAAAATAAAATAATTTTTTTTTTAAAGTAAAGGTATGGGTGGGTGGGGGCCGAGAGACAGCAGTAAGACAACACAAAGAATCCACTGAAATATTAATCCATGGTGATTTTTTTTTTTTTCGAGACAGGGTTTCTCTGTGTAGCCTTGGCCATCCTTGACTCACTTTGTAGACCAGGCTGTCCTCGAACTCACAACGATCCGCCTGCCTCTGCCTCCCGAGTGCTGGGATTAAAGGCATGCGCCACCACGCCCGGCTAATCCATGGTGATTTTTGAGACAGTTCTAGGTAATCTGATTTTTCCCTTTACACTTCTTAGTGTTTTCCCTCCAAGGGAATTAGGTTGCTTCCTGAAGGAATCAGGCCCCTTTCTGAGGTACCTGAGGCTATGGGAGGAACCACTACCATCAGGCCAGTGTAACCACAAACCAGCGAGGGGCCTTACAGCATAGACAACACAGACTGCTGTGTGGTGCCTTGGAAGTTCTAACTCTGTGGGCCGAGGACAGGCTGGGAGAGGAGCTTTCCCAAAACTCCCTGGAAAGTCTGCCAGCCATACCATGTGTGGGAACCACTCGTCCAGGCACCTCCTGGCACGTCTCACAGGCTGTCCAGTCTGCACATCCGTCTGCAAGCACGTAGTGCTGAGGGTCCCAGCCAGCCAGCACCACAGAGGGGGAACTCCGCAGGGGAATTCCACGGTGTCTGATGCCTCGGGGGCAGCTAGCAGGTCCCGGGGGGGGGGGGGGGGGCACAAACTATTTTGGCAGGCTCTTGGCTGCTCGTATGCAAATGGGGACTGGCACAATTCCTAAGCCAGCGTGCTCTGCAGTGCCCTGAGAACCAGAAAGGGATGTGGCACGGTGACAGAGTGTGGTGGCAGAGTTGCCAGGCTCTGGGTCCAAATCCCAGATCTCCATTGCTGGTGTATGAGGACTGAAGATGGCCACGTACGCTTTGCCACACTTGTCACACGGAGGTGTGTTCTCATCCGTGACCACGGGTGAGCCTGGTGATGGCTGACCCACAGAAGGTTGCTGAGGTCAAGACTCTAGGGCGAAACCTCAGTGTCCCACAGGGCACCCAGCTGTCAGGGTAGCCGGATCCAGGCAGACCGCAGAGGCAGGAGACGAGATGAACGGTGTGGATGGTATTCAGCCAGAGCTGCGAGAGGCGAGAGAGGCCCAGCTTTCCCTTGAGCAACAGGCTTGCCGTGAGTCTTGGCTTTCTCATCATCACTCAGGGAACGCTAACTTCGTGGGGTACCTGTGAGGCTTGACAGGCTGTTCTTGGCTGAGGAAGCTTCATCTACCCAAAGTACAGGAGCTATTACGCTCCGTGCAACTGGGGAGGACTCTACGCGTGAGCACCCCTGTTCTGGATGACTTACCATCCCTGCCACACCAACGTCCCGCCAGCCTCTTTTGCCTACTGGTGTCATCTCTGTGGTACCCTTAAGAGCCAGCCTCCCCATCTCGCTCCAGCATCCAGAGAAGGGCCAGTGCCTTGTCACCCCACTTTCCCCACCTTCCCATGTCCTTTGGTGCTGAAGAGACGTGGCCCTCCAGTCAGGCGGGCCTCAGCGCTCTGTGAGCGCTCAGCGTGCCCTTGTCTCTAAAGCCTTTCCTGGGCTGCAGGTGATCAGTCATCAAAACCTCCCTGTGGTTGTTTCTGAAAAAGCAGGGCTGCGGCAGCACCGGAAGAGGCTCAACAGTGGACCCAGATGAGCGGAGACTCCCATCAGCCAGCTCGCTTGCCGTGACTCTCCACTGTGATACCTCAGCAGTTCCAGTCTTAGGTGACATCCCTCAACCAGCTCCAACAATGGCTTCATCCTCACCCATGCCGTCCACACTGAAACCCGGTCATGGTGCCAAGCTTCAAAGACGGCTCTGGCTGGGATGCAGCTGGTAGAGTGCTTGGCCTGCAATGCGCGAAGCCCTGGCCACTACATAAAGGGGACACGGTGGTGCAGGTCTGAGCTCAGATGGTCGAGGCAGGAAAACAAGGAACTCACTGGCATCCTCAGTATGTACTGAGTTTGAGGCCAGCCTGGAATACGTGAGCCTCAAAAGTAAAGGCAAAGGGGCTGAGGCCTGCGATGGCTCAGTGGGTAAAGACTCCTGTGACCAAGTGTGACAAACTGAGTTTGAATGTGATCCCACATAGAAGGAGAGAGCTGACTCCCACACGTTGTCCTTTGCTCTCCACACATGGAGCTGTGGTGTGTTTGTGCGTGTGCACAAATATATACAAAATGAATAACTATAGTTTATAACACTAAGGACTATAAATCAGGGTTAGAGGGATTGCTCAGTGGTGAAGAGCACTGGCTGCCCTGAGGACCCAGGTCTGGATCCCAGCACTTACACGGTGGCTCGAAACTGTCTGTAAGTCCAGGGCGAGAGGATGTGACGTCCACCTGCTTCCACCCTCCACGGTTACCAGGCATGCACATAAAGTGACTTGTTTTCTAAGTAGAGGTCCCTGCACAGCAACAAAGTGGGGACAGCACACCTACAGAAGATGAGGTCACTGTGGAAAAGACTGAAGCAATGCTGCCCGTTCTGCAAGGGTGATGGAGGTGTCTAGGCACAGGCTCGCCAGAGAGCACAGCGGCAGAGGAGGGGCAGGCAGGGGCATGCTCTTTAACCCCAGCACTCGGGAGGCAGAGGCAGGTGGAGCTCTGTGAGTTCTGGCCAGGAAAGGCTACATAGAGAGACCCTGTCCCCAAAATAAATAAATAAATAAATAATTAAGGGAAAAAAAAAAAAAAGGGCACTCGGGCCGGAGGGCTACTGAGCAGTTACAAGCACCGGCTGCTCTTGCAGAGGACCTAGCTCAGTTTCCAGCACCAACAGGGTGGGTCATTGGTTACAGCTCCAGTTCCAGGGCCTTCTTCCAGCATCCGCGGACACCAGGGACACACGCGATACCATGCGTACATGCACAGGCAAAACATTCATACACATATGAAGGAGGCTGAGACCAGTGGCTGCTGGGGTGTGGGTGTAGGAAGGGGTGTAGCTGACTGCTCAGAGGCGTAGGTCTGTTTTGGGGTGAGGCAGATGTGCGATTAGACGGCGGAGCTGGCCACACGTGACTTTACTAAAGATCATCTTAAACTGATGAGTTTTGTGTTATGCCAGGTGTATCTCAGTTCTAAAATGCTGAAAAGTATAAACAGGACAGGCTGGGTGAGGAGCACTAGGGAGCTATAACCAACAGCATCAGGCGTTCAGGCCATCCTGGGCTACCTGGGACCCGGGTATCAAAAGACTATCCTATAAAACGGCTTGCAGTGTCCTGTGGCGGGTGACCCAGGCCTGAAAGCATGCCTGCTTGTCACCTCCGTCTGTGTCCCCTTGCCCTTTCTGGCTGCCCATCTACCCTCCTCCTTCTTCCCTTTGGCCCAGCCCTGGGCAAAACTAGACCCATCTTTTCCTGGCAGAACGACACCGACTTAGACGCGCCAGAGACCATCTGGAAGCCAAGCTGCCAGCCCCCGAAGTCACCCCAGACAAGCTGCCCAATGACTAGGGCTGTGGTTGCAGCCATGTGTCAGCTGAGGGATACAGTTTCACATGGGAACTTAATTATAGCTCTGGAGTGGAGGAAGGGAGAGGGGTCGTGCTGGCTTGAGGGATGAACAGAAAGTCACTGCGCTGGGCCTGGGCCTGCACGCAGGCCCACAGGAACACACAGCTTCTGCTAAGTGGACTCCTGGCCCACATGGCACAGAGGCCACCATGGCACATGGAAACCTGACATACAATCTTCCCTCACTGCTCTGCTTGCTGGAGACCTCACTGATCCGGGAGGCAGGAGGCGTAGCTTGCTCCCCAGGAAACCTCATCCTCAGCTCTCTCACTGGCTTGGAGTTTTTCCTGGGATGGAATCTGAGCTGTGGATCTGAGGATCTGACTGGCCCTTCACCTGACTACTGTACTCACACCCCCGCCCACTGCCCAGGAACCTGCTGAGGAGGAAGGCAGCTGCTGCCACACAGGTGTCAGCCACTGTCCTGGATTCACCCACACCACAGGCCTGGGTACTGCCAGGTGGAGAAAGTTAGTGGGCTGAACAGAGAACTGGCGCGGAGGTCGCCGACAGAGGTGAGGCTTCTTACTCGCCAGGCCTCTTGCTGGCTAGCAAGAGCTCCCTGCCACGCCACTGCCTCAGCCACTGCCCAGTTCCCACTGCCTCCAGAGTGAGTTGGGGACCAACCCTGTCCCATCAGTACTCTTCGACACTGCACCCCAGCCCAGGAACCTCAGGTTCTGTAGTGACAATTCTGAAATTTTGTTTTGTTTGTTTTTCGAGACAGGGTTTCTCTGTGTAGCCTTGGCTGTCCTTGATTCATTTTGTAGACCAGGCTGGCCTCGAACTCGCAGAGATCCACCTGTCTCTGCCTCCCAAGTGCTGGGATTAGAGGCATGCACCACCACCGAGTGGTGTGACTCACACCTTTAATCCCAGCACTCAGGAGGTAGAGGCAAGCAGATCTCTGAGTTCGAGGCCAGTCTGGTCTACAGATCCAGTTCCAGCCAAGGCTACACAGGGAAACTGTCTCAAAATAAACAGATAGATAGATAGGTAGATAGACAGATAGATTATAAAATATAAAAATAAGAGGAGGGGAAGAGCAGGCCTCTACCCTTAGGCAGGAACAAGAGACAGCCTGAGAGCTCGCCTCAGGGCCTCCCCACAGAGGAAATGCTGTAGGTCAGCCTCCAAGCACAGCAACATGGATACTGCGGTCTATTCTTTTTTTCCCAGACAGGGTTTCTCTGTGTAGCCTTGGCTGTCCTGGACTCACTTTGTGGACCAGGCTGGCCTCGAATTCACAGCAATCTGCCTCCCTCTGCCTCCCGAGTGCTGATACTGCAGTCTTAATCTGACAAGCTGACAGCTGAGGAGACCCTGTGACATTCCCTCACAGGAGGGAGTGGCGAGGGTCATTAGCTCCCACCTGAGACTCAGCCCCACCTTCCAGCTGCTCCTGACAGAAGCAGGAACTCCACAGGGCAGCTCTGGGCAGGTCTCCTCATGCTGAAGGGGTTTACCTCTCAGTGGTACACTTCTTGGAGCCACTCATTGGCCTCAGAAAGAAGGCTGACATCTGCTGTCTCCTCAGTCAGAGTTAGTGCAGCAGAGGGCGATGGCGATGAAGCCAACCAGGAGCTGAAAGCGAATGGCTGGAATGCACGGCAGACAAGGGGCTGCTGAAGGAAGGCGGGACATCTCCTCCCCTGCTCCTATGAGCACATCACTTTTAAAACGAATAGAAGAAACCAAGCAGGGAAAAGGGGGTACAGCTTGTAAAGAAGAAGGGGGAGGGGAGAGAGTGGGATGGCAAGAACAGGTAATGGGAGTGGACATGCTCAAAACCTTACATACGCCGGGCGCGGCGGCACACCTTTAACCCCAGCACTCAGGAGGCGGACACAGGCAAGGGCTCTGTGAGTTCGAGACCAGCCTGATCTACAAAGGGAGTCCAGGACAGCCAGAGCTCTGTGTAACAGAGGAACTGTCTTAGAAAAAAAACCCCTGTATTACATACAAAGTATGAAAATGCCACAGTGAAACTCATTACTATATATAATTATCATATGCTAATCAAACACAAACAAAAAAACAAAAAACCAGGCTTCTATAATCTGAGAGACCACAAACCATGACTGACTACAATGACCTGCGTGATAGGAAATGGAACTGATTTTCTTCTGTGTTTACTCCTTTTCGCTCTGTCTCTGTCTGTCTGTCTGTCTCTGTCTATCTCTGTCTGTCTGTCTCTCTCTCTTTCTGTGTTCAGTTGTTGTTATAATTGTTTGTTTTTAGACAAGGTTTCTCTGTGTAGCCGTGGCTGTCCTGGAACCCAATATGTAGACCAGGCTGGCCTTGAACTCAGAGATCTACCTGCCTCTATCCTCTGAGAACAGGGGTCAAAGGTGTGCGAGTGACACCAGGCCCAGTTCAGTGTTTTCTAACCAACTATTATAAGTGAGAATAATTTACATTAATAAAATATTTTAAAATAAAGATGTAGAGGCTGGAGAGATGGCTTAGTGATTTAGAGACTGTTCTTCCCAAGGACCGGGTTCAATTCCCAGCAACCATATAGCAGCTCACAACTGTCTGTAATTCCTATTCCAAGGGATCTGACACCCTCATACCAATGCATATAAAATAAAATTAAATTTAAAATAAATAAATAAAAAAGATGGTCTCCCAAATCCCTCTGAGCCGGCCACGAGTGTGATGACTCCTCTTGAATCTGACCCCTCCAAATACAGTCTTCTGACCAAGTCCTTCCCTGTCACCAGATGAACACCTGCCCGCTTGCTCCAGAGGTCATTAACAGGCAGCCAGCGCCTCAGGGAGAGTCAAGTGCAAAGCCAGAGCTCCAGCACAATCTCCTCAGGCTATACGATTTCCCATAGCAACTCCTGCCTCCCCTGGAAGTGCCCTGCAGGGTCCCCAGGCTGTCACCAGCCCCTAGTTATCACACAGGCTAGTGTTCAGCTACAGTGGGGTGCGGTACTCGAGTCCTGTTCACTCAACGCTCCCGGGCCCACCTGCGGTGTAGGGCAATGACAGGACAGCCCTCTCACCAAACCAGGGACCCCTGGGGGATAGGATGGATAGCCGCCACTTCACGGGTGGCACAGTGATCGGCCCAAGGCCAGTCAGAATTGAGGCCCTTAGCTCCCGCAGCTGCTCCTAACCACGATGAGGTGTTCCCTCCAGTGAGCTAGAGTGGCCGGTGCCCATCCTGCTCAGAATCCACAGAAGCACCTGGCCCTCCAGCCTCAGAACTCATCCGTAACACCATCAATGGACCCCTCTCAGAAGCAGGATTGGGGTGGCAGAGTGCGTAGGTGGGGTGCTGCCTAGCTCAAGGGAGAGTCTGAAGGCAGTGCCCCCCACCTCTCCTCTCCCCATACCTAAATGGCTCAGTCCTCTTCGCTTTCCCCTTAGCACCTAGAGCAGAGACTGAGTCCTGCCCCTCCCCCACAAGGCTGCCCACGGTTATTTCTGTTGCAGGGGTCCAAGGAGGCCCTGACCACTGTTCCCTTGGTCTCCTCAGCCTGCTTACTGGAATGAGCCCTGGCGGAGGCCTGCCAGAAGGTCCCTCAGTGAGCAACAAGAGACTAGCTGTTCTCTGAAGCCAACATTACTCTAATGAGTCAAACAGGTGATTTCCAACTGGACCAATCAGATTCAGCTGTCAGTCACACATAAGAAACATTGGCCTTCATCATCTGGGTTCAAATCCTCGCTGTGCTATGTCAGCAACAGTCACTGACAGTCCTGAAGTCACCACCTATCAGCCAAGGTCACCATTGCCAGCCAGAGGTGGGGGCTTCCGTCAGAGCCAGAAGGGAGGAAGGCGCCAAGAGGGAGGCAGGGGACTGGGAAAACCTTGCCATAGCCAACTGGTCCTCTCCGCTGAGCTTAAACAGGGAACGGCAAAATGAGCCGTTGGCCTCTATGGCCTTCTGTGAATGACTGCTCCTCCCAGAGAGGGTCACTCCGTGTAAGGTGGCCACCCTGGTGACACGCCACCATACCTGACCAGTGCTTGCGGAGCTGGATTCTGGGGAGATGCCACCCATTGTGACCAGGGAATCACCTCCAGGGCTGGGAGCTGGCTATGCCGCGGATCTTCAGTTGCTGAAATACATCTGGCGGACAGACTGCCCATGGTGGAAGGAGAAGGTAGAAAAGGCAGGCAAGTGCAAGCTGCCGTCCCAGGAGCCAGCTCAGGAAGGCCCTGCCACTTACCCACCTTGCTCTCAGGGGGGCACAGCTGGGCTGACAACACGGCACTTGCCACCAAACTTGACAGCCTGAGTTTGAGCCTCCAGTCCCACATGGTGGCTGGAAAGAACCGATTCCCACAAGTTGTCCTCTGATATCTACGCACATACTAAGCACATGTTTACCCATGTACATACACACACACACACACACACACACACACACACTCCAACCGATCAATAACTAATTTTCTCAATTGAAGAAAATAAAAGAAAGAAACAAGTGGTAGGTTCAGGGTGGTGATCCCAGTCCACACGTGCAGGGCACAGGCAAGCCCTGGCTTGTGTGCAGAGATGCCAGCAGGGTCAGGCAATTAACGAGACAGCGGAGGAAGGCTGCTACGGCTGACCACAGCACTGCACGGGCAAATTATACCACACATGCGCTCCAGTATGCTTGGCATAAACGACACCCGCTCCTCCTCACCAACCTACTCACCTAGCGACTTTCACCTGAGCAATAAAAACTGTTATTGGCCAATTTATTACCAATGGTTTCCCACCCAGGGGAAGACCACCCAGGGCCTTCCCGTGGTGAGCTGTTCTCTCAGCTCTGCTACTGGAGACATCTATTTTCTGATAAGAATCAGTTTGGGATCATTACCTGAAATTATGACATCAGGGACACCGGCAAGAGGATTTACTACATGCAGATAATTTGTGCCCTGGCCCCCAGATGACAGTGGAGATTACTACGGACTAAGTGACATGCTGGCATCTTCCTTCAGCCTGTGGGGTCTGAGTCTTAGATACCCAAGGACGAGAGGTGGAAAAGAGGTGGGTGGGAGGCTTCATTCACCCATGGAGACAGGGAAGAAGGCCGGGTGTGAAAGTGGGGGTGGGGGAATGGGGAAGGGGAGAGGGTGGGGGGTGCTGAGGCTGAGCAGGTGGAGTGTACAGCAGTTCAAGGAGGCCACACATACATCCTGGCTACCAGGCTGGCCTCAGAGAAGACAGCTCTCTGGTCCAGGAGGGAAGGGCCAGGGGCTGAGAAAGTGTCTCAGGTGAGCATCTGTGGCAGAGTGAAAAGAGAGGGTGGGCTTAGGCCTAGTCCCCCTCATAGGCCTGTGGCTGAGGGAGGTGAGGACCCCAGAAACGCAGGCCTGGATGCTTTGAGCATGCCCACTTTTGGCACATGCCCCACAACGCTGAGGATGGGGGTGGGGGATGAGTACCTGGGAAGAGGTGGCCACCTACTCCTCCTCCCCACCCTCACCATGTCTTCTGCGTCAGTCAGTTCTGCATACCTGGTGATCCCCCTGGGGACAAAGTGGCAAGTGTTCTAGAGAGGAACAAAGGCAGGCCTAAGGGAGGGTGACACTCAGCTCCAGGGAGCGGGAGGTGAGGAGGCCAAAGCCAGCATGCTGCAGAGCCTCTCTTCCCTGGAGGCCCTCAGAGAGCGCATTTCGCATTTCGCTATCTTTCTCAGACAGAGCTGCATTCCTCACATTCTCTGGCCCCCTCTTTGGTTTTCAAAGCCAGAAATATAGCATCTTACACAGAGGTCACATGCCTGTCCTGTGCCATGGGGAACCCACCAGGCAATCCAGCATAACTGAAAAGCCCAGTTAGTCAGATGCCACCTACAGTGTCAGGGGCTTGTGGCCTCCATGTCTTCAGGGGACGCTCTTCAGCTCACAATGGCAGAGCAACCACAGACACTTAATAAACACAGGACCCTGGCCAGACCGGGAGTCTGGTTGTGTCCTAGGATGGCTCCCTCCTTTGGCTCCACCTGCTTGCTGTTTTTAGGAGGATGGAGGCCAAGGGAGCTATGTGAGTCTTGGGGGACTCAGAGGAAGGGAAGGGGGTGTTCTCCAACCTCCCCAAGGAGTCCTGAGGACTGTGTGGCAGATATGTGCTGACATCCAGGAGCTCCCCCACTTCCTCAGGGCTTTTGTCGGAGGTGAGCTGTAAGAATGTTCTGGACCAGTCAAACACACGCTAGGGATTGAGGTGGCAGGGATGCTCTCTCTCGGCATCACAGTTGCCTGGGGCACAGGGGGGTTAGGCAGGGGAGCCGCTGTGGTCGGAGTGCCCCATCCTCAGTCATGAAGACACCAGGATGGGTTGCTGTGTGGCAATGTCCACAGCAAATGTCACCAGCTGTCCCAGGAGTGTGGCTTTTGCAGACGTTAGAAAGTTTGGAGAAGTACAGCAGACATGTGTGGCCCGGGAGATGGCTGTGTCTCAGACGCTGCCCCTCTGCCATGTGGCCATCGCTGGGGCATGCTGCTCTTTGTAAACTACTTCCTGCCTTCCCAGAGCCCACGGCACCTGGTGAAGTGGCAATGGTGGATTTCCCACGTGGGGCTATCTGCCCTCCTTACCCAGTGTGCCTAGCTGGCCAGGAACACTTAGCAGGGAAATGGCAGGTAAGGGTACACTTGGCAATGTCTGCAGACCTTCTCTGGTTCCTACAGTTGGGGAGGGCCAGTGCCGCCGGCCTCTAGTGGACAGAAGCCAGGCATTGCTTCACGCCCCCCCAGCCCCGCCCTGAAAGTCATTAACTCCCCCAATACACTCAGAAGACAGGGCCTCTCTGTGTAACAGCTTGTTCCTGAGTTCTTTAGAACTCATTTTGAAAACTGCTGTCCTTGGAGGGGCACCTGAGGGAGGAGCACATGCGTGTCAGGGGGGCTCACACCTCTGTCCTTATGCTAATGGGTGTCCCGAATGAGACTGCTGCAGTTTTCCTGTATGAGCCTTGGCACTTCCCATGCCCAGGAGTCATGGCCTCTGAGGCTCAGAGAACTTGGCTTTCTCTCAACAGCCACACAGGCCAACTCCCTCTTCCAACTGGCAGCATGGCTGACTAGGCTTCTCTCACCTCATGTATGCTGGAATTTTCTGGAACCCAGAACTTCACGCATCTCCGTTCTCAAGCAAGCGAGGTTTGCTTTTCCTCGGTTCCCCTAAATGCCTAACCATTTCTGGGCTTGTAATTGTAATTTTTTTCCCCTCTGCCTCTGCTTCAGCATTCTTGAGTACTGGCTGGTTGCTCAGGCTTCTGGTTGGACATGGTGGCGCACGCCTTTAATCCTAGCACTGGCAAAGGCAGGTGGATTTCTGTTGAGTTCAAGGCCAGCCTGGTCTACAAATCAAGTCCAGGACAGCCAGGGCTACACAGAGAAACCCTGTCTTAAAAAAAAAAAAAAGAACAATTCAGTAAGGGGAGAGCTGCTAAGAAGATGACGGGGCTGGGATGATGCAAGGTGCAGAAGACGGGACAGGAAAGAAAAAGAAGGGGGCCACTGTTGTGTGCTGCCCTGGCCGCAGGGTCACGTGACAGGTGGTAAAGTCACTCTGTTCTGGCTCCCGAATGAACAGTGTAGCCTCCTGGGAAAGCCCTTCCTCAGCATCCAGAAGCCAGCTCAGGAAAGCGGACACACTGTGGCTTGTGGTTCCTTTTAATCTTCCCTGAGAAGCCACGGTTAACACAGCAGCTAAGAGTGGCTCCCTGTCAGCCTGTACCAAATCCACCCAGGCCCCTTCAGATGAAGCGCAGGCTCAGAACAGACAGGGCTGCTGACCCGGGATAGCACACTCCGAGAGTGCACAGAGCCTGTCCTCTTCCAGTGTCTCCTACAGTCAGCTTTCTTGCCCCTCGTTGTCACTCTCCAACATGGCCTCACTCTTGTCTCTTCTCACTCCTCTCCTTCTTCCTTTTATTTTTGAGGTTTGGTCCCACGAAGCCCAGGCTTGCCTCAAACTCCCTGAATTCCTGATCCTCCTGCCTCCACCTTCTATGTACTTGGATTGCAGGCCTGTGCCACCATGCCTGGTCCTACATAGGGCTATGTCCTCCAGCCCACACTGCTGCCATCTTCAAGAATTTGCCTGGGTCTGCTTGCCAAGGGTCATCACAGCTGGGCTTGTAGCCTCTTAGGTTCCCTCTTGGAAGGAAGGAGTGGGAAGGTCATGGGACCCTCGTCTGAATATCTAGACATTTCTTCAGCCAGATGTATGCAATTATACCCCAGCTGCCCTGGTGTCAAGGCCGCTAGGGACAGCTAAGGGACACAGGTGGAGAAGGACTGGGGGACGGCGACACCATCCACGCTGGGTACAGACCTATCATGGCTGCTTTAAGGTCACCCGTGTGCTGGTAACCCCTGACCCACACTCAGTAAGTAAAGTCTGATAGACCCAGTCTCCCCAGTGCAGCTGGTGGAATCGCATGTTGGTTTGTCACTGGGACTGTGAAAGGAGTGTTCCAGTCTCCCAGGGAAATTTTAGCAGCACCTGGCTACGTCTGTCCCTGCTTTTTAAAAATATTTTTAAAGATTCATTTATTTATAAATATGAGTGCTAGGAGTGTTTTGCTTACATGTATGTCTGCATAGCACATCCATGCCTGGTGCCCTCAGAGGTTAGAAGAGGACACTGGATTCTTTGGAACTAGAGTTATAGACATATAAACAGTTGTGAGCTACCTACCATGTGGGTACCAGGAACCGCACCCAGAAAGAACAAGTGTTCTTAGCCACCGAGCTACCTCCATCCTTGCCTCTTAATGGTCTTTAAATTTAAGTACACTTGAAACAATTACTGGTGTTAAAATTTATTTTGTCGGGGCTGGAGAGATGTCTCAGAGGTTAAGAGCACTGGCTGCTCTTCCAAAGGTCCTGAGTTCAATTACCAGCAACCACATGGTGGCTCACAACCATCTATAATGAGATCTGGTGGCCTCTTCTGGCTCTGGTGTGCAGGCAGAAGAGTGTACATATAATAAATAATTTTTAAAAAATATTATTTTGTCTGCCAGGTGGTGGCACACACCTTTAATCCCAGCACTCGGGAGGCAGAGGCAGGCAGATCTCTGTGAGTTTGAGGCCAACTTGGTCTGTAAAGTGAGTCCAGGACAGCCAAGATAACATAGTTTTGTCTTGTAAAACAAAAGCAAAATTTTATTTTGTCTGCCTGGCTTTTCATTTTTTAATAAAATGCCTAGCATTCTATGTGCCTTGGCCTTGATAATAAAGCTTAAGAGTAGCTGCCTTCTACCGTGTGTATATGCCCCAAACAGGATTTTCCTTAAGACCACAAGCCAGTGGAATAATGACATGGGGACCTTATGGCACTCTGAGCAGATTCTCAGAGACCTTAACCTGACTGTACCGGCCTGGCCTGTGTCCCCACATGTGGCCCGTTAATCTTAGTCCCTACTCCCTGTCTCTGCTTCTGCTCCATGTCCCGTGTGCTGCCTGAGAGTCCTTCCCCTGGCCCTGGCCCTCCTCTCTGCACTGTGACCCACTCCCTCCCTGGGATGGGAAAGCCAGCCCTCGCTCTCCTGCCCAGCTACTGGCTGTTCAGCTCTTTATTAACCAACCAGAGACGATGGAGAACGATTTTTCCACAATGCAGAGGCAGCAGATACATCATAGAAACGCCTACATCAGACTGTAGCCAGGCCTCTGGGCACTGAAACCAGCATCTGAATACACGGTGCACACGGCCATCCCCCAACATGAACACCTTAGTTAATCCCCCCCCCATGCATCGACAACCCTAATGGGGATCCCTCTCTCGCTCTCTGGGCGCTGACTGGACTGGTGGATAGATCAGGGCCAGTGCAGATAGCGAGTGGCAGCCACAGGGAGGAAGATGAGAGCGGGGAAGCGCTCCCTCCTCCACTGAGACCTCCGTACAGGTCCTCCCACCGCCCACCCTCTTCTTCCTCTGTTCCAGCCACTTTCTGCAAATCAGCCTTCCTTCCCCACAGCTCTCACGGCTCCCCGCTGCCCAGTCACTACGGAAACACCTTCCCTTGGGGCTCGGTGTCCAGCGGATCCCTAACAGGTGCGCCCCAGAATGGAAGTGAGGAGGAATTACTCTCTTTCTGAAGAGACTGGAGCGCAGGCCAGGCAACCTCGCAGCGTACAGCATGCTCGACAGCAGTGCTGGGCTCGGGGAGGCCCCTCCCCCTCCATGGCTCTCCATGACACATCTCAGCTGTCAGCCTCCCTCTGATCTGAACTGATCCTGTGACCAAAAGGACAGAGGTGATGATGCTGTGATTTCCGAGACGAGGTCATGAGGAGATCTGCCGTCTCTTCAGCGATCTCATTCTGGGATGTTCAGAGCCTAGCCGTAATGCTATGCGCAGCTGTTGTCCATGCACACGCCACAGTGTGCCCATGCACCCATGCACACAGACAACCAAATTAACAAATGTAATTTTAAGAAAATCAAAAGTGACTGGATTGACCTGGGTGTGGTGGCGCACGCCTTTGATCCCAGCACTCGGGAGGCTGAGGCAGATGAATAGCTGTGAGTTCGAGGCCAGCCTAGTCTACAAAGTGAGTCCAGGACAGCCAACGCTACACAGAGAAACCTTGTCTCAAAAAAACAAAAAAAAAAAAAAAAAAAAAAAAAAGTGGGGGGGGCTGGATTACATATGGGTCACACTATTAATCCCAGCACTCTGGAGACAGGCAGGCAGATCTTTGTGACACTGAGACCAGCCTGGTCTACAGGTGAGTTCTAGGCCAGGGCTACACAGGTCAAAAAAGAGGCGGGTTGAGCCAGGTGTGGTGGCGCACGCCTTTAATCCCAGCACTTGGGAGGCAGAGGCAGGCGGATCGCTGTGAGTTTGAGGCTAGCCTGGTCTACAAAGTGAGTCCAGGATGGCCAAGGCTACACAGAGAAACTGTGTCTCAAAAAACCAAAAAAAAAAAAAAAAAAAAAAAAAGAGGCGGGTAGGAGGGTGTTGGGGTCACAAGTTTGAAAACCACTATTTTGCATGGTCCCTTCAAAGCGTAATGACCTTGTTTCTTCAGCCCTCCGGACGCTGTCTAAGATAAACCCACCAACTATCAGCTCCCTGAAAACTTATCCTACCATGTCTTCCCTCCCCAGCAAGGCTCCTCATCCCTGGAAGAAGGTGGCAACTGCAGATTATGGCCCAAGAAAGTGGTGTGAAGGCGTAAGACAGTAACAGCCCAGACCCTTGCTATGTGCACAGAAAGAGGAGATGAAGGCCCAGCTGTGAGCCTCCGTGGGAGGAGATGAAGGCTCATGCTGAGTGAAGTGCGCCCCTCGAGGCTGTGCACGTGACAGCGAGGCCAGTGTAGCTCATCAGCTCTCCAGCCTGGACGACTTCGTCCTCATCCTATACGGGACCTTCAGAAGCCTCTACCCACCTTCTTCCTCCCTCCCGCTCCCTTCAGAGGAAAGGGGCTACATGTGGGTCTGAGAACTGCAGGGGCTCTTGCCCCAGACTTTCCAGAAGGATCCACAAACAACCTGGCCCTTGTGACAGGCAGACAAACCCAGGTTGGTCACTCTGCTTGGCAACAGGAAAACCTGCAGGCTGTAAATGGCAGGGAAAGGGAAGTGGAGCCCACAAACAGCTCCTGGACCCGTTGAACATCAGAGATTAAAACAGGGCCAGGTTTCCCCTGCCCCCAGCAGGGACCCACCACAACCCTGCCTGCCAAGCCATCAGGACAATGGCCGTCGAACCCCCTGGTGCGCCCCTTCTGAGAGCTTCTAGAACCTGCCAGGCATCCTGAGAACAGGGAAACTGTGGGGAGCCCAGAGCATTGTTAGACTATGCAGAGGAGGAAGAGCCCTGTTTCTGACCTGAAGACCTGGGGGCGGAGATTAAATGGCTGTGTCGCATCCCCAGAGCACACATGATGGCGCACACCTCCAAGTCCAGCACTCGGGAAGGGGAACTCATCTGAGTGTGGGCTCTAGACCACCCTGGCTACACAAACCCAGGCTCTGACTCAAAGAAACCAAACAGCAACACATCAACTGCATAAATGGACGAAAACGATGAACGGTGTCCTGGTGGCCCAGGATCCTCTGTGCCCACATGAGCAGAAAAGAGTGCTAATTTAGTCACTCAACAAACTGTGACTCCCCTCTGGCTGGCAGGCACTCAGACACAAGAGAAAGGGTAAACCCCTGTCGCTGCAGAGTATCTCCAACACTCCTAAAAGATCTACGTAAGCCGGACACACTTGACAATTACCTAGTGAGTGCCCACTACACGCTAAGTGCCTGGTGCAGATGCTATGACAGGCACCTGTGACCAGGGACTCAGCCTGGTGAATCCTGCAAAAGCTAGGACCGTACGAGGCCTGTGGCAGGCGGCTAGACACGGAGTCAGTGAAGCAGGCTTACCTTTACCGCACGTTCGTCTTCATCTGTCAGTGAGCAGAAGCTGCTGAGTGAATGCCACGTGCATACCCACACCGCTGCACGGTACTGCGGGGCAGAAAGGAACCAACATCGGTGACCAGGCAGTGCTGGGGTCCGAAAAGTGTGCTAGGACGTTCTAAGTGGACACCCAGTGGGACTCAAGAACTAGTGGTCCCATATGATTGTGAGGGTGCGCACACGCGCACACGCGCGCACACACACACACGCGCACATACACGCACATGCACACGCGTACACACGCGCGCGCGCACACACCCCTACCTTGGAAGGCTGTCGATCTCAGCCTGAGTCAGCATATATTTCCCAACCCTGGAAGGATCCTGCACTTCCCAGCAAGCCAACACTGGCTTTGCTGCTCCTACTTGGGTGGGGCACAAGGAACTAGCAAGGTGAGGAAGAGGTGATGCCCAGCACCCTCCAGCTCGTAAGAGGGAGGCCTTGTGTCACACCCCAGTCACCAGCTCTAAGTTAGGAAGGCCACGGGAGAAGATGCCTGAAACCTGATGCTGGAGGCCTGACATCCTCCAACCAAGTACCTAGCTGCCCTCTGACACCCTGGAATCCAGCTGCTACGGCAAGCCACCCCTCCCCTGCCTCTAATGGCACACAGACACGCTCAGCAACATCAAACCATCTCCAAGAAACAGCCACGGGGCAATCTGGGACGACATGGCACAGGCGAGGGCACCAGGCACAAGGCTTCGGACATAAGACAAGCCAGGTCCTGGCAGGACAGACAAGCTTGTGTGGCTGCTGGGTAGGGAAGAATGCTCCCAGTGGGGACAGTGCCATGAGGCTAGTTCTGGCATTATCAGACAGATAGACAGACAGACAGACAGACAGACACACACACACACACACACACACACACACACACCCGCCAGAGGCACCAGAGGAGGGCACAAGAGTGCACCCACCCATCCCCTAATATGCAGAGAGAAGCACTCTGAGGAGGTGGGCCTCGACAGCACAGGACTCAGCTGAAGCCGATGGAAGGCACAGACGGGTCTCACACACCTCCTGAGGGAATAAGCCTCATTGTACCAGGTCATGCCGGGCTCAAGCCCTGGGGACAGCTTGCACAACAGGTGAGCAGCTTGTTCTGTCCAAAACAGAGGTCTACCAGCTTCCCAGGCTAGTCTCCACACCAACCATCCTATCAGGCCTTTGGGAAGAGGGTCAGGGATGGCAGGTGGAGCTGGGAAGACGTACAGCAGCTGCTTTCCCTGGGTGGCTTGAAGCCCACACCATAGAAAAGCTCCCAAGGCCGGGCAGTTGTGGCACGCACCTGTAATCCTGGCACTAGGGAGGCAGAGGCAGGTGGATCTTGAGTCCAGCCTGGTCTACAGAGTAAATTTCAGGACAGCCAGGGCTACATAGAGAAATCCTGTCTTGGAGGAAAAAGAAAAAAAAAAAGTCGCCAAACACAGCAGAGGGTCAGCCCCGTAAACTATGGAGGTGACAGGCGATGCCACTACTGTCCACCTCATACACTGACCACAGGCACTGACCCTTGATCTGCAAAAATCACCAAGTGGATGCACCCAAGGAAGCTGATTGGCCAGTGTTGCTCGGCCTTAAAAGGCTCTACCAGGGCTGGCCCTGAGCTGTGCTCAAGGCTCCTACGTGCCACCTCAGCACAGAGCACAAAGACAGGACAGCAATAGACTGCTCAAGGGTGGTAGGTAGGTAAGGGACTGGAGGTGGCTCAGAGGTTAGGAGCATTTGTTACTCTCGTAGAGGACCCAGGTTTGGTTTCCAGCGCCCATGTGGTGGTCACCATCTGTGACTCCAGTCCTAGGAGATCCAACACCCTCTGAGGGGACCGAGTACACATGGTACACATGTGGTGCAGACATAGATGTAGGCAAAACACTCACACATAAAAGAAAATGAATAATGAAGTCTGGCAGAGGCTCTGGGGAGCCAGAGACCCAACTAATGATTGCTAAGCACTTGACTGTACCCCCTCAAAGATGACCCAGGTGGGGTGGTGTATCCCAGCCAGCAATACCAGCACTCAGAAGGCAGAGCAGGAAGACTGCCATTAGATAGGCTAGCCTAGGCTACACAGTGAGCTCAAGGCTAGCCTGGACTACACAATGATACTGTCCCAAACCTAAAAGGGGGGGACAGCTAGGAAGTGGTAGCGCATGCCTTTAGTCCCAGCACTTGGGAGGTAGAAGCAGGCGGATCGCTCTGAGTTCGAAGCCAGCCTGGTCTACAAAGTGAATCTAGGACAGCCAAGGCTACACAGAGAAACTGTCTCAAAAAAGGGGGGGGGGGTAGAGGGGACAAGATGGCTCAGTGGGTAAAGGCTTTTGAACCTGAGTTCAATCCCTGGAACCCAAATAATAGAAGGAGAAAACCTGACCCCTCCCCCAAACTTGTCCTACACACTCACACAAACAAACAATGTAAAAGAGAGTTGCTGTTGTTTTCAAACCTTGAGAGATGTTTTTCATAGGAAGAGAAGATTCCTTCTAACCCTCTCCACTCCACACACACCCCCGTTATTGCACAGCGGGGGGGGGGGCATAGGAATCAGTGGAGGCGAGACACCGCAGGCCAGCCACAGTCCTACGGCACACGAAGATTACAAAGCTGTAAGGTCTGGTCAAGCTGGTTCAGTTGGCTGCCTGCTGTGGCTCCAGAAGGCTGCCTGTTCTGTGGCCAATTCTGTCTCAGTGACAGAGTGTGTGATCCTCAGAAGAGGAGACCTAGAAACCTGGTGCCAGCACAACCACGGGCTCCCGCTTCTAATATGAGAGTGGGTCACATTTCCAGACTCTTCAGAGATCAGGTGGGGTAAGAACAGAAGTGTGTTCTCTCCCTGAGGACGGATCCAGGGGTCCACAGCCTACGAAAGGGGCTCAACCACACACACACACACACACACACACACACACACACACACACACACACACACGAGACACCACCCATGTGCCTGGAAGCAGCCAGCTCCTGTTCCCAGTTAGGCCTCGCTGGTGCAATCCCACAGCCTGCCCAGGCAGAGAGAGACCACACCTGGGCAAAGGGAACGTCAGCTGCCTCTCCCAGCCACAGGAAGTAAAGCCGCCCAGGAAAAGGAAGGAGAAAAGGCGCCAAGGGACCATATCCAGTGACCAACATGTGTAGCACATTCTGTCAGTGAAAGACAGGAGAGACACACGCAGTGGCTGGTCCAAGACATCAAGACTAAAGGAAATAGATGCCCAACATCCCCAGGGCTATCAGTCCCACAGTCCATTTTTTAAAAACGCAAACAGGGAGAGGGAAAATGTATTCTGGAGCTGGTGAAGTGGCTGAGCAGGTAGAGGCGCCTGCCCCCAAGCCTTGAGGACCCGAGTTTACTTCCAGAGCCCACAAGATAGAATCAGGGAACCAAATCCCAACTCCAGTAAGCTGTCCTCTGACCTATACACACCTACAACCACCCCACATCCACAAATAGATGTAACTTTTACACACACACACACACACACACAAAGCATCCAAGAGACAGTACAGGGAGGAAAAGACAAGTTGAAGATCACTGTCATCCCTGGGCAAAGGTTCTGGAGAATTCTCTTAGCTCTATAGGATACGGCAGCACGTGGAAGGGGGGGAATGCGGGCAAAGAGAGCTTTAAGTGACACGGTTTAAATAGGCTCCATAACGTCCCAAATGAATCCTGTTTCCTGGAAGGGGAAAAGAGTTACATGAAGCCTCCGGCTACCGCTGGCGCACACCCAACTCAGAGCCTCTCTCCCCAAGGGTTCCTGGAAGTCAGACTCGTAAAGGGGAAGCACTGTAAAGCTGAGATTACAAGGGCCTACCAACTGGACATGCCTCCCACTGCAACGAAGCCCATCGCGCATCTCTGGGCTGTCCCCGAAGCAGAGGCAACCTAGAAGCGAACTGGTCAGGCGACAAGAAGTGAAAAGGACAAGACTCCTACCAAAAAGAGCAGAGCCGGGCAAAAGCAGGGCCTCTGCGGGTAGCCAGGATAGAAGAGGCTCCTCGTATAAACCAGACGGGCTCACAACATCCTAGGGAAGATGGGGAGGGATCGGTCAACCGCAGAAGCTGGGGACGGAGACGGGAAGAGAGGGCAATGACCCACAGGGCAAGGATGGGAAGCTGACGAGTGAGGCAGGAGGGAGGCACTCAGGACGGAAGGGTTCCATGAAATCGGGGAAGGGGAGATGGAGCCACGGGACCCCAGAGGGGTCAGGGTGAGTGGGAGGAGGCAGGGATCCCGGCTTGGAGCAGCCACAGGGGTCTAAGCATTGGGTACCCCGGCGGCGGCGTCTCAGGGCGCAGGCCGAGCGTGGACAAGCCGCGGCCCCGCGGAACGTCGACCGAATCCCACCGTCCACCTCGCCCCGGGCCGCGCTAACCTCTCCCGACCCAGCACGGACCTGTCCCGGCCGCCTCTCGCGCCGCCGCCGCCGCCGTCCCGCAGGCTCCGCAGAAAACCCCTGCTCCTGCCAAAACTTTTCCCATTAATCCCCAGCTCCGCCGCGGCCTGCGGCGTCACACGCTCCTAGCCCCGGCCCCGCCCCCGTGCCGTGACGTCACCGCGCCGCTCCCACCCACCTCCCCCCACTCCCGACCCCAGCACTCGCCCCGCCCCCTTCCGCCAGGGCAGCAGCCAATCGGCGCGCCGCCTGGAGCCGGTCCCTTGATTCCCATCGCTCCGCCCACCACAGCGCTGCCCCCTGGTGCGTCTACAGCGCCCTCTGCAGTCAGATGTGGGAGCGGCAGCTGAGGATGGCGCTGCGGGGGCACGAGCTAGGGCTAGTCAAACGAGTCCAGCAAGTCTCCCAAAAGGAAGCTTAAAGCTAGAAAAGAAGGTAGAGCTACCACATCCTCCTCACGCTTCTGTGACTTGAAGCAAGAAGCAAAGCTAAGGGAGGCGGAGTAACAGGAGTAGAGACAAAATTTAATTTTCAAAAAAGCGCGAGGGTGGGGGAGGGGGAATAGGGGGAGACCAGGGAATGAAAATACATAAACAGAAGCTGGGCACTCCGGGAGGCAGAGGCAGGCTGATCTCTGTAAGTTCGAGGCCAGCCTGGATCTACAAAGTGAGCGCAGCACAGGTAGGGCTGTTACACAGAGAAACCCTGTCTCGAAAAAACAAAAAGAGAAAAAAATAAATAAAAGAAAACATATACACAGGCACATACATTTAAAAAACATTTACCCGTTTTTGTTGTTATAGTTGTTTGTTTTTCAAAACAGGGTTTCTCTATGTAGCCCTGGCTGTCTTGGACTCACTTTGTAGACCAGGCTGGCCTCAAACTTACAGCGATCCGCCTGCCTCTGCCTCCTGAATGCTGGGGTTAAAGGCGTGCGCCACCAAGCCTGGCACATTTACCTATTTTTATATGTGTGTTTTGTCTGCATGTCTGTCTGTGCACCACACGTGTGCGGTGCAGCAGAGGCTGGAAGCCGCCGTTGGAGCCCCAGGAAGTGGAGTTGCAGATGATGGAGAGCTTCCATGTAGGTGCTGGGAACTGAAAAGCAGCCCCCTGCAAGGGCAGCAAGCACTTGTCACCACAGACCATCTCTCCAGCTTCCCAATTTCATAATTGAAAAAAAAAAAAACCAGAAAACCAAAACTGGGTGGCTTGTTTGAGGGCTCAGCAGGTAATCCTGCTTTGCCTCCAAGCCTGGTGACTTGAGTTCAGTCCCTGGGCCCCACATAGTGGGAGAAAAGAACTGCCTCCCGAATGTTGTCCTCTGAACTCTCCACACCTCCATGTGCACACTTGTACACACACACACACACACACACACACACACACACACACACAAAACAATGTAATAATAATGTTAAAAGGAAAAGAGAAAGAACGGGGAGTCCTGGTGACACTGTCACCCCAGCACTCAGGAGGTGGATGAGGAAAAATAGCAAAGATTCAAAGTCATCCTTACCTAAGTAGAGAAAGTTGTAGGCCAGCCTGTGCTATGCGAGACCCTGCCCCGACAGGAAAATAAAGTCAAAAAGAACTTTGCTCCCTCTTGAGATTTCTGTCCCTAGAAATTCATGGGCCTGCATCTTTTGTCCGCCTAAGTCAGGAGCAGCCTTCCCTGGGAGAGGAAATTCTGCTCTTGCCTAGAGGAGAGACCTGTCATCCCAGCTCGCCCCTTACCATATATAACACATACCATATATACCATATACACCATATATACCACATACACCACATATACCATATATACCATAAGGGGGTATGTAGCCAAAGGCAATCTGGCAGGAGCTGGTTTCATCATCTTGGAAGGAACAGAACTTGACAGGCAGGAACAGTCGCCAGGCACTCCCTCCTCTTCTCCTCCAATACAGGTTACCTCTGCCCTCTTCTGGCTCTCCTTACACCACATTCTCAGCTGATTCCCACATCATTTCTTTCTGCTGTGCGTATGTGCGTGCGTGCGTGCGTGCGTGCGTGCGTCGGCTTGGAGGAGAGATAAGGGTGTTGAGTGTCCTCCAAGGATATATTTCCACATTGTTCCTGAGGCAGGGTCTCTCGTTGACAGGAGCTCTTGTTTTGTGGGAATGGTCATCAGGCAGTTCACTGGTCTGGCTCTGCTCACTGGCCTGCAGTTAGAGGGGTGCTCAGACCCACGGCACCCTGCTTTTCCTGCACGCTGGGATCTGCGCTCCGGCCCCCCGCGCCCTGCGTGTGCATCAGGCACTGTTGACTTCCGAGCTGTCTTTCTAGCTCCTTCCCCCGCCCCCCACCAGACAGAGTTTCTCTGTATAGCCCTGGCTGTCCTGGACTCACTTTGTAGACCAGGCTGGCTTCGACAGAGATCTGCCTGCCTCTGCCTCCTGAGTGCTCGAGTGCGCCACCATGCCAGGCTCTCTAACTCCCTTTTATTGCTTTGGAAATGAATTTGTATTAATTTGTTTAGATGTCACCTTCCTTGTCCTCTGAGGCTGCAGTAAAAATGGCTGTGGAAGTCAAAGATTTATGCCTTTGTTGTTGTTGTTTGTTTGTTTAGATAGGCTCTTGTGTGGGGTCTCTGGCTGCTCTTGAACTCCTGACCTTCCTGCCTCCACTTCCCATGGGCTGGAATCCTCTTATGCCTAATGACACTGAATATAGAACAGAGGGCTTCCTGCATCCTAAGCAAGCACTCTATGGACTGAACTACATCTCTAGGTCTCCTTTGGATCCCCCCCCCCCCCCGGGCCCCCCAAAAAAAAAAAAAAAAAAAAAAAACCAAGATTTCTCTGAAGGATTTTAAAAAATATATTTTTGTTAGTTTTGAGAATTTCATACTTGCATAGTTTGTATTTTGACCATATTCACCCTCAGTCCTAACTCCTCCTTTTGTTGTTGTTGCTGCTGCTGTTTGAGACAGGGTCTCTCTGTGTAGCCTTGGCTGTCCTGGACTCACTTTGTAGACCAGGCTGGCCTCGAACTCACAGCAATCCACCTGCCTCTGCTTCCCGAGAGCTGGGATTAAAGGCGTGCACCACCATGCCTGGCTCTTCCTTTTTTAAAAATTATCTATCTGTCTGTCTGTCTGTCTGTCTACCTATCTAATGTGCATTTGTGTTTTGCCTGCCTGTATATGGAATTACAGACAGCTGTGAGCTGCCATGTGGATGATAGGAATTGACCTGAGATCCTCTGGTAGAGCAGCCAGTGCCCTTAACAGTTGAACTACCCCCCCCATATTGTATTTATTGTGTTTGTGTGTGTGTGTGTGTGTGTGTGTGTGTGTGTGTGTGTGTGTGTGTGTGTGTGTGTGTGTGTGTGTGCGCGCGCCTTGCAGGACTCAGTCAGTCTTCCCACCATGTGGGTCCTGAGGCTTGAAATCAAAGCTCAGGCTTGGCAGCAGCGAGCACCTTTACACCCTGAGTCACCTCACCTGCCCCCATTTGGTTCTTAACCACCCCACCTGGCCTCTTTTGTGTTCTTAATTATTCTGTTTATGGGCTGGTAAGATGGTGTGGTGGGTAAAGGTGCCTGCTGCCAGACCTGTTCATTCCTCTGGACCCATATGGTGGAAGTGGAGAACTGGTTCCTTCAAACTGTTGAATGGCCTCCACGCTTGTGCCACGGCAAACTTGCTCCCTTCCACAAATACATAATTTGGTCAGTCTGCTTCTGTTACTTGAATCACAACCCTGACTGAAACAGTGTCCCCCAAATCTTTCCACTGGCTAGATTTGCCTTTGGGCCAACTAAGTGGGAAAAACAGGCCCAGGTTTTTATGACCCTTTGAAGAGAGCCAGGGATCTCAGCAACCCAGACCTGCCCAGAGATGCCCAGAGAAGTGTAGTTTGCCAGAGTACCCTACTCAAGGCGTTGCCAGCCTCTGGCCTGCAGGTGGCGCTGGATCACTCCTCTTCCCCCCCTAAGACACCTGTGGCACTGCGGGCCCATGTCCCCACCCATCCGTACACAGAAACCACACAGAAGGACATCTGAAACAGAACACACTCTCCTCTCAAGATGTTGGACAGGATAGAGTTATTTTTCTAACTTTGGGACTAAAAAAAAAAAAAACTAAGAAATAACTTCTTCTGCCCTCTCCCAAAGTGTCCCTCAAGATAACATTTTCCCACGATGCTCAAAATTAGATCACATTCAGACATCATATGCTCCACCTCTCCCTGATATGTCATACCTCAACCATGCCCCACCACAGAACACCGAGGAGCCCGGAAAAGACTCCGCTTTACCACTGGAGAAACTGAGGCACAGGGGGTGGAGTCTAAATTCTTCACAGGGCTAGGGATGTAGGAAGGCCCCAAGTTTCGTCACAGCATGGCAAGAACACAAGCTGGCCTTCACCACGCCCACACCCCAGCACTGAGGAGATAGGGCAGAAGGAGCCGGGGTTCAGGGCTAGCCTCAGCTACACAGTGAGCTCCAGGTCAGTTTGGGCTATAGGAGATTCTGGCTCAGTAAAAAACCTTCCAAATAGCAAACTTTATCTGAGGTAAGGTTGATGATCCAGCCAGTCATGGTAGGACTACAATACATGGTAGTACATGAAATTCCAGCTCTGGGAAGGCTAGGATTTTAAGTTCCTAACCAGTCTGGGCCATAGAGTAGGATTTTGTCACAAACAACAACAAAAACCATAAGATTTATAAACCTAGTAATCAACTCAACTGTCTTAGGGTTTCTTTTGCTGTGATGAAACACCAATACCAAATAGCAACTTGGTGAGGAAAGGATTTATTCGGCTTACAAGTCTGCAGTATTATTCCTCATTGAAAGACGCCAAGACAGGAACCCAAGCAGGGCAGGGACCTGGAGGCAGGCGCTGATGCAGAGGCCGTGGAGGGTGCTGCTCACTGACTTGCTCCCCATGGCTTGCTCAGCCTGCTTTCTTATTGAACCCAGGACCACCAGCCCAGGGATGGTACCACCCACAACACGGTGGGCCCTCCCCATTGATCACCAATTGAGAAAACACCTCACAGCTGGATCCCATGGAGGCATTTCCTCAACTGAGGCTCCTTCCTCTCTGATGACTGCAGATGGCGTGTCAAGTTGACATGAAACCAGCCAGCACATCAACCAATCAACTCTGCCTACCTTTAAAGAATCTCTGCAATCAGGTCTTCCTTTACCATTTTCCCCTCTTCTCTGTCTCTCTCTCTGGATTTTTTTTATTTTGATTTTACTTTTTGGGAAAATATGTGGGTGAGTGGGTGGGTCTCACTCTGTTCCTGGCTGTCCTGGAACTCACTCTGAGGGCCAGGCTGCCCTCCTAGAGATCTGCTTTTGGTTTTTATTATTTCCCTCCCCGCCCCCCTTTTTCTGTTTTGTTGTTTTGTTATTGTTTTGAGACAGGGTTGCACATGTTCCGGGACACCCTCAAACTTCCTCTGTAGCCAATGATGTCTTTGAATTTCTGGCCCTCTTGCCTCACCAGGCAACTTACCATCATCGTGTGTGTGCACGCATGCACATCCACAAGGACAAGGTCGGAGGACAGCGTCCAGGGACCTTGAACTGATTTTTTTCCTGGATAGTTTATTCTGGAAAAGAGAATGGCGGGTACAGGGGTGGCCCGCCTTCTTTCGGGAGCAGAGAAGCTGAGATTGAAGGCGGGAGACAGTTTCAGTAGCTGGAGCTTGGGAACTACTAAACTGATTTTTTTCCAACACTTTGCACTCTATAGATTCCGTTTTCTTTTTAAAAAAATTTTTTTAAATTAATTTATTCTTGTTACATCTCAATGGTTATCCCATCCCTTGTATCCTCCCATTCTTCCCTCCCTCCCATTTTCCCCTTATTCCCCTCCCCTATGACTGTTCCTGAGGTGGATTACCCCCCCTTGTATATGCTCATAGGGTATCAAGTCTCTTCTTGGCAACCTGCTGTCCTTCCTCTGAGTGCCACCAGGTCTCCCCCTCCAGGGGACATGGTCAAATGTGAGGCACCAGAGTACGTGAGAAAGTCATATCCCACTCTCCACTCAACTGTGGAGAATGTTCTGACCGTTGGCTAGATCTGGGTAGGGGTTTAAAGTTTACCACCTATATTGTCCTTGGCTGGTGCCTTAGTTTGAGCGGGACCCCTGGGCCCAAATCTGCCTATCATAATGTTCTACTGGTAGGTTTCTAGGACCCTCTGGATCCTTCTACTTTGCTATTCTCCCATGCTTCTCTCATTTAGAGTCCTAATAGGATGTCCTCCCCTCTGTCCCAGTTTCCTGGTAAGTGAAGGCTTTCGTGGGACATAGATTCCGTTTTCATTAGAAGAACATTAATCCATCAATCGTTACCTGCTTCCAACAGCCAACCTGCGCATGCGCGTACATGTGCACGCGCAGAAACAGAGCAGTGGAGCCCCGGGCGGTCTCAACTCCTATTCCCAGCGGAAGCTTCCCTTGGCTTGTTTGGTTTTTCCCACAGCACTCGGGAGTTTGGACTTCAGCACCCATTCGTCAGGTCTGCACCCTCTCACCCTGGCAGCTGTTTCGTGATGCTTTAAATGTCACAGACTTCCTTGAAAGAGCACAAGATGCACTTACAGGAGCTGTGGACTTTGCCATCAGGTAGCAAGCGCGCTCCAGGGGGGCAGGAACCCCTTCTGGATACCAGCTCACCCTGAGCATAAAGGCTGGCCCTGACTCACCGAATTCGATGAGGGGCAGGCTTGTGCCTCAGTCTCATCAATGTCACCTTCTTCTAACCTCACCATACCCAGTCATGCGTCACATTTATCCAATCCATTTTACACAGCTTCCTCACAAGGAGGCCCGTGTCCGGCATCGGGAGCAGTGTTGAAGAAGATAATATCCTTGTTTTCAAGGACCTCCAACGTTTAGTTACACATGCTGTGACATATACAATGAAAGCTGAGGCTAGCTCCCTGAGGCAAAACTGCAGCGGGTCTTCCTGGGTAGATTACCACAAGTGAGGGTTCGTGAACTTGACCCCCCCAAAACTCACGACGCAGGTCGAGGGTGACACGGTTCAGTGAGCAAAAAGGCGCCTGCTGCCAGGCTTGCTGACTTGAGTCTGATTCCTGGGGCTATGTGGAGACAAGCGACGCCTGAAAGCTGTCCTCGGACGCGACGGTCACCATGGCGTACACGCGCGCACACACATGCACATATAATATTAACTCCTGGATATGGCTAAGCGCGGTTGTGCCTACCTGTAATCTCAACCCTTGACTTGGAGGCTATCCTGGGCTATAGAGTGAGATCCTGTCTCAAGCAACAGCACACAGTTTTGGACAGCACCCAGAGGCTGGGAATGAGGAGTCCAGAAAAACACCTGCATTTTGGAAATCCCATCCAAGCAGCAGGAGTGGAAGGCACCGCTCCCCCTCCCCCCACCCCGCCCCCAGGGAAGCTCTTATTTAATTAGGAGCTGACAAAGACTGGCATAAGGCCCTGGCCAGCAGACATAGAACCACAGGGGTAGGCTAAGTGTGATGACCCTGAGAGTCCAGTTGACCGGGCTTGGTGAATTTAAACATGCAGCCAGATAGAGGGTTGAAGGAGGAGTCTCTGACACCAGCGACTGAACGGGTTTTTTTGGTTTGTTTGTTTGGCTTATGTTTTGGAGGGCTCACTCTGTCGTGGCAGGGAATGGGTGGTGAAGCAGTTGGTGGCTTCCCCCAAGATGCTTTTTACATCCGGGCAGGACAGGAAGCAGAGAGCATAGAGTGACCCAGTACCCAGGAGAGTCCCACCTGCTTGCTAGAGACTCTCTTGTCTGAGAGAATACGGGATGTAGCAAGTTTGGACTGCTTTGGAGGAGCTATCCCCCATCTGCCGGAACCTCTATCACTGTAGTTATACTGATCCAGCACTTAGGGGAATGAAGTCCTATGTGGGTGGCCTTGAGGCACACAGCAGATGCTCAATAAAACACTTCAGAGCCTAGCAATGATGATGCTTGCTACTGCGCATGCTCCTCACAGGCCCGCCACAGCGGGACTTCGGTCGCCTCCGTCAACCAATGAAGTTCACCATGAGAAAGCGGCACAGCCAGGTTCGGCCCACAGTACATGCTCCTTACCACCTCGCCACACCTACTGTCTCTAGGAAGGAGGGAGGGAGAGGCAGGAGCAGCCGGCACATGGGGGGCAGTTTTATTTGGAAGAAGGCCTCCATGATTCGGTGATAGTCTGAAGGGATAATGACCTTTGGTTTGTTCGCTTTTCTCTCCCAGCCCTGGTGACAGGGTCCTTGAGGCGGAAGCACAGAGTCATATTTTCAAGTATGAATATCCCACACATCCTCCACGGTCTGGGCCTGCTAAGAATGGCAACCAAGTCCTATCCTCGGACTGGCTTCTGGTCAGCAGGTGGTAGCACCAGGACCTTACCAGAGTGGGCGGGGCCACCCACAGGCCCGCGGCGGGGGGCCGGTCCGAGGAGACACAGCGTCGGAAGAATGAGGGGTCAACAGAGGCTAATTTTCTGGCGCTGGATCCCGCTTATCTTCCTGAGAGGCAGAAGCCAGGGCAGGGGTCTCACCCCCACCACTGAGGGACTTCTGTTCACTGCTGTTGGCCGATAGGGTTCTGCTGCCTTGGGAACCCCAGCGGGTCAGGCGCTTTAGAGAGGAGTCCCGGCGGGCAAGGGCAGAAGGCTGGAAGCCTGTGAAGGAGCTGCTGGTGGTGGGGCGCTTGTCTGGCAGAGAAAAGGGAGGCAGGAAGGAGAAAAGTGAGTCGGGGTAGGAGGAGTGAGGCTCTTGCCTCAAGCCTGGGAGAGAGGAGGTCTTTGGCCTTCAGTTCCACCTTTGTGACCCAGGAGATCTGGGCAGCGCCCCCTTTTCTCCCAAGACAGGGAAAGCTCACCTCCGGGCTCAATTGGGTGCATGAGTCTGTTCATCTGGACGTTCCAGTGTTTCACATTGGTGCTGGCCTGGCGCAGCTTCCGCTGGGCAGCCTGTAGGGCAGGGTGGTGGGAGTGGGTTAGAACTGCCGTCCATGGCGGTGGGGGGCTGCTTGCCCCAAGAGTCCGATCACCTACTTATCACCTCCCTAGGAAACTCCTGCAAGGCTGGGCATTCTAATGCTAGCACTTGGGGCATGGGGGAGGAGGGAGCAGGGCCTGGGCTACACAATGAGAGGCTAGCATGGACTACATGAGATCCTGTCTCAGAAAAGGGAGCCTGAGAGACGTCTCAGGGGTTGAGAGCACTTGCTGCTCTTGCAGAGGAACCAGGTGTGGCTCCCAGAACCTTCTGGGCAGCTCATAGCATCTGTAACTCCAGTTCCATGGGATCCAGTGCCGCTTTCTTCTAGCCTCCCAGGACACGCACATTCACATCACATAAAATACATTGATCTTTAAGAAAACAAAAACGCCAGGCATGGTGGTGGCGCACGCCTTTAATCCCAGCACTCGGGAGGCAGAGGCAGGTGGATCGCTGTGAGTTCGAGGCCAGCCTGGTCTACAAAGTAAGTCTAGGACAGCCCAGGCTAACACAGAGAGACCTTGTCTCGAAAAAAACAAAAAACAAAAAACACTTATAACTCTTATCTACAGATGTTCAAACTCCAAGTAACGTACAAATTTAGGGCTTAAAGGTGTCGGAGCAGGAATTCTTCACCAGTCAATAGGACTGACAAAGGGTGTGTTGGCATTTACATACTAACTGCCATGCATTAGCTTGTTTCATTGTGCTAACAAGAGTTATGTTTCCTCTCCCGGAGGAGAAACTTCGGACAGAGGTTAGGCAGTTTGTAGGCGGTAACGCAGCCAGCTGAAGACAATGAAAGTTTGAAGAAAGGTAGCTCGGCTCTGGGGTAGGCGCAATGACATACTGGCCTCTCCTGCTTCTACCGGTTCCCGCCAGTGCCTCACCTCCACGTCCTCGTCCGCCCTCTGTCGGTTCTGCCGCACCTCCTCCAGCTGCTGCTGGGCGCGCTGCAGGGAGCGGCTCTGCAGCGCCATCTCCTGCTGCAGCTCCTGCTTCTCCTGCTGCGCTTGCTCGATGTAGCGCTCTTGCTCCTCCTTCAGATGCATCAACTGCTTCAGCCTCTCCTCCTCCTCCTCCAGGAGCCTGCCGGGGCACCGGGGACACCTCAGAGCTGAGGAGGGAGGGTCCGCGCAGGCGCCGGCGGGAAGGAACCCCAGTCCTCGTGCCTACCTGGTCTGGGCGAGGCGCACGGCCTCCTCGTCCCGCCTAGCTTTCACCTCCAGTTGCAGGGCTTCCTGCAACCGCTGCTGCATCTCTTCCAGCTCCGCGATGCGCTGCCGCTGCCGGGCAGCCTCTTGCTTCTTCAACTCCATCTCAGCCTGCATAGAGGCGCGGGCCTGTGGGGAGCGCAGAGCAGGTCAGGGGGGCACTGGAGGAGAAGGACCCGCTCCTGGCTCCCCAGCCCCCTGGCTCTGCCTGGTTGTGGGTATGAAGGGTCTTTTGTTCAGGTCTCCTGATCCGACCTGTCCAACAGCCTGATACCTCAAATTATTCTTTCCTAGCACTGGCCTTAGAAACAGTAATTAGGCGCCTGCTGGGGCTGTAGCTTGGAGGCAGAGGGCTTGCCTACTATGCCCACAGCCCTGTGTTTGCTATCCAGCACCTCACACAAAACAACACGTTATAATTACATGTAATTAAACATCATAGTGTGTTATATTACAATAAAACAACATATTAAATGAAGGTAAGCCCTTCCTAGCTCCTACCCTAACAATTATAATCCCATTATGGCGGGTGTCAGGGACTGCAACTATTATTATTATTATTATTATTATTATTATTATTATTATTTTGATTTTTCAAGACAGAGTTCTCTGTGTAGCCTTGGCTGTCCAGGACTCACTTTGTAGACTATGTTGGCCTCGAACTCACAGCGATCCACCTGCCTCTGCCTCCCGAGTGCTGGGATTAAAGGCATGCACCACCACTGCCCAGCTAGGGACTGCAATTATTACAAAACCCAAAAGTTACTGAACTCTTCCCCCCACTCCCCACGAAACAGGGTTTCTCTGTGTAGCCCCGGCTGTCCTGGAACTCTCTGTAGACCAGGCTGGCCTTGAACTCACAGATCTGCCTGCCTCTGCCTCCTGAGTGCTGGGATTAAAGGAGTGAGCCACCACTGCCAGCTTTTTTTTTTTTTTTTTTTTTAAGTTTTTATTGTTTCATGGGCATGGGTGTTTTGGCTGCATATATATGTCTGTGCACAACATGTGGACAGTGTCCACAGAGGCCAGAAGAGGGCATGGGATCCACTGGCTGGTTATGAGCTGCAGTGTGGGTGCTGGCAGTCCGAGCTGGGTGCTCTGAGAAAGCAGCCAGTGCTCTTAACTGCAGGGCTATCACTCTAGCCCCACTTTGTTCTTTTGAGACAGGATCTCAGGTAGTCTAGGCTGGCCTCCCACTCACTAAGTAGCAAGGATGACCTTGAACTCTTGATTTTTCCTGTCTCCACCTCTTCAACAGATTGCAGGTGTGAGACACCCTGCCTGGCTCTATTGAATTCCTTACAACCGTTTCTTCACCAATCACCAAGAACAGAGATCTAGATACTGATACACACTTAGTGCGTGTCTGAGCTCATACAGCTCTGAAGGTGGAGGCGTGCTGGGCGCACATGCCACAGCATGCCTGCGGCAGTCAGAAGGCAATTTTGTAACCCCATCTTTTTGGGGTTGCAGGAAGAGAACGCAGGACGTTTGTGCGACAGGCGCCTTTGCCCGCTGAACCAGCTCTCTATGGCCGAGAATTGAGTTTTCTCATATTTTAAATTCAATTGTTTCTTGTGCCCTCCACGTGCATCCTACCTACCAATCCTCCCCAAACTGGTTTTGTTAAATTTTAGTTCATATCTAGATTGATTTCATTCCAAACGACTTGCAATCACGAGATCTTCAGCAGCTTCTTTGGCCCAAGTCCTGCCCCGGGAAGAGGTTTCTGGACTAGCTCCCATTCTACACCAGGGGTTTGCCCTAGGATATACCCACTGTTCCGGCCCCACCCCACCATCCACTAGGCCCCACCCACAACAGCCTCCACTCTATGGGCTCTAACGTTTGTCCAGGACCCACTCCAAACTATTCCCCTCAGACCCCCTCAGGCCCGCCTACAACATCCTTCCGCCTCTAACCTCCGACCGGCCTCTAGGTTCCACCCTATCTAGGCCCCTCCCCTTCAGACTGTAGGTCACGCCCTATACCTAGGCTTCATCAGGTACCTAGGCCTTGCCCTGGTCCTCTTCCCGTCACGCCCATATCATGACCCCTCCCCTGACCACGCCCCCAGGATTCTCGAGTCCCACCCCCACCCCGCCCAAGGCTCCACCCTGTACCCTAGTTCTGCCCCTAGTGCTCGCCCCGCATCTCAGAATTCTCCGGCCCACAGGCTCCGCCCTCTGCCTAAGCCCCGCCCCTCTGGACCAGGCTCACCTGCTCCGCCTCCCGCAGCTGGCCCTCCAGAGCCTGCTGTAGCTCTTGATGCTGGCTGCGGCGGCGCTCCTCCTCCTCCTGCAGCAGCCTCTCCGCCTGTCGCTGCGCCTCCTGCAGCAGCTCCAGCTCTTGCAGCTTCCTCTCCTTCTCCTCCTGCAGCTGCTGCAGCCGCAGCAGCTCCTCCTCCTTGGCTACCCGGCGCCTCTCCCGCTGCTCCCGCTGCTCCCGCCGCTTCTGCTTCAGGTCCTTGTGCAGCGACGTCTTCCCCTCAGCCTGCAGCCGGATGGCGGTCTGGATGGCTATGGGCAGAGTGGCACGTAGTCAGCCCGAGCCCAGGCCACCAGCGTAAAGGGAGTCCAGGGGCCACTCAGATGAAACGACCGAGGTCCAGCTAGATCAAGGCCGGCACTCACCGGCCGTCCACTCCTGGCGCTGGCGTGTGTCCGAGGCGCTCATCTCATACGTGCGGCTGGCAGTCTTCACACAAAACATGCAGCGCTTTCCTTCGCGGTCCGGAAGCACCTAGGAGATGGCCGGGCTGGGTGACTTCACTGAGATGGGGGCCACACCTGCCCCAGCTCCTCCTCCTAGCTGACCATCTTCTATGGGACCTTTCTCACCGGGCCAGAATGCAAGGTCTGGGACAGATGGTTAGCCCCGGGATGTGTGTATGCCATTTTCATCTTGGTATGTCTCCACAGCTGCTGATTTCCACCTCGTCTCTCGAATGTTACTTGCTCTTCAAGGTTTTAGGGATAGTGGTAACACAGGGGTGTGTCTGGCGCCCTTGCCCTCACTAGCTGCCTTCATTAGCCTTCCTTTTCTTTTCTTTTTTTTTTTAAAGATTTCTTTATTCATTATTATGTGTACAGTGCTCTGCCTGCCTGTATGTACATCTGCAGGCCAGAAGAGGACACCAGATCACAGTATAGATGGTTGTGAGCCACCATGTGGTTGCTGGGAATTGAACTTAGGACCTCTGGAAGAGCAGGCAGTGCTCTTAACCGCTGAGCCATCTCTCCAGCCCTTTCCTTTTCTTTCTTTTCCTTCTCCTTTCTTGTTTGTTTTTCAAGACAGGGTTTCTTTTCTTTTTTATTTTTTAAATAAAAGATATATTTATTATTTATACAGTACTCTGCCTGCCACAAGAAGCCACCAGATCTCATTACAGATGGTCATGAGCCACCATGTAGTTGCTGGGAATTGAACTCAGGACCTCTGGAAGAGCAGACGTTGCTCTTAACCTCTGAGCCATCTCTCCAGCCCCAAGACAGGGTTTCTTTATGTCGTCCTGGCTGTCCTGGATCTCGCACTGTAGACCAGGCTGGCCTCCAACTCAGAGATCCACCTGCCTCTGCCTCCCTAGTGCTGGGATTAAAAGTGTAGGCCACCACCGCTTGCCTGGGTTTTTATTTTTGAGGCTATGTGGCCTTGGCTGCTAGTAACTCACTATGTAGGCCAGCCCTGGCCTTGAATTCACATAGTTTCTCCGGGTGCCAAGTGCTGGGATTAAATGGTGGGCCACCACTCTCGGCATACATGTTTAATGTAAAAACAACAAGAAAAAAAAAAAAAAAGCCTGTAATACCTGGATCCCATTGGTGAAAATATCTGATGATGTAACTGTTGAAAAGATTGGCATTTCCTCAAAAGCTAGAATAATCACACGGCCCAGTGATGGTGTTCCTATCTAAGCAAGCACCAGAGAGAAATGGAAATATACCCAACAGAAACATAGCCAGAGCCGGCGGCGGGGGCTGGATCAGTGGTTCGGGAGTTAAGAGTGCTTGCTTCTGTCTCCTGAAGATGGTCTGGGTCTGCTTCCCAGCACCCACACGGCTACTCACAACCATTCTTAACTCCAGTTCTAGGAGATCTGACTCCTCTTCCTACCTCCTCGCGTTCTTGAACACATACATACACTCAGGCACACATACAATTAAATGAACATTTAAACGTAAGAGTCCAGTGCCAGCTGGGCGCAGTGGCATATGCCTGTGATCCCACAACTCAGGGAGGCAGAGGTGGATCTCTGTGAGTTCGAGGCCAGCCTGGTCTACAAGGCGAGTCCAGGACAGCCCAGGCTACACAGAAAAACCCGTCTCAAAAAACAAAAACCAAGCAAGCGGGCCGTGGTGGTGTTGGCACACACTTTTAATCCCAGCACTCGGAAGGCAGGGATAGGTGGATCGCTGTGAGTTGGAGGCCAGCCTGGTCTATAAAGCGAGTCCAGGACAGCCAAGGCTACACAGAGAAACCCTGTCTCCAAAAACAAAAAGCAAGCAAGCAAAGTGCCAAGTGTTAGTTACTTTTGGAGTTGTTGGCCAATGGAGTGCCATGACAGGTTATTGGAATTCGTCTTCAGAACCTGACAATAAGACACACGTTTGAGCCTTAGGACACAGCAAAATCAAGCTGGTATGAACCTGGAAGCTTCATCTCTATTGGCTAGCTTTCATAGTGCTGTAAGGAGCATGATGCTGGCCCGAAGCCTCCATCAGCCATGCTCAGCGGCGAAGCTTTCAGGTTACAGTAGGAAAGCACACCCACTGGGGGCAATAGTGGTGCGAACGTCATGGGAGTGACCAGTCATGTTCTAATTAGCTCCAAGTCCCACTTTAAAGGGTGAGACTCATACCTGACACCATTATTTGGCTACCTACAGCTACATGGTCATAAGCCCTAGAGGGGACTCCACTGCGGCCATGCTGCTAAACGGACAGGGTATTAAACTGACTCCTAATGACTCAATGACTCATTCTTCCCATAGGCCAGTGCATCTCTCATCCCTCATTGAAGGAGCTTCTGGTCCCAGTAGATGGTGCCAGAGAATTGAGAGGGGTCAGGGGTCACCTCAGAAGAGGGCGGGAAGACTATATAAGCACTGAGGTGGCTGATGACTACGAGACTACGAGGAAACATCGTTTTCTGGACATGGTAGAGCCGCTGCACAGACGAGCTCACAGCAGTGGTGACAGTGTGTACACAACCTGTACACGCCCAAGCCAGACACAGTCCCAGTACGGAGAGCAGAGGTGGGCACACTCTCCCAAGCCCAAGCAGTGGGGCTACTGGCAATTGTTAGCTGCTGGGAGAGGAAGAGCCTGTTTTCTCTTAAGAGTCAACCACTCTCACAGCCAGGCGGTGGTGGCACGCGCCTTTAATCCCAACACTTGGGAGGCAGAGGCAGGCGGATTGCTGTGAGTTCGAGGCCAGCCTGGTCTACAAAGAGAGTCCAAGACAGCCAACGGCTAAGACAGGGACGGACCCTGTCTTAAAAAAGAAAAACAAAACAAAACAAAACGAAAACAACCCAAACCAAAAATCAACAGCAACAACAACAACAAAAACTAAAGTAGATAGTTCCTAAGGAATGACACCCCAGGTTAAACTGTGGTTTCCATATATATGTGCATGTACACCTACCAAAAAAAGTGCAAGTAGCCGGGCAGTGGTGGCACATGCCTTTAATCCCAGCACTTGGGAGGCAGAGGCAGGAGGATCACTGTGAATTCGAGGCCAATAGTCTAGTCTACAAATCGAGTCCAGGATAGTCAAGGCTACACAGAGAAACCCTGTTTCGGAAAAAAAAATGTACAAGTGCATCCACAGAAACATGCGCAAGTGTGCACACATGCACAAACACACACACAATCCCAGTATTTGAGAGGTAGAAGCAAAGGAATTAGGAATTCAAGGTCAGTCCTGACTTTGTAAATTCAAGACCACACTAGACTACAAGAAACCCTGCGTCAAAGGAAAACAAAACAAAACTGGGAAGATCTGCTGTGGAGTGTAGCCATGACTCATGGCCTCTGAGCTCTACCGAAGTCTCATAATCCACCAATGATTTCGCATCTGCTTGGTGGCTTTAGTCTTTTTAAAGTGCTGACGCTGGGCTTGTATGGCAGAACACCTGTCAGTCATGAAGGAGACCCCAGGTTTGACCACTTACACTAACAAAAGGGAAAAAAAAATGCCAAGGTGGATGAGAAAGGTCTCAAGGCAGCCATTCTGTGTGTCTGAGCTACGCAGGCCTAATCTAAGCGGAAACGCCACAGTGATGTTCTCTTTTCCTCTACCCTTGCTCTTGACCCCCTTGTCTGCACCCTGTGCCCTCACCTCCACACAGCAGTGAGCATCTAGGGGGATGGTGCCTCTCTTCTCTTTGCAGTCTTCACTCCCAAAGTAGCAGAGGCAGCTGGGTTGCAGCTGGAACCAGCGCTCCGCCCAGTTTCTCCTCAGGTGCCCTCGCTTCCACAGATAGCCCTGCGGCCAGAGGCAAGTCAGTGAGTGAGAAGCCTCCCCGATCCCAATGGTCCTCCCAGAGCTCCTGGCTCGGCTGACCTGTTTTAGGATGTCTTGGATGAGCTCCTGGTAGACTTCTTGGATGGCTATGCTGAGGGAGTCCCGCCCCACACCCCGCAGGCAGCGGCCTGAGTTGAAGAGCTCCAGGAACTGCCAGACGCTGAGTCCCCCCGACGTCTGCACTGCTTGGGCATCCTGGGCCAGCAGCTCCTCCAGCTCGCCCAAACTCATCTCTAAGCTCAGGCTGCCCAGAAGCTTCTTCAGCAGATATTCAACCTGGACGGGGGAAGGGAGGCCGGGTGACGTCAGCAACCACTCCATGGGGCGGAACAAGGGCTCAGGGAACCAGGAGAGAGGATTGGGGGGGCCCTGTAACACTAACCGCACCCAGACATCCTCGCTCTTCCCTGTCCTAAGACCAAGTCCTTTCTGCCATAAACTAGAAGTAGGATCATGTTGGGCTTGGTGGCATATTCCTTTAATCCCTGTGCTTGGGAGGCAGAGGCAGGCAGATCTAGGATCATGTTGGGCTTGGTGGCATATTCCTTTAATCCCTGTGCCTGGGAGGCAGAGGCAGGCAGATCTTTGTGAGGTGTTTTTGGGTAGGGCAGGGGGAGGTTTAGACAGGGTTTCTCTGTGTTGCCCTATCTGTCCTGGAACTTGATCTATAGACCAAACTCAGAGATCCACCTGCCTCTGCCTTCCAAGTGCTAGGATTAGTGGTGTGTGCCACCATGGCCTGGCCAAGATCTCTGTCAGTTTGAAGCAACCCTGTTCTGCGTAGTATGACCTGGTTTTGATAAATTAATTAATTAAAAAAAGAATGGGGTCAGGTAGAATTTGAGAGGCCAACCAGAGTGGCAAGTCACAGCGACAGAGATGGTATAAGAAACCTCTTACCGGACTGGAGAGATGGCTCAGAGGTTAAGAGCACTGTCTGCTCTTCCAGAGGGCATGAGTTCAATTCCCAGCAACCACATGGTGGCTCACAACTATCTATGATGTGATCTGATGCATACTGTTTACATAATAAATAAATCTTAAAAAAAAAAAAAAAGAAAGAAACCTCTTACCAGCCGAGGATGGTGGCACATGTCTTTAATGCCAGCACTCGAGAGGCAGAGGCAGGCAGGCAGATCTCTGTGAGTTTGAGGCCAGCTGTAGCGTGAGTTGTAGGGCAGTCACGGCTATACAGAGAAACCCTGTCTTGAAAAACAAAGTAAACCAAAAAAGAAAAATAAAAAAGCCGCACATGGTAGTGCATGCCATTAATCCTAGCATTCAGGAGGCAGAGATTGTGAGTTCGAGGCCAGCCTGGTCTACAAAGTGAGTCCAGGACAGCCAAATCTACACAGAGAAACCCTGTCTTGAAAAACCAAAACACAAAAACAAAACAAAACAAAAAAAAACAAACAAAAAAAAAGAACACTGCTACCCAATGCCCTCAACTTTCCATATGACAAAAACCAAGGACAGTGTGGTAAGTGACTCACTTTGAGTCCCACAACAAGTGAGAAGTGGCCAGTGCTTCATTTGGATTTCTGATTCTAAAGCAACCCCAGGCCCCTGAGACCCTTCCCTGTGGGAGGGCCGTGGGACTAGGGCTGGGGGGTGTAAGCAGGGCGGGCACAGGAAACCATGGTGTAGGAACAGGAAGTGGTGGTTGGGGTACATCCTGCTGCAGTTTGCTCTCACAGCAGCAAGAGCCTTCCTACTCTCTGAGGGGCCCCTTGCCCCAACTGGCAGGGACCTGATGTCACACTGGCCCAGCAGTCTTGGGAAACTCTCTTTAGGGGTGCCATGGGGGGATGGGTAGTAGAAGGCATTAGTTCAGACCTCGGAGTTCCTCCAGAACTAAGGAGGCAAGGCCCAGACTCCTGGTCTCTTCCCCCAGCATGCCCTATATCTTTGGAGTCTGTTGGGCTCTCCAGTCGAAAGAAAGAAAGAAAAAGAAAGAAAAGAAACAAAGAAACAAAGAAAAAGAAAAGAAAGAAACTAAGTCTGAGGCCAGACTTGGTGGCCCACCTTGAGCTCCTCCAGTCTGCATACGGCTCTCCTTTATCTTTTTTATTTGTTTTGTTTGCTTTCGGAGACAGGGTTTCTTTATATTATCTTGGCTGTCCTAGACTCACTTTGTAGACCAGGCTGACCTTGAACTCACAGCAATCCGCCTGCCTCTGCCTCCCAAGTGCTGGGAATTAAAGGCGTGCACCACTGCTGCCCGGTGCCTCCCTTTTTCTTAAAGCACCTTCCTAGGTAACCACGCGCCTAGTGCTGCTGCTGCATCAAATCCTGCTGTTGGACCCAAATGCTCTTCTTAAACATGCTCTGCTGCCGGGCTGAGCGTGTGCTGCATTTACATCACTGCAGAATCTGAACTTATTTCTCTCCCCCCTCGAGAGCTAGCAAAGCCCCCTGATGGAAGCGTGGTTTTGCTTCTCCTGGAGGAAGGCACTGATGCTGTGATGTGGGCAAATCTCAGGGTCCAGAGAGAGCTAGGCGGGGACTAAACCAGCATAGGGTGCTGGTGAAGACAGGGGCCATGGGGAGACACAAGGACACCCGGGCCCTGAATGACTCAACTCCTAGGTCTGACGTCACCCTTACCTCATCCACAACCATGACCAGTGGGTACTTGTCCTCAGACAGGAAGTTGAAGAGACACCAGAGCCGGAAGGCATCCTGATTGGAGAGCAGGCTGTTTCCGTTGCTGTCGGTGCGGTAGTTCTTCTTGGCCGTCAGCGTCCAGCACAGCTCATCAAAGTGCTCCTTAACGAAAGCCCCCTCCTCCACCTCCCACCAGGCCTGCGAGTTAGCCAGCTGGCTTCTTGGGTTTATCTAGAAACCCCACTCCCCTCTCCTGCCAAGCCCAAGGCTAAACTCAAGCTGCCTCAGGCACTTCACCAATATCTCCCACCTTCACCCCTTAATTTCCATGGCAACTGTGAGACTAGTTTCTTAGCCCAAGGGAGAAAAGAGGGAAGCCCCCAGGGGGGACAGGATAGCCAAGGGCAACCTGCACGGGTGGTGGTAGGTGAGAAGAGGGGGGGTGGAGGTCAGGGTGGGCTTTGGCCCGGAGATGGCGAAGCTAAGACAGAGGACAGACAATAGGGCACAGGTGGCTGGGGTATCGGGCAGAGGTTGAGGAACAGGGTTAGGCAGATTGGACAGAGATGGGAGTTTACTGGGAGGCGGGGTGGGGAGTTGGAATAGAAAGCTAGGTATTAGGGTGCTGGCGAGGGAAGCACCTTACCTTGTCTAGGATGTACTTGTTGAGGTAGGGCATGTAACCTTGACTGGACACAGGGCCATCGTCATCATCCCGGAAGTGCTCCTCCAGGGCCACAGGGTCATGGGGGATGTGCAGGACAGTGTACAGGTTGTGGGACAGCACCTTGGACAGAGCAACAGTTCACTTCCCTGCTCTACAATATGAGACCTTGACCGAAAGGCTGACTCCACCTTGCCCACCCGTCCATCCCTACCCTGCCCTAGCTGAGTTCTCCACGGGCGCCATCCCATCTGACACGCCCGCACTTTGCACCATTCACAGCAAACTATTCGTGTCCCCAGGTGACGGATGAGAAACCTTGAGGGCCCCCCTCACCTAGGCCACAGCCCCTGGAGGACACCTTCCTCGCCTTACTTTGTTACTTGTTGGTAGCCAGGACTTGGAAGCTCCCGGGGCGGGCGCTCAGTGAGTGACCAAATGGGAGTTTGGGATTCCAGGCTTGTATGGTAAGAGGCTGCCCACAAATGCCAGGCTATCTGCGGGGAGGCAGCAAGCGGGCTGTTCCAAGGCAGGACCCTTGACTTGACCACTTTTAATCAAAGCCTAGGGATTCAGGATGCTATGTGCACCCAGGGGAGTCTGATCTGGGACGGGAGCTAGGGAGGGCTCAAAGACTGCTCATGACAAATGGCCGTGAAATGGAGGAATAGGAGTGACAGTAGCCATGTGTGGGGGTGGGCACAGGCTGAGCAGATTTATGATGCTAAAACAAAGGGGTTGAGGTTGGTAAAAAAAAAAAGAAGGGGAGTGGGGAAAGTGGCTTTGGAGAAACTGTTACATTGTTTAATGAGACAGTGGGAGTGTTTAAAAATAGTCACTTATTGGGTACTGCACAGTGGTGAACCTTTAGTCCCAGCACTCAGGAGGCACAGGCAGGTGGATCTCTGTGAGTTCTAGGCCATCCTGGTCTCCATAGAGTTCCAGGTCAGACAGTAAGACCCTGTCTCAAAGGCGGGGGGGGGGGAACCCACTATTGTATACTTGCATTCCCTATGTACCAGTGATTTAAACTAACTTTCTTTTTTTTTCCTTCTTCCTTTGTTTTTGCTTTTTGTTTTTTGAGACAGGGTTTCTTTGTGAAGCCTTGGCTGACCTGAAACTCTGTGGACCAGGCTGGCCTCGAACTCACAGAGATCTGCCTGCCTCTGCCTCGTAGCCACCCCTCCAGGTGCCCCACAGACCATTTTAAATGAGAGCCTTACTTATTCCCATCTGCTGAGTCTCTCCTCCAAGTGCCTCCTCCTTGAGGATGTTTCCCGCAGAGCCCCAGCCAACCAACTCCTTTCCGGTGAGGGGAGGGGACAGGAGAAGCCAGGGACCTTCACTTTCTGCTTGTAGGGTCCCTTCATGCTCTGAGCCTTCGTTTTGTTTTCAATACAATGGGCCATAGCTGCTGTGGACCATGAAGCACACAGGATGACAGAGAGCCAGGCCCAGAGTTGCACACAGTGGATGTGAGTTCCTGTCCAGTGTGGAAATACTGAGAAAGCTGGGGAAATGGGGGCTTTAATATCCTACTGCCAGAGCATGAATATACACACCACATACACACACACACCACATATAACATACAACACACACACATAACACAACACACATACACACACACACCACACATAACATACAACACACACACATAACACCACACACACACACACACACACACACACACACACAAACACCATGTAGTCAAGGCTGGCCTTGAACTCACATTTAACCAAATATAACCCTGAACTCATGATCCTCCTGTCTCTACATTCCAATGCTGGGAACACAGGTAGATGCTGCCATAACCGACTAAATTAGACATCTTTGTGGTGTTCAAGAGTCTATCAATTTAAAATTGGATGTGGACTGGAGAGATGGTCCAGTGGTTAAGAGCACTTGCTGCTCTTCCAGAGGACCAGAACTCACGGCTGCCTGTCACTCAGAACATTAACTCCTCTCCTGGCCCCTGAGGGTTCCCACATTCGTAACTACACACATCATCATCAGTAATAAATTATATATACTAAAATTGGTTATGATGTTTGACCCAGTATTTCATTTCTTTTCTTTCTTTTTATTTTATGAAGATTTACTTTGTTTATGTTATGTGATGTGATGTGTGTGCCTATGTGTGGATGTACGCTCAAAAGTGTGGGCCCCTCAGAGGCCAGAGGAGTCACCAGACATCCTAGAGCTGAAGTTACAGGCTCTGAGCCATCTGACATGGGCGAGGGGAGTCAACTTTGTTTGTTTTTCTTTTCTGTTTTGTTTTGTTTTGTTTTGTTTTGAGACAGGGTTTCTCTGTGTAGTCTTGGCTTTCCTGGACTAACTTTGTAGACCAGGCTGGTCTTGAACTCACAGAGATCTGCCTGCCTCTGCCTCCCAAGTGCTGGGATTAAAGGTGTGCGCCACCACCTCTGCCAGGCTCATTTCTAGGTCTTAAATACTGGACTCACAGTTGTGAGTCACCATAAGGTTCTAGGAACCAAACCCAGGTCCTCAAGAAGAGCAGCCAGCGCTCTTCAATGCAGAGCCATCCCTAAGGTGTTTGTCTGTTTTAACATTGTGTGTGTGTGTGTGTGTGTGTGTGTGTGTGTGTGTGTGTGTGTGTGAGAGAGAGAGAGAGAGAGAGAGAGAGAGAGAGAGAGAGAGAGAGAGAGAGAGATACACACCTCAGAGAGCTCAGCAGTCACTCACATTCAACACAGATCCAGGGAGGCCATCAACTGAGCTCTGGGGAAAGGGTTTGGCTTAGAGGTTCTTGTCCTGCCTGGTATGGTGGCGCTCGCCTTTAATCCCAGCACTTGGGAGGCAGAGGCAGGCAGGTCGCTGTGAGTTCAAGGCCAGCCTGGTCTACAAAGCAAGTCCAGGACAGCCAAGGCTACACAGAGAAACCCTGTCTCAAAAAACAGAAGACAAAAAACAAACAAACAAAATCTTATCCTTAAGGCATGGGTGTGACACCCAGAAGTACAGGAACAGGAGGAGACAGCACATAGTCATTTTTTGGAGCCACTTAATAACTAGGTGGCATGACCGGAATGCTTAATGGTGCATTTTGTTTTTTTAAAATCTATTATTTTAACAGCTCTTGTCTGAAGAGCAGAGGAAAACTCATGGTTCTCTTCTTCCAACAGGCAGGTCCAGAGATCAAACTCAGGGTGTCAGGCTTGGCAGCTGGTACCTTAGCCGGATGCACTATCTCACTAGTCTACCAGTTTGTTGTTCAAGTCTGGACCATATACTGCCTTTATGCCAAAGAGTTGAAGAGGCTCCCTCTCTGTAGCCTAGGCTGGCCTCCCACTTCTTCTACCTGTGTCTGGGATTGAGAGTCAGTACCATCTTGCCTTTTGTGGGACTGGCCTAACAGAAAGTTGCTAGTCACCATGTAGGCCCTCTGCAAGAGCAGCCAGTGCTCTCAACCACTGAGCCATCTCGCCAACCCATTTCTCAGAGGAGCTGACCTCAGACTGCTAACCTTCCCTAGGCGTGTGGGGGTGGGGTGAGGGGGAGGGATCAGGCAGAGGAGGAAACAGCAAGGGTGGAGCTGAGCTGGGCAAGAGCTCACAGCAGATCTCAGTCAGCCCTGGGCCAGGAGGTAGGGACTCACTATTGGAGCTTCATAGGTGAGGAAATGGAGGCTCGGGAGGAAGTGACTCGCTCAGGGTCTAGCTCCGAGGCCCCTTCTGGGTCTCCATGGGAGCAGGTGAAACCGAAAAGCCTGCCCCTCGGTGACCTACTGACTCAGAGTTTCCAGGGGTGGGGTCTAGGTGTCTGTTTTCCATACACTGTCATCTGGACTCCCTCACTCACCCCTTGGCTCCTTGGGTCTAGAAGGTTCTGCGTATCTACCCTTCCCTCTGTGGGTGTCGGGTGGAGCTCTTCTCCCTGGGGACCCAGGTCCAGGGAGAGGTTGGCTGTCATGACAACACTGACCACAAGAAATGGAAAGGTCTGTCTGCAGTGCCCAGCCTTCAGATCCTGGGCAGGAGACAGAGGCACGCACACAGTGGGAGCCCATGAAAGCACCAGGCAACGACCTCATAAGGCATAAGTAATCTCTCTTTTAACTTTTCTTTTTTTGAGACAGGATCTTAACACTGTAGCCCAGGCTGCCTCAAATTCTCAACAATCCTTCTGTTTCATCTCCTGAGTGCTGGGATCATGGGTGTGATCTCCGTGTAGGTTCCAAGTCGTCCTTTTAAAAGACACAGCCAGGCATGGTGTCACAGGCCAGCACTTGGAGGAGGCAGAAGGATCTCTGTGACTTTGAGGCTAGCCTGGGCTACACTGAGTCCTGGGACTAAAGGCAAGATACTATGAAGAGAACTCCCTGTCCCCAACTCCTAAAGGTTCAATCTGAGTCCATTTGGGCAGGAGAACTCTTCTTATTGCTTTATTTTCACTGCTCACAGCAAACTAGACAAAACCCATTGTACTTTCTAAGGCAGAGGGCCTGGGAGAAGAACAGCTCAGCAGGCAGAGGCACTTGCCCAGGCCTGACCGCTGAGTTCAACCTGAGACCTGATGGAAGGAGAGAGCTGGCTTCCTAAGATGTCCTATGACCTTTACATGCACAGTGTGGGCCACATATACCTACACACATCCAGCACACAAGTAAATGCAACACAATTTAAATAAATAGCTAAATAAACAAATAAGAGCCTGGCAGTGGCAGCAGCAGAGGCACACACCTTTAATCCCAGCACTCATGAGGCAGAGGCAGGTGGACCTCTGTGAGTTCAAGGCTAGCCTGGTTTACAGTTCCTGGATAGCTATGGCTACACAGTGAAACCTTGTCTCAAAAAACTGAGTAAGAAGACAAACAAACAAAAACCACCACAATACACCCACCCCCTCCTACCCACCCACACTCCGACCCCCCTCAAGAAAACCAATAGGAGACATTATAGAAGAAATTGTGCTTCTCCCCCCACCAGCCTTGTATTCTCTAGGAAAAACAAAACCATTCTTCATCCTTTGGACTTGTTTGCTTGTTTTGTTGTTGTTTTTGTTTTTTGAGACAATCTCCGGAGTGTCCTGTGTCAGCCCTAAGTACTGGACTCGCAGGTGCACGAGCACAGCCTCATGGGATTTTCCCAACCCTTCCTTCCCTTCCTCTGGCCGCTATGAGCACCCCTCAGGGTGGAGAGGCAACCCACAGACATAGCTCGACCTGGAGGGGTAGTCTCCTGCCTGCCGCTAACAGAGGGCACAAAGGCTACAACCATATTCATAAGACCAGCTAACCCTCCGCTCAGTGCCACGTCTACAGAAGACAGGGTGAGCCCTGCTGGTGTATCTGTCTCCTCGGCTTCTTCCTCCGCCTCCTGACCACTTCTCCATTACTCAGCTGCCTCTCCCCACCTCCAGCACTATCATTACTTCCGAGCCCAGCATCCACCTCAGTGGGCCTGGGGAAACCCACCCCTCTCATGCAAAGGCCCTGACATTTCTGCCTCACCTCCACATGGCCCAAGACTCTCAGGGTTAATTTGAGAGTGGGCAGTTCAGGCAGATGTGACATTTACTGTTGATTATGTGTGGCCAGCGATATCACTGCAAGTGGGCTCGGCCTGAGCTGTGAAGTGCAGAGTTAAAGGGTACACATGCCCAGAGAATCTTCCCCAGAAATATTCAACCTGTGGGGATGGCGGGGGTGGGTGGGGGTGGAGAGTGGTGGGGTGGGACTGGGGCCAGTCAGAAGTTGGGAGGCCTTCCTGACTGATCTCACACACACACACACACACACACACACACACACACACACACACACACACACACACAAAAAGGGAACTATTTAAGGGTTGCACCCTCTGCACACAAGGCACACAGAGAGCCGGGAGAGGTGTCAGAGGTCACAGACATAGAACATAGCATCTCGGAGTAAGAAGCCATGTGGTGGGGTATTACAGAAGGAGGGTGGGAGGGAGGTGGGTGTGGGGCCCAGTGTCTACAGGATTGGTGTTCAGATGATCCAGTGTCCTTTCTTGGGTGGAAAATTCAACTAGAGGACATGAGCTGGGTGACACAGAATGGAAGGGTTACCCTGCCTCCCTAGGGGACCATGGGTGGTACTGGATTCTCTTTCCAGGGGAAGAGGGGCATTATCCGCTAAATGCTCACAAACCCAGCTAAGGGAAAGCCTGGGACAGATCTAACCGGAGCATCTAAGTTCATAGGACCCAACTCCAGCAATGCGACGGAGGTGGGACAAGCCTATCCTGTTCCATTTGCCTCCCAGGTTTCCTGTCTGGGTCATTAACAGTGGAAGTTGTGAATACACCCTCTTTTGAGGAGAGAGTGGGAGGAGGGAGAGACAGCCTTGCCTCGTGTTGGCCTTACAGCCTCCAGTGGGGCACTTGATTAAAAAAATTTACAAGAGTGACTAGATCCCTAGCAGGGTCAGAGAATGGGGTGACCTGACACGTTGGCTAACTCTCCTGGGAAGAAGACGCCTACTCAGGGATGAGAAAGGGTTTCTTCGTCCAGGCCTGAAGGCTTTAAGATGGCAAGAATGGGAGAAGTGGAGGTGGGTGGGAGTGGGGTTTGAGGGGTGGTCACTGATGGGGCTCTTCCAAGCCTGGCTTCCTTCCCTCCCCTCGCCCAGCGTGAGGTCTCAAGGCAAAAGACAGGGCTTGCCAACCAGTTGTGTTCCTGAGACCGTAGGTGGAACAGGATGGTGAGCCATGGGGCAACTTTGGCCATGGTCCCCCCATAGCTGATCCACATTACTGGTTCAGTCGCTGGCTTGCTTTGCAAATGGAGGAGGCTCTTGGCTCCAAAGGAAGTCGCTGGCAAGCACTAACTGTCTTTCTCCAAAGCTGTGAGGAAGCCACAGGGAGGAGCAGGGTACGTGCCCAAGCTTGACGCCGCTGGGGAGCCCGCAAGACGCTTGGGGAAGGGGCCTGGCTACTGACTCTAGGAACCTCACGATGCCACCTCTACTGTCGTCGGGTTAGGGTACCTGGTTCTGGACAGTGGCTCTGATGACACAAACCTGGGGCCTCTGGAAGCGTCCACTGAGCTACGTGGGCTCTGTTACCCTGTGTCAGCACTCCACCCAGGGCCAAGGCTGCAGGGTGGCAAGGTGCTTCCATGGCTTCCACGGCTGACTCTCGGGGGATGGGAACCGGTGTGGTGGAGCGCCTCCCCCAGGCCCCAAGGATGCCCCTCACCTTGAGTTGGGACTTGGAGACCTTGCCGCTCTTCTCCACATCCAGCGCTGTGAAGGCGTACCAGACGGACTTTAGCAGCTCCTTGCGCAGGGCCATGGCTGAGGCGCCCGCCCCGGCCCAGGGGCGGCTCTCACACCAAGATCCGGTTTCAGGAAATGCAAACGGCTGCAGACCGCAGAGAGGCCCGGGTGCAGAGTGGAGCGAGAGCTCCACCTGCCTGCTCCCTGTGGCTTCCAGGGCTGGCCTGTTGCTCTGGCCATAATGTGTAGCGGATGTAAACATGTTTTTTGTTTTGATCCCAAGTGTGGGATGTAAAATAGACTCGCATAAGGGTGTACGGTGTTTTCCCGCTGAAAACAGATTTGTGAGAGGACAGGTGATGTCTGTACACTGGAAGAGGAACCGCCCTCTTGTGGGGGGGGACGTGGTCTTTGCCAACTGATAAACATCCTAGTACGGACTCTGAGAGGATATGTGTGTGTGTGTGTGTGTGTACACACATATACATATATACATACATACACACACACACACACACGTGTGTGCCCCAAACAAGAGGCTTTTTGGTTTTGACTCTTCATCACTTCCCTTCAAGACGCTCCTAGAGAGAACTGCTCCACGGACCGCTCCAGATTCCAACTGCTGCTCTGGGCTCTGGCTGTTGCTCCGGGTTCCAGCAGCTGCAGTTACAGTCACCTTCGCTGAATTGCTGGTTTACTGTTGAACTGGTCTATTGAAATCCTGCCGACTATGCCAGTGGAATCGCTCCAGGGAACTGAGTCTAAAAAAGAGGTCTATCTCTCCCGTTCCCATTAACCTCTCTTCCCTCCTGTCTAGGGCAGGTGGGTTGGAAGGGAGATGGAAGCATTAAAGAGCCCAGGCAAAGCAGGGCTGGGAAAGGTCCAAGTCTACAATACTGCCTGTCCCACTCCCTCCAGGGGACCAGGGGAACCTTCCCAACACGGAGCCACCACTTTGCCTGGCCCTGGCTCCTTCGGCACAGGTAGCCACTTTTGAAGCCTCCTTGTCTCAGAACCTTGCCAGGCTCCCAGTGGTGGCTCAAGAAGAGAGAAAGCATGCCCACCCTGGCCTGTCCTGACTCAGAGGGACACAGGACGTGCCCCTTGCTAAAGCTGACCACATGGAAGAGCCTGCAGAAGCTAACCCAGTCTATTCTTAGCAAGATGGCCAGTTCCCACCTCACAGAGCTGTGTGGATGCCTGCGGCTGGACATATAGAAAGCAGTGGGCTTGGGACAGGGCGTTTCTTTTAGGGCCACCTAGCAGGATCTCAGTGCTCTAGCCAAGCCAAAGAAACCCAACTGGAGAATGAGACCAGCCGCTTCTCCAGGACGGGGTGACTTGGCACTGTGGTTTGCTCTTTCCCCTTCCCTGTGCCTGGGCTAAAAGAGACTTCAGAACACTGCCCACTTTGCACCTGAGCACTTGAAGATATCGGAGCCTGTATCTAAGCATACAGGGCGACCTTGACAGTGAGGTGACCTTGGAAGTCACGGCAGGGACGGAGCCCTCTTCAGCAATGCCTTCGCTTACCCCAGTGCAACGTCCACACCGATTGGGACGTACTCACACCACGGTGGCCACTACATTTCAGGGAGGTCTTGCTGAGACTGACTCTGGGAGGCTCCCACCCTCAGGGGAGCAAGCCCAGCCCCTCTCCTTCCACAAGGCAGTGTCCAGAGATCATGGGAAGTGGAGTATGGAGGCACACACTGTAGCTCCTCACCTGAAGTTTCCAGAGCTTAGGTTGAGTTTGAGGCACCCAGGCTACAAAGCACAATTCTGTCTCAGAAACAAACTAACAAAAGTCCCCAAACAGCCAATAGCAGCTGTGAGCTTCCTGGGTACCTGGTGGGGGTCTAGGGGAGTACACTTGGCCCTTGATGTTCTGGCTCTGTCCTCAGGTGGCAAGAGTGGGCTGAGGACCACTAAAGCCTCACATAGAGAGAGGGCTGGGAAGGGAGGAGGGCACCCCAGTTCCTATAACGTTCCCACACATCTGTGGCCAGACTTACAACTGTTCTCCATGAGGTGCGGCCAGTGTCTGTCCCATTGTGGCTACTCTGGCCTCTTCTCAACGTCTTTGAAATCCCACACCACGGGCATGGATGTCCTGCCCCCTTACCTGGGCCACAGAGCTGGGATGTCAGCGCTGGAGGATTGGAGTGGTAGAACCTTGGTGAGGTTCCCTGCAATACGCTCACCCAGGGCTTTGTGTGTGGTGGGGTGTCTGGAGAGGAAAGGCTCAGGCTCCATTCAGGGAAAGCAAAGCAGGAGACGCAGAGTTCTCTCGGCCCAAGCATCCCCAAGGTCACTCTGTCTCTGTTGGCATAGGTGTGGGCAGAAGCTACCAGCCGCTTTTGGGGCTCACCTCTCCCAGGGCCACCTCCTACCTGGAGCTGTGGAGTGCTGCCTAGCTGCTGGGCTGTGCTAGGGAGGCAGGGTGCATCTCGGCCAGGCCTGCCACCAGGGCCCAGCACTGAAATGACGGAGGAGCCCACATGGAAACTTGCAACTTTTATTAAATACTCATTCCCCCGTTTGCCGCCACCACCCAGAGCAGGAGAAAAATAATTATCAAAATAGAATTAAAAAACCAAACCACAAAACAAATGGAACCCAGTCCCCAGCAGTCTAGGTGCAGGCCACTCTCTGTCTCTCTGCCACAGACAAGTGAGGAGCCACTGGGGAGCCATGGCGCAGACACCGTTACTCCAGCCACAGGCCCCTGAGAAATGAACTCTGACTGTGGTGGCAGGAAGTCCCTGATGCCAAGTGGCGAGGCATGCCCCGGGAGATGGTTATTGCTGGGAGGCACGGGGCTGAGGAGCTGTTGGCCTTTTCCCTGGTGACCAGTCAGGGTAGAGGCCTGTCCTTGTCCACCTAGTCCTCCTCTCCCTGAGAAAGAGAGTGGACAGAAGCCTGAAAAATGTTCTCCCAAGGGAGGGAAACAGGTGTCTGGGGCAGCCTGGTAACCAAGCTGGATGTCTTCGGCACCAGTGCCCGCTGCCTGGTGCTCATCTTGGGTATGGCCCACAGTCCTTCCCTCCAGAGGCCATTTTCCTGTTGCCTTCTCACCCTAGAGGCCGAAGTGGCCACCATCTTGGGGTCAGCCACAGCCAGGGCCCCAGGAGGCAGGGCTGCCTGTGAGCGTGCACCTTCTCCAGCATGGCATGGGAGCCGGTCCTCTTGGGCTCAGCAGCCGCTGCCGGTGGTTTCCAGGGTCACAGCCCCTTGCTGCATGGCCGCAGTGGCTACACTTATGGCCTCCTCCAGCGTCTGCTGTTCCTCCAGCTGTGAACAGGTGCAGGAGGGAGCAGTGTAAGATCTTCCTTTCTGTCCCTAGAGGTGTGTGCGGTGCACCTGTTCTTTTCTTGTTTTTGTTTTTCCCAAAACAAGAGTTTCTCTGTGTGACCACCTATGCTGTCCTAGAACTTGATCTGTAGACCAGGCTGGCCTCAAACTCACAGACCTTTTCCTGTCTCTGCCTCCCGAATGCTAGGATTAAAGGCCTGCACCACCACAGCTGCCACTACCACTACCTGGCCTCACCTGATCTTATTAGGGCTTCTAATAGAGGGAACTCCTGATAAAGAGTTCTATTATGCCAGGCACAGTGGTGCATGCCGGTAATCCCAGCACTTGGGCAGGCAGATCACTGTGAGTTCAAGGCCAGCCTGGTCTACTAGGAGAGGTTTGGACAGCCTGGGCTATCACACAGAGAAACCCTGTCTTGGGCATTGGGGGCTATGGCCATAAAACAAACCAACAAACCCCAAAACAAAACCGGAAGTCCTACTAGGTAAAGCCTGGTAGGGCGCAGGGTCCGCTGGGAAGGTCCTTACAGAGTGTGCTCCAGCTTCCTGATCTCCCGAGTAAAGAGAATGACTCAAGCAGAAATGGCTTCAACCACAGGCCGCTGCCTCAGTCACCCCCAAGGCAAAGGGCTTCCCCTCTGCGCCTCTGTCAGACGTGTGGGGGCAGGCGAGGAGGATCTCCTTCACCAGATCCGCACCTAGTCCACCTGGCCCCACTGCCCTTCTGGTCAGGAACCCCATTTCCTCCTCCTCTTCCTACCCACCTGCACTGCGATGTGGGTTCCGTTGGCTGTGGCCAACAGCGCCACCTGCTGATGGTGAAGAGACGCCACGCTTGACTCCTCAGTCACCAAGGTCCCAGAGGTAATGATTGTGACCTGCAGACCCAGAAGCAGAAGACCTTCCACCCACCTGCAGCTCCTATCCTCTCCCCAGAGGCTGGGAGCCACACAGAAGGGACCAGAGGACGTTACGGGGGTCAGACTAAGTGGTCTGGGGTTCAGAAGTCATCAGGTTGGAGTTTTTCGTCAGTCTGCAGGATTTTCTGGAGGTTGGCCCTGTGCACAGTAAGGCAGGCAGACAAGGCCAGCTACTTCCATCGGCCTTTTGTGCCTGTGTAGTTTCTGAAGCAACTCGCCTAGCCTGAGCCTGAGCTGCCGTAGCCCCGAGTGGCTGCAGGCCACCATGCCTGGCCTGCACACTGTCTGGAAATGTCTGCAGAAGGGTTGTGGTTTTGGTTTTGTTGTTGTTGAGACAGGGTCTCTCTGTGTAGCCTTGGCTGTCCTGGACTCACTCTGTAGACCAGGCTGGCCTCGAACTCAGTGATCCACTGCCTCTGCCTCCCGAGTGCTAGGATTACAGGTGTGAATCACCACACCTGGCTTTTGAGGGGGAACTTTAAAATTTGGGGAGGGGACTGGGAATTGAGTCTAGAACTTCCCTTATGCAAACAGTAGCTCTGCTACTGAGCTGTATCCCACACCTTTCCTGCTGTAGTATGAGACAGGGTCTCACTAAGTTGCCCAGACTGACCTTAAACTTGTGCCCTCCTGGCCCCCAACCCCCACCCCCGCCTTAGCTTCCCAGTAGCTACAATTCCAGGCCCATACAAGGAGGCCTAGCAGGGAGACTTTTCATGGTGACTTTGTGCCATGAGAAGTCACGGTTGCTTTGGTCTGTACATTTAACGCCCACCATGAGAAGGAATCAGAGAAAGAGCAAACTGCCTGATCATACGGGCTGAGTCTGGGTGCCATCGGCGCTGACCATGGTGACCGTGTGTGTGCCGGATGTGGCCAGCTCATCCTGGTGACTGGGGATGGTGAGGGTGGTGTTTCCATGCTGCGCCACCACACTGATGGCATTCCCCAGGGCCTGCAGGTCTTCCGGGGACAGGCTGACCTGCCAACAGGAGGGATTTAAGCTGGAGCACCGGGGAGGTCCACCTGCTGCCCTAGATGAGCTACAATCAGCTTCTGGTCACAGGGAGGGGAGTGTTGGGCCGGGGACAGGCACACAGCACAGGGCCACGGCCACAGAGAGCAGTAAGGACAGCCCTCTGACACACGTCTAGTCCCCATTAATCTGCCTCTGTGACCTGCAGCACGCAGTCAGAATCGCCATTTATCTTATCTTTCTGATCAGTCTGGAAGGAAGAGGCACACGACAGTGAGGTGTGGCCGGCAACACTGGCAGACTCCTGGCTGCCATACCTCATCATACACTGACGAGACCCTCTTGAGCACATGCATACCATTCAGATGAGGAGGCTGAGAGGAGCAGGGCTTGGGTGACACACCAGTCCCCTCAGCTACAGGGACCATTCTGAAGTTGCCCCACCCATCCCCAGGGGCCTCTACCTGCTGGGTACCATCCTGAGTGATCAGAGCAACCTGAGGGGCCCCATCCTCCTCCGTCACCATGGCTACTTGGGTTTGGATGCCATTGCTCTCTTCCTTCACTTCCGAAAGGTAAGCAATGTGGGCTCGTTTGGGTGGTGGGCTTTCCTCAGCAGCAGAAGCAGCTAGGAGAGGAGATCCTGGGCTGTCACTTGCTGCCAGCCGCCGGGAGCAGTCCAGTGGCCCCTCCCCGCTTTCCGCCCCCTTACCCTCCAGCTGCTGCTGCTCATACAGGGCCTGCTCGCTCTCCTCAGTGGCCTCCAGCTCCCCGTGCGTGCTGCGCTTGTGCATGGCCAGGGTGGAGGTTTGCCGGTAGGTCTTGCCACAGCTGCTGCATGTATAGGGCTTGCAGTGCGTGTGCACCACGTGGTGTTTGTACAGGCTTGAGTACTCGGTGAAGCGCTTTCCGCAGCCTGGCACCGTGCAGACGTATGGCTTCTCCCCTGGGGACACTGGGCTGTGAGGGGGGTGGGAACTGGGGCTGGCAAGGGGGAAGCCAGGGGAAAGGACAGGGGCTGAGAACTGAGACTGTGTGGCAGGAGTTGGGGAAGATGGCCTGTGGAAGACAGGAGGGCACGAGAGTGGGACCTCTGCACCCAGAAACAAGGAAGAAAGAGTAAGGCCAGGCTTAGAGACGCAGAGTGAGGTAGGGCACTGCGCTGTTGGGGTGTGGTAAGAGGAAAGGGTAGTGGGGCAGAGATGAAGTGTCGGAATGAGAGAAATGAGGCACATGGTTGAGAAACGCCGTGAAGCTGGACAGGGGTGTGACGCTGGATGAGTAAGGACACAAGAGTCATATGCACAGTAGATGCTCGGAGGGGAGGAAGGTGACATTTCACTCTGGTTCTTCAGACCCTGGCCTCCGTCAAGAGCTCAGTGGATGGGGAGACCTCAGAGGGGTATTGAAGTGTGGCTAGGAGCTGTCCAACTCTATGGGGCGGGGCAAGACCTGAAGACTAGACCCAACTACCAATGGGGAACTGCTCACGGTTGGTGAGATAGCCATCTGGGGTACCCACCCCAGCCCAGCCTGGAGTGGCCAGCAGAGAAGGGCTGGGGCTGACAGGTGGCCCAGATCAGAAGTCTACATAAAAGGGGTCTGGGGTGTGGGGGAGGGTGGCCCTCACATGCCAGTTGGCCCACCTGTATGGATGCGCACGTGGTTCTTGTAGTTGGTGGCACTGGTGAAGCCACGGCCACAGTGGGGCTCGGGGCAGGTGTAGGGCCGCTCGCCTGTGTGGGTGCGCACGTGCACCTTGCGGATATTCGATGTGGTGAAGGAGCGGCCACAGCCCTCAAAAGGGCACCGGAACGGGCGTTCACCTGTGCAGATAGGAATTTGAGGGATGGCTCTGGTAGCTGGGCAGAGTGAGTCCCTATGGATGGGGTGGGGGGGTCCCACTTACCTGTGTGGGTCCGGACGTGTTTCTGCAGGTCTCCTGAGGTCTTGAAGGCTTTGCTGCACAGCTCCTCTGGGCACTTGTATGGTTTCTCACCCGTGTGAGTACGGACGTGACTTTTTAGCCCGTAGCCTGTCCACATATGGTGGGATTTAAGGCGAGCTGCCAATGGAACCACGTCCCTGACGGCTCTCTATCCTAAGTGAGGCTCCAGGGGCCCAGGACAGCTTCTGTCCCACCCTACCCAGGAAAAGCCCACGGTGCCCTGTGACACTTTCCAAGGCCAGATGGAGACACTCCAGAACATGAGACTCAGGAATCTTAGAGCAGCAGGGCCTAACGTCCTTGTTTCACAGAGGAAACAAAGGCAGAGAGGCCACAGCCCTGAGGGACCCACAGCCGGTGGCTACCAGAGCTGCCATGCTGCTCTACCTGTGCCCAGGCCTCGTTGCCTTTGAAGAGGTTCCCAAGTGGATCTAGAGCCCTTTGCCCACAACTGGAAGCCAAGCTTGTCTTCATCCAGCTAAGTTACCTGTTGCAAAGGCCTTTCCACAGCTGGGGAAGTCACACCTGTACGGGCGGTCACCTGTGTGAGCTCGTTCATGTACCTGTGAGGAAAAGCAAACCCATAACTCAGTGTGGGATGGGGCTGGGCTAAGTTCTTGGGTCCTCTTCCCTCCCACACTGTTGTCCCAGGTGACATGAGGGCAGAGCCAGGCAGAGAGGAGGACAGGGCTAAAGGCCGCCTGCCAGCCCTTACCTTTAAGTGATGGGCAGTGGTGTAGAGGCGCCCACAACCCTTGTAGCCGCAGCGGAAAGCTCTGTCTCCAACTTGCTGCCCTTTGCCATTATGGGGAGCTTGGCTGTCATGCAGAACCTGAGGAAAAGATCCTGGTGTCCCTCTGTGCACTCCCTGAGGGGTGAGGGTGTCCCTCTGTGCACTCCCTGAGGGGTGAGAAGGGAGGAGACAAGCCCAGCTTGTAGCTTGAGACCCAGCGAACAGACTAAGACGGCATGGGCAGCAGCAGGGATGTGAAGAGCTCATGTGTCCCACACGAGCACAGGGCAGAGAATAACTTCAAGTGGTGTGAGGCTTTACATCTCAATGCCCGTGCTTAGAGGCACTCTTCCTGCTGCACATTCCAAATGTCCCCCAACAGCTTCACCAACTGAGGGCCAAGTGTTCAAGCATTCCTATCAGACCCCACAGCATGGCACGGCTCCCTGTGGCCAAAAATACACCAGTCCCTTGAGCAACGTGTTTAGAACTGGAACTTCTTTGAAAACTTATTTTTATTAATATATAATGTGTATCTTGTCTTTGCTACTTTGTGAGTTCTCTTTCCCACTCTTTATCCCTACCCCTACACCCCGCCCATCTCACCCCTATACTCCCCCACTCCCCATCACCCCATATCACTACATATGAGAGAGAGGGATAGAGCGGGAGAGAGAGAGATTCTTGAATCTAATTTCTTTCTTGTTTCTTCTTTGAGCATGAATACAAACAAACCATGATCCCCCTCCCCCAATGGCCAACCACCAACCCCACCTATGGGGTCCTAGCATTCATGTATCCTCTGAAACGTTCCCAGGACTCCAAATGTCACACAATCGCAGAAAACGATCTGCAGCTGGCAAAATCACGCCTCTGCTAGAGCACGAGGCAAATCACAATCTGCTACTGCAGACAGTCCGAAGCAGCCCCACATCCCCACACCTGACATTAAAGCGAAAACATGTTCTTATAATATCCCTGTGTTGTTTTTGGTTGGTTAGTTTTGTTTTTTTCAAGACAGGGTTTCTCTGTGTAACAGCCCTGGCTGCCCTGGACTTGCTTTCTAGACCAGGCTGGCCTCCAACTCACAGAGATCCACCTGCCTCTGCCTCCCAAGTGCTGGGATTACAGGCATGCGCCACCACACCTGGTTTTTTTATTTCTCTGTTTTTAAAGAAACCAAAATTCCGGAATTCTCACTACAATAAAGTGTGTGAGAAAGTACATTTGAGGCAAACAGAGACTGACACGCAAGCATGCTATATGAGAGTCGGGGCTGGCGTGCAGTCATGGTGCCGCCCTTACGGGTGAGGGAGGGTCCATGTTACAGGGCTCTAGCCGTATCCCCTGGATAGCAGGGTGTGCGGGTAGCAGGGCTGCGTGGAGCTAGGTTGAGTTAGAACCCCCACTAACCACACACACCTAGGAGGCTGGGCTGCAAAGCAAGTCTCCCAGTAGGAGATCCTGCTGAGGAGCAAGCACAGTGGTTGAGGGATTGGTGTCATCAGAGCTGAAGTGATTTCTGAAATCACCTGGTCCCATTCAACTTGGATCTGGGAGGCTTCACCCAAGGCTGGACCAGGTAGCGTCAGAGCCAGCATTGACCTCAAGGCTCTTGCTTTAACTAAAGCTTAGGTCTCTGGCTCACACTTGGGAGGTATGGGCCAAATGTGGTAAGGTCAGTGCTTCCGTTTAAAGAGATATGAAAATTTCCTCTGTTCTCCTACAGCTTAGAGCACTGACCCCTCCCAGCCTGCAGGTTTACCAGTATTTGGGCAACTCTGTCCCAGCCATCCAAGGCTGTGGGGTCCAGCCCACTGTGCAGGCACACCCATGGCTCACAGGTTGCTGTCCTCAGCAGGCAGAACCACAGGTCCAGCAGAGACTGGGAGAACCAGGGCCCTTCTCACCAGGCCTCACGTCCCAAGGATCCCAACTGCTCTGGTGCACACGCCTGCTCCCTGCCTTCCAGGCTGATCTTCCCATGTGACTGAGTAAACCTCAGAGAAGCAACAGACACACAGCACCTTACTTCAGGAGAGGGGCAAATAATGAAAAGACACCGACAGAGCTTTCCCAAAGGCCAGAGGGTTGCCAGCAGCAGCCTACAAGGGGCTGGGCCTGAACTCCTGCCACAAAGAAGCACTGTTCCTTCCTTACAGCAGCCTTCCCTCCTCAGACAGCATAGACAAAGCTAAGTGCACAGCTATCTCTGAGGAGTAGTGGGAGGGAGCTGGGGTAGAGGGGCTGAGACGAGGGTAGCCCTGGTCCTGCCCAGGCATAGGCCTGTCCAGTGCTCTCTAGAGAGGTGGAGTCCTGTGTTTGGTTTTGGTTTGAGATGGGCTCTTGTGTGGTTCACGATGGCGTCAAGCTCCTGTCTCCACACGCCAACGGCTAGAATTCCAGGCCGGCCAGAGAAGTAGGGTTTGAGAGCGTCAGGAGGTGGTGCTCACCTTGCTTGCATGCTGCTCCAGGGCCACCACTGTGTCTGTGCGGAAGCCTTCTTCATCCTCTGCTGCCATGTCCTCCAAGCCCACCTCTGTCTGCACAGCCAGGATGGTGCTGTCCGATGGCACAGGCACGGGATGATGGATATAGGCAGTGGAGCCATCTTCCAGCTGGACAGCTTCCAGGGCGCTGGGGTCATAGCCCTCTACAGGGCACACGAGGTTAGTCCTGATGCCACACAGGGGAGACCCAGCTGAGACCCTGACTTTAGACCACTTGCGGTGAGCACACCAAAGGGCTTTCAGTGTGCGGTCTCTTCAGACGCCCATTGTGGTGACTTCCTCTCATGAGGACACTGAGTGGGACTCGTTGGCTCCATTTTCATTTCAACCTAGGTTACCCCACAGGCTTCCTGCCCAGTGGCTCCTCTCCTCGGCCCCCACCCGTTCACCAGAATCTCTAGTCTGAAGAGCGGGCGCACTCTGCCTTGGTTCCTGTCTCGCAGGCCTTGTTCTGGTGGGCAGTGGCTGGATGTCTTCCTTGTCAGGTCACCTCCCACACCCACTCCTGCACAGGCTGGTCCTGGCTGGAGTGCCAAGGCCAGCAATTGCTCTTCCCCTGGCTCGCAGCTGTTCAGACTGTGGACAGTGACCCACACATGGGTCTACTTAATTGAATGTGGGACCTGTGGAAAACTGGGCATCACCAAGCGTTTCTGAATATGCAGTGGCTGAAAATGGATTCAAAACAAAGCGTGCAGTGAATCTGAGGTGTTTCTGGGAGTGGCTAGTGGTGCTCACATGACCTTCCTGCAGGCTCAGTTCTGAACACACAACACGCACCGCGTGTTCTGCTCTCCAGCCACACGACACAAGGCAACGAATGGCGTCTGAAACACCACAGACCAGATCCTGTGCTATCATTAGCAGATTCCTGCTCTTACAGAACCATAATTGTCTAACAGAAAATTAATATAATGTCTTTCTATTGTCATCGCCAACAAGTACCGGATCAGTTTACTTTTGGACTGCATTGTGTTATAAGTTTGATTTTTTTTTTTAAGTGTAGTTTGAATTGATTTGAATCTCATAAAGATTTCTCAGTGAATTCTGGCTTGGGACGAGGACAGAATTTCCAGCCCCCTTTAAGATGGCTCCACACACACTGCATGGTGTGAAAGGGCACTTAGTGTCACTTTACAATCATTACCGATACCAGTCACTGAAATGTTGAAGATGCTGGACATCACGCACCCATCATCATCCTGTGGTCCAAACACTCAGTCTAGAGCTCAGTGCGCAATCTGAATAGTTGTCTTCAATAACAGTGAAATCAGAACTGCCAAAGAACTGGGTTCTTTTAAGATTAAAAAATGCATGACCCAGCACTCGGGAGGCAGAGACAGGAGGATTGCTATGAGTTCGAGGCCAGCCTGGTCTACAAAGCAAGTCCAGGACAGCCAAGGCTACACAGAGAAACCCTGTCTCAAAAACCAAAAAAACAAAACAAAACAAAACCTGTACGTGTATGTATGAGCGCCTGCGTGAGCTTCTGTGCATCACTGGGAACACTGGGTCCCCTGGAACTAGAGTGATGGGTAGTTGTGTGCTGCCTGACGGTGGGTGCTGGGAAGCAAGCAGTGAGGGGTCCTAACTGCTGTCACCCCTCCAGCCCAGGAACCGTCAATTTCCTTTTGATTCATTCTCAGTGGCTGTTTATTTGTATAGAAGTTTTACATAACTACCTGTCTAGGGCCATTAAAATCTCTTGTGCAAAAAAAGGGGCGAGGAGGTGGACAAGCTGAAGCAGCCTGGTTCCCGGTGAGTGGCTCCCCAAGTCTGCTCCCTGTGTGCAGCCAGTTCCTCCCTGACAGCCAGCCTGTACTGAGGAGGGCCCTGTCTGACGAGGCTCTGCTGTGATGCTCCAGCACCAACACAGTGCCTAGTGTGCACCTGACTAAGCGACTGTTCTCTATTATGGTGAAAACCTTGCTCTTGTGGGTCTCTGAGACAGCCTCGTTCCACAGCCTTGGTTTGCCCAGAACACACTAGCACAGGCTGCCCTTGACCTCCTGGAAATCCTGCCTCAGTTTCCCAAGTGCTGGGAGTATAGGTGTGAGCCACTACCCGATTAGGACGATTCTTTCCCCTGCCCTCTTGGGGGGAGCAGGTGCACGGCTGTTCTGAGGTGAGCGTGGTGCGTGTGCTCACCCCCAGCCTCTCCCGCTCCCTCCTCTTACCCCACCAGCATGAGGGCCACTGGCCCACCTTTGGGGGTGTGGTGTATGTAGGCCATGCTCCCATCCTCCAGCTGCACAGGCTGACCATCTTCAAAGGAGAAAGACTCTGAAAAGAGAGCAAGGCCAGCCATACTATTGTGGCCTGGGACGGGCCTCCGTGGGGCAGCCTGGCCTCCCACCGCACAGGGGGTGCTGGGGCACCTCACCTTTCTGTATCGTCACCTGGTGAACGTAGGCTGTGGTCCCGTCCTCCAGCTGGATCACCTGCCCTTCAAGCAGCTTCTCTCCTGGGGAGGTGGAAACAGACGTAAGCCAGGCCTGGCCAAGGTCTACGGCACGCGTGCCTGCCACAGAGGATGCCTGCTTGAGTCTCTGAATCCTTGCTGTGGCCTAAGCATGGGCCACACCCACCGTGTTCCCTCATTCACCACCTCTTAAGCCCCATTCTGGAGGCTCTGAGGGAAACCAAACCAAACCAGCCTGCCATGGAGTAAGGAGCCATATGTGTCCCTTCCAGTCGCCCCCTGAGGAGCAGTTTCCTTAATTATTATAGCCATGCCTGTGAAGACGTAGACCTCTAACCTAATAGTGGGGTACTGAGATTGAGCTAAATGGAGAATGAAGAATGTCCTGACATCAGGGGCGATCCCAAATGCTAACAAATTCAGAGACAGACTAAACTAACAAAATTAAAACGTATTTCCTCATTTCCCCCTGTAACAGTGAGCCCAACCCTGGGGCCTCAGCCAAAGCAGCTTTGGCATGAACAGTGGGCTCTAGAGCCAGGGCCAACCTCCCAAGTGTGGAGCCCAGGCCCTGACTCACTGTGTGGCCCTGGGCGATTTACCCAGCCTGGGCCTCAGCTTCCTGTTCATCTTCTCATACTGTGAGAGCTGAGTTCGCTGGGAGCACCAGGTACATGGTTGGCCCCCCATAAGCTTCAGGGTTCACTCTAGTAAGTCCAATGGGCAGTTTGTTTGTTTTTGTTTTTCGAGACAGAGTTTCTCTGTGTAGCCTTGGCTGTCCTGGACTTGCTCTATAGACCAGGCTGGCCTCGAACTCACAGTGATCCACCTGCCCCTGCCTCTCGAGTGCTGGGATTAAAGGTGTGCGCCACCACGCCTGGCTTGCACCTAGCTTTTAAAAGATTTATTATTATGTATACAGTGCTCTGCCTGCATGTACACCTGCAGGTCAGAAGAGGGCATCAGATCACATTACAGATGGTTGTGAGCCACCATGTGGTTGCTAGGAACTGAACTCAGGACCTCTGGAAGAACAGGCAGCACTCTTAACCACTGAGCCATTTCTCCAGCCCCTGCACCTAGCTTTTTATGGGGCACTGACAGTTGAACTGGTTCCCATGCTTATGTGCTAAATGAGTGAGCCATCTGCCTAGCCTAAGTGTGATGATTACTGTGTTATGTCTTACCTCACTGTCACTTGATCACATTTCCTTAAGTGATCGTCACCATCTTTAAAAAAAAATTTATTATAGTGTTTTGCCTGTATGTACACCTGCACACCAGAAGAGGGCACCAGATCTCACTATAGATGGTTGTGAGCCACCATGCGGTTGCTGGGAATTAAACTCAGGACCTTTGGAAGAGCAGCCAGTGCTTTTTTTTTTTTTTTTTTTTTGGTTTTTCGAGACAGAGTTTCTTTGTGTAGCCTTGACTAATCTGGACTTGCTTTGTAGACCAGGCTAGCATCGAACTCACAGCAATCCACCTGTCTCTGCCTCCCAAGTGCTCGAAATAAAGACGTGCACCACCGATGCCCGGCTGCAGCCAGTGCTCTTAACCTCTGAGGCATCTCTCTTAAGCCCCACCTCCACCCTGATCTGAAGCGTCTCTGGAGCCAGGATCTTGCCATGTAGCCTATGCTGATGCAGTATTTGCTACCCAGGCAAATGGAGATCTCAAAGGAAGGTAGACGCTCCAGTTCATGCAAGAGATGTGTTTGCTCCTTTCCTTAGAAGTTTCCAACTTAGGAACTTGAGGCCTGTAAGTCCGGAGAAACACCAGCTGGCTTCTGCTGACATAGTCATCTGCTGATATTTCCCCATCAAGGGAACCCCCAAGCTCACCCCTAAAGGGGAGCCTTTTGCGGTTCTGTTATATATTATATGGCATGATTATACACAGCACAGTTGTGGCTCATCAGTTTTATAGTTATCCATAACCTTGAAGAGCAAATGCTCTCCTGTTTTGGAAAGTTCTGGAAACTATAGAAGGACCTACTGGGAGAAGTAGGTCCCTGAGGTCACGTGGTGTGTGTGTGTATGTTCTTTTTTCTTTGGCTCTTTTCTGCCTCACTTCCTCCTTCCTGTTTGCTGTCTCCCACAACTCAGAAGGCCCTGTTTGCCATGATGGTCTCCCCCCAAGCACATGGGCCCAATGACCATGACCGCCTTAAAACCACGTGCCACAGTCACTCTTCTCTCTTTTGTGTCATTTCTGTGCGGCATCTCATCACAGCAAAGCAGAAGCAACTCACACAGAAACAGATGCCAGAGGAGAGGGATGTTGGCTGTGCCCTGACAGCGTGGGTCTGAGTCTTGGGGACTCTCTGTGGGAAGGCTGTGAAGTTTGGAGAGGCTGCGAGAAGACGCTTAGGCTGCTTATGCAAAACTTAATGAGCAGTTCTGTGGGAGTTCAGAAGCCCGGGGTGCCAAGAGGAAGTGGCCAGTGGAGACCACACTCCCGTGGTTTTGGAGGGGAACAGGGACTCTGGTAGGAAAGACACTGGAGGGCCATTCATGGGACATTCTAGCAAACAGCATTGTGCGTGTTCTAAGATGTTGAGTAATGCCAAATTTATTTATTTGTTTGTTTTTATTTTTTTGTTTTTTAGACAGGGTTTCTCTGTGTCGCCCTGGCTGTCCTGGACTCACTGTGTAGACCAGGCTGGCCTCAAACTCACAGTGATCCACCTGCCTCTGCCTCTGAGTGCTGGGATTAAAGGCGTGCGCCACCATGCCTGGCTAGTAAGAATGAATTTATAAGTAAAAAAGTAATTACTCTGATGGAGGAAATTTTTAAACGGTATTTGTGTGTGTGTGTGTGTGTGTGTGTGTGCGCGCGCGCGCGCGCGTGTATGTACATGAACACACACGCACGCACACACTGCAGTGTGATGGAGGAGAGGAAACAGACCAGAGAACGACGGAGAAAGACATAAACACGGGTGGAGGAGGCGAAGACGTAACTTCAGAAGAGAAGACTGGAGAACATGGCTTCTGGGTCAGACAGCTCACTTTCTTGTTGTTTTGCTCTTTGAAAAGGGTCCCACTTTGTAGCTCAGGCTAGCCACAGCCTCCTGAATGCAGAATTATAGGCATGTGCCTGGCTACCAACCGTGCTTATTCACTGGCCTGTTGAAAGCTAAGCAGGAGAATGAGCAGAGTTCTAAGGAGCAAACATGGCCCCACCTAGGAACCTTACATTCTTTCTCTCACACACTGCACCTGAGGGCAGGACTGACAGGAATTCACTGGAGAAAACACATTCTCAGGAGAACAGAGACAACAGACAGTTGTGACAGGCCTCCCAGAAACCCCACTACCTCAAGAGCTCACACACAACATCTAGGGGAGGTCTCACATCATCATCAAGAAGCAAAATTTTAGGCCAAGCATGCAATCCCAGCACTCTGGAGGCAGAGGCAGGTGGTTATGAGTTCGAGGCCTGCCTGGTCTACAGAGTGAGTTCCAGACAGCCAAAGTTACACAGCGAAACTGCCTCAAAAAACAAACAAACAAAACAAAAAAGAGAGAAAAAGAAAAGAGAGAGAAGGGAAATCTTTCTTCCTTAAGTGAGATATCAGTACACAGGCGTCTGAAAACTCACAATCTGCAATGCTTGAAGTCCTACCAAGCTTTAGGTAAGGAATGTGCAGGATAAAGTCCAGGCAAACATTCCAACCCTAACACATGCCTGCATGGGGGATGCCTCATCGTTCTTAACGCTTTTTAAATTTTATTTATTTATGTTTTTTTGAGACAGGGTTTCTCTGTGTAGCCTTGGCTGTCCTGGACTTGCTTTGTAGACCAGGCTGGCCTCGAAATCACAGAAATCCGCCTGCCTCTGCCTCCTATATGCTAGGACTAAAGGTGTGCACCGCCCCGCTCCACCCCCGGCCACCACCTGTTCTTAAGTACTATGGCGGATTGTTTTACTGTTTAATCTATAGCTATAAGCACAAGGGCATGGAGATTTGAGGACATACACTACAGAAGAATCTGTTACCTATATGCAACTCCCATTTCTCTATGAACCTGGAATGTTGATGTGGCGCCCACTGGGTGGCCCGCTGCACCCAGGGTATTCTGTACGTGGCAGAGACTCAGGACGGTAGCCCGGTGCCCACCCGTGCTTCACTCAGAGGTGAACTGCCTCTGTCCAGGAAGCACCGTGAACTGGAACGGTGGTGTCTAAAGCGGGAGGCCTCATTCTCGCCACAGATGTTATTCTAAGAGTTCCCTTTTCATCAGGTGCACACAGAAGACACCCTCCCGTGCACAGCGGGCTGCAGTGGGTGGGGCCAGCAGGCAGGAGAGCAGGGCTGGCCAAGGGGCAGGGTTCTGAGGTCCTCAGCAACACTCACCTTTGACAGCTTGCTGGACGTAGGCTACCGTGCCATCACTGAGGGTCACCGTCTGCAGCCCCAAGCTTTCCATGACAAACTGCCACTTGTGCCTTCAGACATGAAGTTGGCTTCTGGCTACCACTGAGCTCAGAGATTTCCTTCTGGGTCACCAAGCTGAGAAAATAGACAATGTCATATTAACAAAAAGTTTCACAGCTTCCTCTGGCTGCAGGCAGTTAATGAGGCCAGCCAATGACACACAGACACGTTTTCAGAGAACTAAGTTGGTTCCTGTGGAAAGTGTGTGAAATACACACACGGAGTTCTAAATGGTGGGTACAGAGCCATGCCAGTCAAGCTGCTTATGAAGTAAAACTCTGCTGATCTAAAGCCTTTGAAACTTGTGTCCTGTTAGAGCTCAGCCAGCCGGCAGCCTGGCACACTTTGCTCATTCATCACCTGCTGTGTGCTCGGACCCGTCGGGCCACTGGCACTGTAGACACCCTCAAGGAACAAGTCCTTAACAGCACTCACAACACCCCCATGCCAAGGACAGTGCCTCCACCCACCCAGCAGCGGGTCACCCGAGGACTCTCCTCCTGAAAGCCAGTCTACTTATCTCAGGCCTCTTTTCTAACAGGCCGTGAGCACCAGGACAAGGAAGGGCTTTAATCAGGGAGGCCGGGAGCAGGGCTCACCTGCTTCAGCATGCTGTCATGAAACCTGTGTCCCACCCAGGGCTCCTCTGGCTCTGGTTGCTCCAGGCCCGCATGCTGTACGCTGTGATGGGAGTAAACCCCTACGCCCTAGCAATGTGGAGCAGGCTCCGCGGTGGACCCCATACTGTGGCCTGTCAGGAGCCTGCAGCATCTGGTCTAGTTAAGACTCTCTCTCTCTCCCTCCAAAGAGGCATATTCCTTCCTCACACTTACTGACGACCTGCAGGGAACTACCTGCCTTCTGCTATGTGGGTCCCAGCTATCAGTCTTGGCTACAAGTGCCTTTACCCACACAGCCATCTTGAGCATCCTGATAGAGATTCTCCCAGCCTGCCTGTCGTCATCTCACAACCCCAGGTGATACTGTTTTCACGCTGATGTACCCAGAGGGTGTTTTCATGTCACACAGCACATGTACGTGGCTTGAGGCCAGAAGTGACAGGTGAGGGCCTTGGCAGCCTCCAGGACTGAGAACATCAGTATCTCGTTGTGACCACAGTCCACCTGTGACGCGCTGGCTGTGATGCTCCATGCCAAGCCTGCCGTCTTTACTAGAACAACTCACTCACCGAATGCGCCACCTGCATCGGCGTCTCTACACTCTGGCACCATTATGTTGCTTAGTTTAAAGACATCTTATCTCTTCCGAGTGTGTGTGAGTGTGTGTGTGTGTGTGTGTGTGTGTGTGTGTGTGTGTGTGTGTGTGTGCATGCACGCATGTGCACATGGGCATGTGGAGGTCAGAGCACAACTTGAAGGAGCTGGTTCTCTCCGTCCACCACATGGGTTCTGGGGACTGAACTCAGGTTGTCAGGGTTGGTGGCCTTTGTCCGTGGAGCCATCTTGCTGGCCCTATTTTCTCTAGTTCATAGTTTAGTCCTAAGACATCAAATAACTTGCTCAGGGTTGTGCCCACTAAGTGTGAGAGGAGGATGCACACGCACCACCTGGTACAGAATGAGAAATCAAGTTCTCTATTAGGCTGCCAAGCGCAGAGACTCTCCTGGGGGTTAAAAACCCTGAGGCCACTAAACTCTACTCTTGTGGAATACCGGCCTATATACATATTTTAAAGCGGTTATCTAAGGCTGCCTCGGAGCAGAGCACACAGGAACTGACACCTGAGCCACCTTCTCTAGAAGTGACCCACCCTGGCTCCCATCTCTGGTCCTGACTTGTCCTGGGCCCCTCTATAGCCCCCAACTCCCATCCTCTTGTTCGGAGGGAGATTTTTTTTGTAACCCATTTTACTATAACTACAGTGAGAAATAAGGACACATAAAAGACTTGGTCTAAATACAAAACCGACCACAGGTTGAAAGGCAGAATGGCCTCCAGCTTCCTCGGCTGGGCTTGTAGCTTCTACAGGGACAGGTGGTTTAACTCTGGGTGTCTGCTCTCCCTGGAGTTCTGCAGTCAGATAACCTTCGTTCTAAACCAGGCACTATCTCTTAGAAGCTGTGCAGCCTGGGGCATATGAATGACCCTCTCTGAGCCTCAGCTACCACAGCTGGGTCAGCAATGACATTGCTTCCTAGGTTACTGTAAGGGTTACTACTGTACTGTTAGTCAGCACAGTGCTAGCACATGGCAAGCAACCCAGAACGGAGGCTCTGAGAAGGGAGGTGTGCTTTTTAGTTCATGTCCTCATGAAGGGAACGGATGGTTCCTGCCTTAGTTTACCTCTTTGTCTGCCTCCTTACCCGCTGGCCCTGCTGGCCCCACTGGCCTGTCATGCTGCTCAGGTTAACACATTGATGACAGACACACCTTAATGTATGCCAGGCACTTCTCAACGTGCTGGTGGGCACTGATCTTTTATGAGGAGGCGCACACAATCCCTTGCAGATGAGGCTACTGAAACTAGGGGATAAAGTGATCTGCTCAAGGTGCCAAAGGTGGGCTGGCTGGCCGAGGTGTGGGTGACCACACTTCCTACTGACAGAGTACAGGACTGCCAGGACCCAAAGCAGCCCAGCTTCACCCCAGCCTTCTCGGTCAGCCACAGGGGATGGGGTGGGGAGGGGTGGGGTGAAAGAGGAAAAGCTAGGAGCCAAAATGACCTAAAGAAACCCAAATCTACCCTTCCTTTTCTTCCTCTTTTTTCTCTTACCTTTCTCCTTCTCTTCCTTCCTTCCTTTCTTTTTTAGTTTTTTTATGATTTCTCTGTGTAGCCCTGGCTGTTCTGGACTTGCTTTGTAGACCAGGCTGGCCTTGAACTCACAGAGATCCGCCTGCCTCTGCCTCCTGGGTGCTGGGATTATAGGCGTGCGCCACCACGCCAGGCCCCATACGAGTCTAAACAGAGCATCAAGCAAAAACTGAGCCCGTGCTCCCCACCAGCTGCTTAGCCCAGCAGGCTAGTTCTTTGCCTGCTGGTCCTGAATGGAGGCTGAAGAGCCTGGCTTGCTCCCTCTCTCTCCTCAAGCCTCTGGGTCACACCCTGGAAGCAGCTCCCGCCTCTGAGGCCATCCTAAGGCTTGTGACTTCCCTCTTCTTTCTTTCTTTTACTTGAGATATGGTCTATGTTGCCCAGGATGGCCTTGAACTTCTGTGCCTTCTGAAGCTGGGATTACAGGTCTGTGCACTGAGTCTTGGGGCATCAAGTCTAAGGGGTGAGAGCCTTGACTGGTAGCCACCTGCCTTTAACCTGTAAGCTGCAACCTCCGTTCCTTTCTGTAATCGATGGCTTACTCTCAACCCGGGCAGGCAGAGCAGAGGCTGTCTGCACAGTTCCTGCCTACACTGGGCACTGCAGACTCTGAGGTGAACAGGGAGAGGTTTACCAACTCTGCAGTGATCTGACCTGGGTATGGTGAGAGGCAGCGGGGAGGGGGAGTGGGACAAGAGTGCAGATAGAAGGCCAGACCTAAAGCAAGCACTCATGGCTTCCTCAAAGCAGCATCCAGCCAAAATCTGTTCACTCCACTTTTTCAAATGAATTTAACCCCCATGTCATGACGTGTTGATGCAGTGCCTACCATAAAGGCACCAATTACAGACACCAGGGGAAGCAAGCTTCCGAAAGCCTCACAGATGCGTGGATTGTCTCTAGGTCCCTCCACAGAGCCAGCGCTGAATAAACTGTCTGCTCAGAGTAGACAAATAAAGGATGCGAAAACCAGGAGACAAAGGGCACACGTGCACTTGTGCTCGCCACTCTGCAAAGGTTTAGATCTGATCTGGTCCACAGCCAAACTTCTCACAGATGACAAACATTAGCCTGGAAGGGACAAAGGCTGATGGGGACACGGGCAAAGAAATCGGAAACAGATCTGGGAGAGTGTTGGTAACAAAATGACTCTATTTGCTACTACAGAAAAGGACTTCAGTGCACATCAAGACCCATGCCTATTCTGCGGCTGTCTAAGCGATGAAGAGAAAACAGGAAACTACCAACAGAAAATTGCACCGCTCAAAGCATCATGCACACATCTCTGCCAAAGGCGTGCTGGCTTTAAAAGCCCAGCTCCTTCTTGCATGGTTATGTGGCTGCTGAAACTGTACAGGTGAGAGCTAGTCACAGTGAGCAGGCAGAGTTCCAAAGGACAGGGAACGCAGGCCGTATCCTCACAGAACAGAACCCAATTCATCTAAGACAAAATCTTAGTTACACACTTAGTTACACTAGGTGGATTTTAACACCTAGACTTATGAACACCCAACCCCGGTGATCACGGCTCATGGTGATCTTACCCTCACTTTTAGTTCAGGAAAGTCCAGAATCATTTGGAAGATTATACTAACTTTGGGTGGAAAATTTGAACCAATAAGCAAATCAGAAGAGGTACGGACTAGGGAGTAGCAGAGCATGCCTTTAGTTTTATTTGTTTAAAAAATTCCCATCCACCCCCCGAGCCAGGCAGTGGTGGCACAGGCCTTTAATTCCAGTCTAGGAAGCAGAGGCAGACAGATCTCTGAGTTTAAGGCCAGCCTAGTCTACAGAGTGAGTTCCAGGACAGCCAGGGCTATAAAGAGAAACCCTGTCTCAAAAACCAAATAAATAAATAAACATAATAAACAAACAAACAAATTTTTTTTTTTTTTTTGGTTTTTGGAGACAGAGTTTCTCTGTGTAACAGCTCTGACTGTCCTGGAACTCACTCTATAGACCAAGCTGGCCTCGAACTCACAGAGATCCACCTGCCTCTGCCTCCCAAGTGCTAGGATTAAAGGCGTACGCCACCACACCCAGCATATATACATATATATATTTCACTAAACATAAAGAAACTGAGCCTCACCCACTACCAACTACCATTCACAGTGTTAGAAGGCGCTCACACACTGTAGCCCCGTGAGCTACAGTAACAACCTGCTACAGTGCACCCACTACCAACTACCATTCACAGTGTTGGAAGGCGCTCACACACTGTAGCCCCGTGAGCTACAGTAACAACCTGCTACAGTGCACCCGTGGTGCAATAGTGGCCAACGTAAGGGAGAAGCCACTCTGCTTCTGCTTTGAGCATCACCTTTAATCCTAGAACTCAGAAGGCAGAAGCAGGTGCATCGCTGTGAGTGTGAGGCCAGCCTAGACTATACAGCAAACCCAGGCCAATCAAGATACATAGCAAGACCTGGCCAAAACAAACAAACAAAGCAGAAAAAAGAAGAAGAAAGATAAAAAGACAGAAAATATTAGCAGACAATGATCAAGGTATTCACCTGTGGCCATCACTGCCATTTTATAAAGACAGACATATCTCATCAGCACCAGAAAGGGCGGGTACCCCATTAACACACCATTTCATCCAGACATCAAAGTGGGGCAACATGAAAAATATTAATAAGGAAGAGAAAGTAGTTTTCACCTTCAGAAGGAAACAAAGCCAACGGATAAAGAAGCTTGTTAGGAAAATCAATAGTTGGGGACATTTTTGTTTGTTTTTTTGTTTTTTTGTTTTTTCGAGACAGGGTTTCTCTGTGTAGCCTTGGTCATCCTGGACTCACTTTGTAGACCAGGCTGGCCTCGAACTCACAGAGATCCGCCTGCCTCTGCCTCCCGAGTGCTGGGATTAAAGGTGTGCACCACCATGCCCAGCCTTGGGGATATTTTTAATTAAAAAGGCTATAGCATATATTAAAAACATAGACACAGCCAGGCATTTTGGCGCACGCCTTTATTCCCAGCATTTAGGAGGCAGAGACAGGTGGATCACTATGGGTTCGAGTCTAGCCTGGTCTACAAAGGAGTCCAGGACAGTCAAGGCTATCACAGAGAAACCCTGTCTCGAAAAACCAAAACCAAACCAAACCAAACAAACAACCCCCCCAAAAAAAACACAGGCACACACTGGGTGTGTTAGCTCATACTGTACTCTTACAAGGTGATACAGGAGGGTCCCCAGGACTCAGGGTCGTCTGGCCTAGACATAAGCAAGGCCACAGAGACCTATCTTGATAAAACAACAAAGGAGACAGAGGATTCAAAGAGACACCTTAACAGAAAGATGTACCGGAAAGCCAGCTGGCACTGAAAGGCCATAAGAAGGGTAAGCCCACCAAGAAGAGACTTGATACCCTATGAGGTCGCCCTCAGTCACAGTCACAGGGGAGGGGAGTAAGGGGAAAATGGGAGGGAGGGAGGAATGGGAGGATACAAGGGATGGGATAACAATTGAGATATCATATGAATAAATTAATAAAAAATATTTTAAAAGGGGCTGGAGAGGTGGCTCAGAGGTTAAGAGCTCCGCCTGCTCTTCCAGAGGTCCTGAGTTCAATTCCCAGCAACCACATGGTGGCTCACAACCATCTATAATGTAATATGATGCCCTCTTCTGCAGATAAAGCACTCATATGCAATAAATAAAATAAATAAATCTTTAAAAAAAATTTTAAAAAGAAGGGTAAGCCCTTCCCTCCTGAACGGCCAACTTAGAACCCCAACAGCACCAAACACAAGCCAAGGATATGGGCTGACAGAATCCCCTGTCGCTGGCAATGTGAGGGTAGAGCCACTGTGGAAAACAGTTTGGCAGCCACTTAAGTTTGTGCTGGGCACAACCTTCCTGTGTGATTCAGACATCACTCCTTGTCGTTTATCCAAGTGAACGGAGAACACAACCATGGAACACGTGCCCAGGCTCACAGAAACCCCCTGACAGGCAAACCACGGAGCATCTCTATGATGGAATATTTGAAGTTTTAAACTGTGTGTGTGTGTGTGTGTGTATGAGAGAGAGAGAGAAAGGAGAGAGTGTGTGTGTGAGTGTATGCACAAGTGTCTGCGTGTATGTGGAGGTCAGAGCCTGGAAGCTGACATTAGTGTCTTCCTGGATCCCTCTGGACTTCCCTTTTTGGGACAGGGTCTCTTGGGAACCTGAAATTCACTGATTGGCTAGACTACATGGTCAGCATGCTCTGAGGACCTGTCTGTTTCCAACTCCCTAGTTTTGGAACCACAGAGGCAAACACTGCACCAGCTTTTCTGTGGGCGCTGGGGATCCTCACGCCTGTTAGTAGTGAAGCTAACTGATGGCTCATCTGTCGTGTTCCAGGAGGGCAGGTTCAGCCTCCAAAAGCACACCCTCAGGTGACACTGGCACGCCACGCACAGAGGATGCTCCCTGGCTATTTCTTATGGAGGACATGGCGTGGGCAGATCTCGCAGGTGCTGAAGTGCGCCCACTACCCCGTGCACTTGCCATCTTGTTTAGTCTAAGCCTTAACATCATCACCACTCACAGTGGGAGTCAACATGGCAGCTCCCTTCTAGCCAAAGTTGGTGGTTCGGAAGGGAAGTCAGGAACTGTGGGTCACACAGTTACCTGGTGGCAGAACCCAGACAGACCCCTAACCTTCTAGTTTCCCTTCTCCATGCATCTGTTTCCTGGCGCTGGGAGAGCAGATAGTAAGGTCCCAGAGATTTGCATTGTGAGCTGCTTAGAAACAACTCTACCTTGCTGTCCAAAAATCTCTCACAAGTAACATGTTTATTCCAGGACAGCCAGGGCTACGCAGAGAAACCCTGTCTCAGAGAAAGAGCAAGATAAAACAAAACAGTGTATTCCCATATTAAAAGAAAACAAGTGAACCCTAGGGCCAAGGATGTGAACCAGGTCTGCAGTTCCACCCCTCAGCAGGTTCTGAGATCATGGAGTACTGAACGCTCAGTGTATCATCCTGATACACAGTAAGCTGGGGCCCAGCCTGGGCTTTATGAGCTCAGACAGGAAAAAAAAAAGTAAGTTCCTAATCTCCTTTCTCACAATCTGACTCTTCATCTTCCAAGTCGCCCAGGCCACAGTCAATCCATTCCTCTGTGGGTACCTCTTTTTAAGCAAGTCCACAATTCAACAATTTCTCTCACTTTTATACTTTGGATCCAAGCCATCAACTTTTCTGGACCACTGTAGGAGCCCCCCCGCCATCAGTTCCCACTGTAGAAGCCCCCCCCATCAGTTCCCACTGCAGGAGCACCCCATCAGTTCCCACTGTGGGAGCACCCATCAGTTCCCACTGCGGGAGCACCCCATCAGTTCCCACTGTGGGAGCACCCCATCAGTGCCTGTCCTTCCACTCTGCCCCAGTACAGCTTATTCTCAACATAGCAGCTACAGTGACCTTTCAGAGCAAAGGTCAAATCATGTCACTTATCTGCCTAGAGTGCTCTGGTGGCTGGTGGCCTGTGAGACCCAGTCCCCTTCCCCCCTCAACAGCTCTCGCACCTTGTCAGATGGCAGCCGTTTGGGCTCTGCAGCTGTACCGGCTTGCTCCTCATGTTTTTGGAATATATTGGCTTATTCTACCTCGGGGCCTTTGAGTTTGCTTGTCTACTGTGATGAAAATAAACTTCCTCAGATATCATCCTAACTTCTTCCAGGTCTTTGCTCAAATGTCACCTTTTCAGCAACAAGTTCCTTGCCAATTGTGTCTAAAACAAAAACCCTGGGCCACTCACATCTCTACTTAAAGGTTTCAATTGTTTTTTTGTTTTTTTTTTAATTTTTGTCTGTCTCTTTGACTATTCCCCAACAGGTGAACCCATCCTCTATCCCCAGCACCTAAAAGAGTGCTTTGCACACAGCAGATATTAATCAGATACTTCTAGAATGAATGGATGGATCGGTGAATGAACACCCAGGCCTTCAAGATGTGCAAGGTCAGAAGGAGACAATCCTTGCTGAGTCTAGTCTCCCTAACCCTGGGAGAGGGTTGGGGTGCCCTCCAATTGCCTCACCTTTTTTCCAGATCCAGTCCAGCTGTTTACCACCAGATACCATACCTGAGCTGGGGAGGCAGCAGGGCAGCGCCAGGGCAACAGGTTCTCATTGCTAGGATAGTGCAAGGCCCAGGCCACCAGCACAGACTTCTGCAGAGTGCTAATTTTTAAATGTGATCTGATCTCTCACCAACAGAAGAGGTCAGATACAGGTCAGGGCTAAATAGCCTACTAGCCTCGGTTTGCCCCGGGAGCAACAGAGGAGCATTTGGCTAGAGGTGTTTTCCCAGGAACAGGGCTAAACTTGTACATATTCATCTTGCTGGTGCCCCCACCAACCTCCTGTTGTAGATTTCCAACATACACAAAAGTAGAACAGCAGTATTGAAACTGTTCACAGGCCTGACAGTTCCCAACAGCTAGCTAGCAACGTGGTTTCCTGTCCTCCACTCTTACCTAAGCAGTTCATGTAGCCCTTTTCTTGAAAACAAATCTATAAGAGGCCGACTCTTGACTCTTAACAGACCCTTACTCACTTTTAACTATTTATTCTGTGTGTGTGCACTCGCATCCACAAGCATGCCATGGCATTTGTGTGGAGGTCAGAGGGCAACTTGTGGGGATCAGTTCTCCCTTTCTCCCTGGGGATCAAATGTAGGTCACTGGGCTGTTTACCTGCTGAGCCATCTTGCCTAGATTCTAGTGTCTCTCCAACATTTTGGGGCTTACTCACCCAAACGCAAACAAACCCGAAGCCCAGCACTATTATCCAGTCCCTTAAAAGAGCAATGACTAAACAAAGAAGCCATGTATGTTCTGCAGCATGTGACCTGTCAGCACGCTTACGGGGGCTCTGGGGAAGCACGCAGCCACACGGCGTGTTTTACTTGCTTGTAGGTGACACAGAATTTCAGAGTCCGCTCAGTGCAGTAAGCAAGGGCTGACTACCTTCTACTGAAAGGGGGGGGGGGGGGAGATCAAGGTGACAGAAGATAAAAGGACCGGGCCTCTGCTCTCAAGGAAGGCACAGAGAGGGTGGCCTGTGGGAAAAGCACACACAAGGCAGAATATGTCCTGTACCCTACGAAAAATAAAAGCAGCCTGGAGTGGGAGGTCCTTCTGAGATCCACCCATGGGACTCTGCCATTTTATACTCCGTTAATTGTGGCTATGCAGCCAAGATTGAGACGTGGGTGACCCTAACGACACACTGATGGGCCTGGTTTTTAAGGTAGCATTTGCGGACTGGAGAGATGGATCAGCGGTTAAGAGCACTGACTACTCTTCCAGAGGTCCTGAGTTCAATTCCCAGCAACTGCATGGTGGCTCACAACCATCTGTAATGTGATCAAATGTGCACTGTATACATTAAAAAACAAAACAAAAAAAGGTAGCATTTGCGTCCAGTGGGAGGTGAGCCTAGGGCTTGGGGAACAACAAGACTAACTCAATGGGTGCCAGGGGAGCTGACCACACACTCCAGCCTCACAGGGTCTGCAAAGAAGCAACTTGAGGAAGAGGCTAGGTACAAGAGTGTGTTCAGGAGACACAGCCAGATCCATCCAGAAGGACTGCCAAGGGCTCTCTCCTTATTCTGGGGGAGAGCAGCTCTCAGGACAAATAAAGAGGTTTAGGATGGCTTCACTTCCGAACTGAAAGCCACAGAGCCAGCAAGAACAGAGCTGAGTGAGAGGGGAGATACAATATCATCTATTTGTTACCAAGGCCTGTGGTAAGGGTGCTTACTGACAGAACTGAGGGAGGGGCCTGTGCCACAGAGAGGAAGCAATGAAAGGAAACTTGTTTGGGAAGGATTCTGGATGAGAGTGAGTGGGATGAGATGCTGGACCTCAGTAGGGGTGTGGGCAGAAAGGTGGGCGAGCGCACAGCTGTGTGAAGTGACTGGGCTGGGGATGGTGGAAGTTATGGGAGGAGCTAGAACACAGCTGAAAACAGGTTTCCCCGGCATAGGGACACACAACACAGATTCTTCAGGCATGTATATGCACCAGGGGTGGACTGGGGGTAGTATCAGTGACATCTCTGAATGAGGGCTGGGAGGCAAGTGCAGACACACGGGCTGGGAATACGGCTTAGCGGTACAGCGAACTCAGCGGTACAGCGCTGGCTTAGCATGACAGGAGTCAGGGTTAAGTGGGTTCAGGACATGCCCCAAACGTGGCGATTTGACGGCATGAGAACCAAGGTCTGTCTTATCTTCTCTGAAACATGTGGTGGGTGTCCCCGTTACCCAAGGGGAAGAAAACATCCTTAAAGATGCAGGTCACAGGTAAGAAGCTTTGGAGCTTGCTATGCCACCCCCATTTATCCTACTCTCTGGGCCTTATATTTTTCTTGAACTATTAATCTTCGCCAAGCCTAGAATAAAAATGCACAGGTTGGGGCTGGAGAGATGGTGCAGTGGTTAAGAGCACTGACTGCTCTTCCAGAGGTCCTGAGTTCAATTCCCAGCAACCACATGGTGGCTCACAGCCATCTGTAATGTGATCTGATGTGCACTGTATACATAATAAATAAACAAATCTTTTAAAAAATGCATGGAGCCGGGCGTGGTGGTGCATGCCTTTAATCCCAGCACTTGGGAGGCAGAGGCAGGAGGATCGATGTGAGTGCGAGGCTAGCCTGATCTACAAAGTGAGTCCAGGACAGCCAAGGCTACACAGGGAAACCCCGCCTCGAAAAACCAAAAATAAATAAATAAATAAATAAATAAATAATGCATGGGTTTAATCTTCAGGTCTTCACCTCCTTAAAGCTTCCCATTAAAAGCCACCTTTACCCTGAGACTCTCAGGAGGCTGGGGCAGCTGCATCTCTGAGTTCGAGACCAGCCTGGCCTACAGAGTGAATTCCAGGACAACCAGGGCTACACAGAGAAACCCTGTCTTGAAAAAACCAAAAATAAATAAATAAATAAATAAGGATGTATGTCCCTCCCAAAGGTGCAGGGATCTTAGGGGATAAGAGTTCAAAGGCCATGAACAAGGTTAGAAAAGTCGCTAAGTCTGGGCTGGAGAGATGGTTCAGAGGTTAAGAGCACTGGCTGCTCTTCCAGAGGTCCTGAGTTCAATTCCCCAGCAACCACATGGTGGCTCACAGCCATCTATAATGAGATCTGATGCCCTCTTCTGCAGATAAAGCACTCATATGCAATTAATAAATCTTAAAAAAAGAAAGAAAAGTCACTAAGTCATAGGACAAAGAGGAGTAGAGACCTTTTGGGGGACTGAATGAGCGGATGTTGAATTTAAAAATTACTAGACAGTGAGGAACCAGGGTCCTCGGAGAGTTTGGGAAACGAGTATGTATGAGAGACAGTGGAGTGCCTGGGTTTTCTGAGATGGTTCAAATGCATGAATTCCAGATTCTTTTATTTAAAGTAGCTCCCGGGAAAAGGCGGGAGTGGTGACAGATGTAACTAATACTTCCAGCTTGTGAGAGGTAAAGTTAATTTATATGAAGCCTGACAGAGAGTAACGGCCGGGGGAGGGAGGATAGTAACTAAGGAGCTACAGAAGGTTAAAGTGAGAGGTGAGGCGCCCGCCCTCCTCGGACGGACAGGGGTGCCAAGATGTTGGTGGCAGTGAGTACTATGGACCATGTGCCTGTTGTCTGTGGAGTCCCTAGCAGCCAGGACAATTAGACCTTCACTAAAAACAACTGCCACAGCCGTGGGCCAGCAGCAGTGCCGAGTGCTCTGCCCTGCTTAGCTACCACAGGCATTTTAGCATCCTCCCTTGGCAGAGACTGAGGGGTCGGAATGGCTTTACATGACATGCCAAAAGGCCACAGCCGAAGAGCCAGGCTTGTGATGTCAACGTCCCAGAAGGAAGCTGTCTGCTACCCTGCTTCACAAACTGACAGAGCCCAAGCAAGGGGAAGGAGTGTGGCCAGTTAAGCATAGGGTCACTGGAATGAAGAAAAACGGTTCAGTGACGTTAAGTGGGCCCTGGGTGACGTTACATTTCTGGGGCTGGTCAAAAAAAAAAAAAAAAAAAAAAAAAAAAAAAAAAAAACTTGGCTATTTTGACTTGACTAAGAATCGCAGACCTTTAATTGGAAGAAACAGTTGGGATCACCGAACTCAATCGTATCACCATATTGATCAGAAACCGGAAGCCCAGCGTAAGGAAAGGACCTCTCCCGGGTCCCCCAAGCCCAACATGGTAAACCCTGAAGTTAACCACACACTCAATCCAGAATCCTTTGATGCCTCAATTGATACTTCGTATTCACACAGCCTTCAGCACCACCACGGTGGTGGCGGTGGGGGCTTAACTTATGTGCTGATTGACACTGGAGGCTGGTGGGGGAGGGGTCAAAGAGGGATGTCACTGGGGTGAAGATGAACGTGGTGTTACAGGGCGAAGATGACGGGAGTTACGTGGATGAGTGGATGGGAAACTACTGGAGTGTGCTTTGCAGTAGCCAGGAGAGGTCTGAAGGGGTGTCCGCAGAGGGCACTTTAAGGGGTCACTAGGGACCGAGGGGGGATCTTGGAGTAGTGTGATGACGGTATCAGAACTGAGGTCTGGTGGGTCCAGAGCAGGGCTGGGGTTAGCAGTCAATGAACCTGGGGTCACCTGGTGAGGGTTGGGGTCAGTGGGTGAGGTGTGGGGGGGGGTAGGTGAGGGGGCAAAGGGGTGGAGGCGGGCGCGGTCTCGGGGTGGGGTTTGGGAGTCCTGGGGGAGGAGTCTCAGGGCGGAATAGAGGGGCAGGGACCCTGGGTGGGGGTGGGGCCAGGCCGCCGTCCAGGGAGGCCCAGCCGCCCGGACTGGACCCGAGGAGGGTGGGCACGACGGGCTCGGGACCTTCCCGGGGCCCCGCGTCCGCCCGGCCTCCCGCCTCGGGGCACGGTGGACCCACTCTTCCCGCGGCCACCAACCTGACAGCCCCCGAGGGCGACTCCGCCGACAGACCGCCATGCACCGGGCCCAGCCACCAGCGCCGGCCCCGCAACCCGCCTGCGCCATAGCCCGCCCGCCCGCGCGCGGCTTGCCTCGCGCGATATCCAGGTTCCAGGGCGGCCGCACTTCCCTCTCGCTCCCGGCGCGGCCTCCGCCGGGCCCCGGAACCCGGATGACCAGCGCGGGGCCACGCTCCAGCCCGCCCCCCTCCGCCGCGGCGGCCGGCCTGCTTTATCCCGGTTCCCGGGCCCCGGAGCCCTGGCCGCCGAGTCTCCTCCGGCGAGCCTCGGAGCTCCGCCCCGCTCCCCTCTCCGCTGGCCGCCGGGTGACGCGGGCGGCCTCGCCAGCCCCGGGCGCCCGGGGAGGGCGTGGTGACGTCACGACGCCGTGCGGAGGCCGCGGTCACCATAGCAATGGGGAATGGATGCGCGGCGGGAGGAAGCCACTGCAGGTATCTCTAGGTGGTTACTGCCGAGGACGATGCCGCCGAGGAGCCTCGAGGGGATGGGACTCCGAGGGATGGCGCCCTGACAGTCATCTCGGTGGGACGGTCCTCCCTACGGTACTGACCTTGCGCGGTGTTCTGGGGTATCAGGGCCCTGAGGAGCGAGTTTGTGAGGGATTCTGTGCCTCTTGGGACGCCCCTCCTGGCTCTCAAGGAAGGGCCTCTCTGCTGCACCCATCTCCCAGGAGGATGATCCTCCCTGAAGTACCGTACTGCCCGAGGGAAGGTGCCCTGACAGCCCTTGCTGAGAAATGCATACTCCCTAGAGTAGTGCCTTCCCTGAGAGATTTCATTTTGATGGACCGCCCCCCCCCCCCCCAGGGACAGCCCCTGACAGTCTTCTCCGGTTTTCTTTAGTCTTTTTTTTTCCTTTTTTAACTCAGTATTATGAAATCCCATAATACTTGGGCTCTTTTTGCCTCAGCTTCACAGCTAGCATCCAAGCTTAAAGTTCTCTTAGCTTTTCCTCTCCAAGCAGGGAAGGGTTATGGCTTATGATATGTGCAGAAACTTGGGAGAAAATGGAAAGGAAATGAACTTCCAGTTAAAAATAACTGGATTGAAAAAAATAAGTAGATTGAATGGGAGGGCCCTTGGCATGTGCCTGTTATCCTGACGTCTCAGTGTGGCACCAGGATATCCACCCCCTGCCCCACTGTGTCCCTAGTAGGAGCCAGCCCTGCCGTCCTATTGCAGCAGGCACGGGACCTTTCCAGGGTTTTACAGTGTACGCCTGTCATCCCCTGCACTGGGGAGGTGAAATCGGGAGGGTCAAGAGTTCATAGTCAGGGCAGGCAAGCCTGATACCCTGAGTTCAGTCCCTGGGATCCACATATTCGAAAAAGAAAACCTGTTCCCCTTAGTTGTCCTCTGAGCTCTAAAGGCATACTTACACACATACACACACACACACACACACACACACACACACACACGCACTCATGCACATACACACACATGCACACTCACGTACACACCATAACATTGCTTACATACAAACACACATGGTGGCATACATACACAGACACACACTCACACACAGAGTGGCATGCTTACACACATGCATTTGCATGCACACACACACACACAATTAAAAGTTAAATATCTTCAGTCACTGGGTAAATTCAAAATACTATAATTCAGAAGGAACCTTTATGTCTGCTCAACTCCACCACTTTTTACCATATAAGTATACGTCTCTTCTTTGCCGACAGCACTCCATCTGTTACACGTCTAACTCCCACTACTCATTTATATACTCCAGTTACATGTTTAACAAAAACGCAGAAACCACGTGTCCGAAGTAACAGGTTTTTTTTGGGTTTGTTTGTTTGTTTGTTTGTTTTTTTTTCGAGGCAGGGTTTCTCTGTGTAGCCTTTCTTTTTTCTTTCTTTCCTTTCTTTTCTTTTCTTTAAGTCAGCATCTCACTATGTAGCCCCGGCTGACCTGCTACTTAATTACTTGGTACATTAGGCTGGCCTCAAACTCACAGCGATCTACCTGCCTCTAATTCCCAAGTGCTGGGATCAAAGGTGTGTGCCACCACACCCAGCCAAAGCGATGAGTCTAAAAAAATGTCAAGCCCGAAGAATTGGTGAGGAAGATATTGTGGAGGAGAATTTAGTTATTTTGGTGCTAGGAATGAGACTCAATGCCTCCTGCATGCTGGGCACAGTGCTCTGCCACTGAGCTCCAAGCATAAGTAAACGGTAACACAGGGCCACGGGCGATGTCAGAGGACAGCTCTCAGCTGCTGTGGTGCAGCCATCTTGGATCTAGTTCTCAGTTTTGTCAATTCCCCTATTTCTGTCACCCTAAATCAAATTCACAGGCGGTTAGTGTGTACAAAGCAGAACGCCAGTGCATGCCACAGTGCATTCTGTGGAAGGGATTCCCTCACTTGTTGAGAAATCTGCATGGGCTGGTCAGGTGGAACTACAGTTACATGCGTGAACTCTGAGCATGGCTATTGTTTTCAAGCAATGGCAGGTGAATCACAGCACTTGGCACATCACGGCAGTTCATGTTAAAGAGAAAGTTCAAGATTCTGGCGGGTCGACCCAAGGCATTAGCTCAGGCCAGTCCCTACCCTGCCCCACACCACTGTTTCCCAAGCCATACTCTGAAATAACTACATATACTAAGTTGAGACTGTTGTCTGTAGAAGGCTGGGAATCGCCTGCCATGCCTACAGGCGGAGAGATGATGGTAGTAGTTGACTTAGCTGTAGTTTAGGGGTTTGGTGTCCAAGAAGAGCACAGTTGGGCAACCATCAGTGCTAGGGATGGGACACCTTTTGGTTTTTTGTTGTTTCAGTTTTTTGAGACAGGGTCTAACTGTGTAACAGCTCTGGCTGTCCTGGAATTTTCTTTGTAGACCAGGCTGGCCTCCAATTCAGAAATCTGCCTGCCTCTGCCTCCCGAGTGCTGGGATTAAAGGCATGCGCCACCACTGCATGGTGGAAGGGGACATGTGTCCGAGCCACTTATCGCCTAGACAGCTTCTGTAGACTGTACTGTGGGTAAGAAGAACAGTCCCAGCCGGGCGTGGTGGCGCACGCCTTTAATCCCAGCACTCAGGAGGCAGAGGCAGGCATCACAATGTGAGTTCGAGGCCAGCCTGGTCTACAGAGTGAGTCCAGGACAGCCAAGGCTACACAATGAAACCCTGTCTCGAAAAACCAAAAAGAGAAAGAAGCGGTGGGTGGGTGGGAACAATACCTTAAAGATTTTTTAAATTTATTAAAATTTTTTTTTGGTTTTTCAAGACAGGGTTTCTCTGTGTAGCCTTGGCTTCCTGGACTCACTTTGTAAACCAGGCTGGCCTCAAACTCACAGAGATCTGCCTGTCTCTGCCTCCCAAGTGCTGGGATTTTAAGGTGTACACCACCACCGCCTGGCCAAAGATTTTTTTTTTTAATTTATGAATATGGGGCTGGAGAGATGGCTCAGAGGTTAAGGGCACTGACTGCTGCTGCAGAGGTCCTGAGTTCAATTCCCAGCAACCACATGGTGGCTCACATCTATCATGTGATCTGATGCCCTCTTCTGGCCTGTGGGTGTACATGCAGGCAGAGTACCATATGCATAATAATAAATACATCTTTTAAAAAATTTATGAATATGTGTGTGTGCAGAGACCAAAAGATGGCTTTAGACCCCCTGGAGCTGAAGTGACAGGCAGTAAAGCCACCTGCTGTGGGTGCTGGGAGCTGAAATCGGGCGCTGCAGAAGACCTGTCGCTTCAGCCCCAGGAGAATAGCACTTTAACCACCCTCTCTTTTTAAGACAGGTTTCCATTATATACCCATGGCTGGCCTGAAACTATGTAGATCGGGCTGGTCTCAAACTTGAAGCGATCCTCCTGCCTCTGCTTCCCAAACACTGGGATTAAAGACATGAGCTACTGAGGCTGGAGAGATGGCTTAGAGGTTAAGAGCACTGGCTGCTCTTTCAAAGGTCCTGAGTTCAATTCCCAGGAACTACATGGTGGTTCATAACCATCTGTAATGAGATCTGATGCCCTCTTCTGGTGTACATGCAGGCAAAACACTGTGTATTTAATAAATAAATAAGTCTTTGTTTTGTTTTCTTTTTTTGTTTGTTTTGTTTTTTGAGACAGGGTTTCTCTGTGTAGCCCTGGCTGTCCTGGACTTGCTTTGTAGACCAGGCTGGCCTCGAACTCACAGAGCTCAGCCTGCCTCTGCCTCCCGAGTGCTGGGATTAAAGGCGTGCACCACCACCGCCTGGCTAAATAAATCTTTAAAAAAGATATGAGCTAGCAGGCACCACAAGGGACTGTCCCTGACATGGCTTTGAAAGGAGGGAGTAGCCTGGTCTGGTCTGGAAGTGATAAGACACTTTTGACTATTTAGGATTTTCCTTGGCGACAGGACAAGTTGTGGAGATAGAGGAAAGAGGAGTGCCATACTGAGGACTTTTATATTTTAATAATATAAAAAAGACAATACAAAACCCAAACATTCCTTTTTACAAGTTCAGATACATAATTTTCCCCAAGTGCAAAATGCTCTACGAGCCACACTATTGCTGTTTACTGTTGACTGGGGTGCTTGCTGCCTGGGTGCAGTGGAAGGCAGGTATAAGTACAGTGCCTGGAGAGTTTCTTCTGCATTAAAAAGAAGAAAAAGAAACCTTCCACACGATGATTCTTCTTTGAAACTTCGACTCACAGAGAACAAAATTTTCAGCTTGTCCAAACTGCTACCATTGTTTTGTCTTGGTAAGCTGACAGCAGATCGTCCTTCTATTCCCTCCAACTCTTAAAGGATTTCTAGTCCCAGTAGCGGCAGAAGTGCGGACGTGTGCTAGCTTTGAGACAGGTCCAATGTACAAGTTTCCTTTCTGGTGTCTGCATAGGAGAGAAACCAGGGCAGGGAACACGCTCTGCTTGGGGTCAGTTACACGTTGCCTCTGCTCCCCTGCTCTGAAGCCCAGCAGCAAACGCAGACCCCTGCACTGGCAACAACCTTTCCTGACACTGAGATATAACTCCCTAGTCCTCAGACACGCACGTGGAATACACACTGCAGATTCACACAGATTCATGGAACAGACTGTACCGCTGAACTTGAAGTAACAAATCCGTCCTTTCTACATCCCAGGGGCACTGAGCCCAGTGAGGGCTTGACGGCGATCCTCTGAGGAGCGCTGAGGGCATCGGTTGGGCAGCTACAGTCCAGGCTCTGGTCAGCTTTCTCCTTATTCTGAGAATTACCTCAGGCTTAGGGATTGACTGGCCTGACCACCAGAGGCAGAGGGCTACAGAGGCATCGTGGTACTGCTGCTAGGGATCTCAGTGCCTGCTTGAGGTGTGTCACATGGCGCTGGAAGCCCTTTTGGAAATGACTTCCCATACTGGGACTGAGCTCAGAGCAGGGTTTGTGCTAAGATGGATGAGGTGCCACGGTTATGTGGCCTCACAAGCTTCTGTTCCGAGTCAGTTCATGAAGGGTTCCTGTGTACGCCATCTTCCCTCCCCCGCCCCTTCCTCCTAGAAAGCTCTGTTGTCTAACCGTGCAGTCCTAGTTAGTCCCTGAGTTGTTGACCCCTCCATCGATCCACTTCAGCCCCACAGCTCGGTGCCCCAGGGCCAGATCTTCTGTGAGCGCAGCAGCAGCTCTGCCTGGACTCCTGACTGCCAGCTTGGTTGACAGCAGCGGGTCCTTATTTGAGCTCCTCCATCTTGATCCCAGCTACGCCAGGGGCCAGCTCTCTCTGGACCGTGGGACTCATGTGCAGTCCCCTCAGCCACAGAGTAAGTGATTAAAGATGTATCCCTGTGTATGGTGTGACAGGAAAGAGAGCAAGAAGAAACCATACCCTAATGGCATACGCTGGGAGGGACTCTCACTGTGTGGCTTTCCAGGAGCTGGGCAAAATGGCAGGGAGAGAGGACTCTCAAAGTTATCCTTGCTTCTAATAAGACAGCCAAAGTTGCTTCAGGCTGCCCTAGGGTACCTATGGGGGAGTACAGACGTTCCCCCTGTATGCCGTTTCACCCTGTATTTAACGGCCTTACAATAGCTCTCCATCCCAAACAGACAGCAGACCCCCACCCCTCCCCACGGTGTTGACAAACAGATGTCCAGGAAGCTAGCTTTGTTTCTGTTGGCTGTTATGTGGCAGTCAGACTATTTAGTGTTGAATCTCTTGGCAGTCACTTAGCGTTGGGCCTGAGGAGTCCTCGGTGGCTAGTGACTGTCCAGGACTACATCCTGGAGAATAAGAAGGAGCAATTAGAGACTTTACGGCCACAGCTGGGTGAAGGGCAGAGCATATGCAGAGCCTGGCCTCGGGGCATGCGCTCCATTCTTCTTTTTGAAGAACAGTTGCTGAGACAGGCCTGAAGTCAACTGGAAGAGGCAGGCAGCCATGTCAGGTGCATAACTGGTTCTCGTTCCTCCACCAGCTTCATACATGGCTAACTGCCCTGTTCTAGGCTGCTCCCGCCTTCTCTGCAGAGCTGACCCAGCCCTGGAGTCTGCCCTGCTCTTCCTCCATGTACACGCCAGGGGGAAACATGAAAGCTAGGGAAGGACCAGGCTCTCCCTGGCTGCGGCAGACCACTGGCCAATTCCATCTGCCTCTGTGACCAGGAATCCAGAGAGGCCCGAGGACAGCAGGGGAGGCCCACTCCACAGCCTCCCCCTCCTACACTCTGCGGCACTGCAATCCTCTGAGGGATTGGCCTGGCTCTGAGGTTCCTTGGTGGCCTCAGGTAGGACAGGGAGCTGAGATGCTCCTGAGAGGCAAACTGCTATTCCCCCACTCCCAACATGCTCTTCTCTCATGGAAAGCTATAAATAGGGTTATTCTAAGAGGAAAAAGAAACAAAAACAAACCCCCTCCCTCCAGACGACATAGAAAGACTCAAAATGATTGCACTTCTCAGATGTGGGCAGGCAGCCTGCCAAGGGCACACACGCATTCCTCTTGCTGCCCACAGCCCGAGGCCAGAGGTAGGCAGCTTCAGGCTGGCTGCAGAGTGGGGTCCTCTTTGGTGGAGCCCACAAGCCACCTGGGGCTACAAGGGAAAAACAACTGTGGAGCCAGGTATAGGCTGGTGAGGGTCAATGGCCAGGTTTCTTTAAGGACAGCACTTAACAAGGGAGTAGGCCTCCCCCAGGGGGCACTTAGGTGGGGTGAGGGCATGGCTGGGCCAGGGAGGCCTGGCAAGAAGAGGGTTAGTGTTCGAGGCTGGCTTCTGCTTGTTCTGCAGTCAGGTGCTTTCCCTGATACATTTTCTGTTTTGGGCAATGCTTTAAACCCCTGCTTTCTGTCCTGGGGAGCTATTTGAGAGCACTGTATGTCGGGAGCGCCTTTGGGACCCTGGCACACAAGGAAATGCCACTGCTCTCCATTACTCGGCCGGGGCTTTCTGCCCAGTGGTATGGAACACTTGTAAACTCTATGGAGTCAGCCCCAGGCAGACGGGAGCAAGGGGCTGGCTCTACAGATGAGAATGCCAACTGTGGGCACCCCAGGGCTCAAAACTGTGTGCCCCAGCAGCCTGGCATTGGCATAAAGTTGCTATGTCAAAGGCTTCTTTGTCGTGACTCTGAAGAGTCACTCTGGGGAGCACAGCAGGGGACATTTTGACTCCTGGCTAGCAAGGCACAACCCTATAATGGCCGAGGCCTTTCTTACCCACCCCTATCCCTAGCAGACCCGTTCTTATTCTGGGCCCCCAATACCCTTCCAGACTGATGGGGGGATTGGTGAGCTGGGCAGAGGAGAGAGAGCTCTATTCCTCACCCCTGCGCAGGGGGGCAGAGACAGCACTGAAGGGCTTTTCCCGGCATCACGGAAGAAAATAGAGGCTGAGAGAAGGCATGCTAACTTGAAAGACAGAAGGGGAGAGTGCCTGGTGTAGTGACGCTTCTCCGCCAGGAGAGGGCAGTTTCTCGGCTGAGGTTGGGGTACCAGCTCTGAGGAGGGCCAGGGAGGTGGGAGCTCCAAAACCTGGGTCTCTGGGCCACGGGCACTATTTGTAAGGCCTCAGGAAGCTGGAGACCTTGGAGCGCAGCAGCTTGATGAAGGACTTTGGCAGCATCTCCTTGTGTTTCTCCGTGTACTTGAAGTAGTTTTGGGGGTGGGCCAGCACCTCAAAGAAGGCCTTGATAAGCTTCTTGTCCTGGAGAAGACAGTTGGTGGGTGGCAGTTGTCAGCTTCAGTGGCACAAGAGGAGGAGCAAGGCTCAGCCCCTCCTGGAGTCTAAGAGCCCCTCCTGCTGCCCTGGGCTGCTCCTGCCGTCCGCTCTGCCCCTCAGGCCCAGTCTGGAACTATCTTTGACCCCACTTTGCCACAGCTACAGCAGACTGTCGAGTCTCAGAATATACCCAGGGTCTGGTTAGCTTGCCGTCTCCACAGCCACCACATCGAGCCATGCCACCGTAATCTCTCACTTGAACTATTTCAACAGCTGCTCTGTTCCTTTTGTTCATGTGGTCCTGAGCGCTGTGCCTAGGGCCTCATGTATACTAGGCTAGTGTTCTTTTTTCCTTTCTAGATTTACTTATTTTATGTGTATGTGTGTGCACTACATGCCTGCCTGGTGCTCCCGGAGGTCAGAAGAGGGCGTCGCATCCCCTGGAACTGGAGTTATGGGTGGTTATGAGCTATTGTGGGTGCTGGGAACTGAACCTGGCATCTCTGCAAGAGGTAACAAGAGCCCTAAGCTGCTGAGCCAGCTCTCCAGCCTAGCCCTAGGCAGCACTCTACTGGTGAGCTGTAGCCAGCTCTCCCCATCTACTTGAGATGGTGTTTCACTAAGTTGCTCAAACTGGCGTTGAACTCACTTTGTAGCTGCAAATAACCCACAGCATGCCATCCTCCTGCCTCAGCCATTTGAATAACCAAGACTAGAGGTGTGAGCCACTAGGCCTGACCTTAATCTCCATGTTTTTATCCTTGACCCACCGTAGATTTCTTTCCTCCTCACAGCAGCCATGGTGGGTGTTTAGTCAGTTGACGTCATGTTTGCAATACGTTTTTTGCTTCTGCTCTTTGGTTTTCCTTCCCTGAGATGAGGCTCTCCTACCCTGTGTGGGGTAATCTTTGTTTGTTTGTTTGTTTGTTTGTTTTTGTTTTTCGTGTAGACCAGGCTGGCCTTGAACTCACAGCGATCCACCTGCCTCTGCCTCCCAAGTGCTGGGATTAAAGGCGCGCGCCACCACAGGTAATCTTAAACCCCTGCGATTGAGCGATCCCTGCACTTGCACCACCCCAGGAGCAGATCTACAGGCAGGTACCATCATGTCTGATGAAAGTTTCTTCTTTTTATAACAATGCCAATAACTGTAGTGCCAGGAACTAAACCAGGGTCTCGTGCCTGACAAAGATTTCCCCGACACTGATTCCACGCCCAGCCCTTGCACATTCTTTCCTCATTCACAGGGAACGTCAGGTCCCTTGTGTGGCATGCTAGCTTCCCCTCAGGTCTTCCTCACCCTGTGGAATAACAGGGTCTCAGGGTCCTTAAACACAGTGTACTACTGCCGGACTCCCCGCTCGGACCCTCCTCAGCCATCAGCAGCGCCTTTCAAGTCTTCGCATAGCCTCTCCTGCCTGCCTCTACAGTGCCAGGCACTGCCTTGAACTCTCCAGGGGCTGGCGAGATAACTCACCAGGGAAGGCCCTGCCACCAAGCCTGACACCTCAGCTTGATTCCCAAGACCCACGTGGCGGGAGGAGAGAGACAGCCCCTCCGAGCTGTCTTCAGCCTCCACGTTTACCCACACATACACAACACCCATAGATCCCGACTGATCTAACAACGGACCTCCTGGCTTACAGGCTACACGAAGTTCTAAGCTAGGTGGGGCTCCCAGCCTCTCAGCTCCACTTGAACAGAGACCCTCGCACTATACCAGCCTTTTGTTTTGAAACAGAGTCTCACTATGTGGCTAGGGCTGTGTAGACCAGGCTGACCCAAAACGCACAGCGATCCAGTCGCCTCCTGAGTGCTGGGACCACAGGTGTGCGCCACCACGCCCAGTGCAGCTGCAGTACTTTGTGAGATACAGTTGCACCCTACATTTGATTGGCTGCGTGAGATGGAGTCCAGTGTGCTGCCCAGGCCGTTCCCTTAACTCTGGGGCTCAAGTGACCCTTTCACGTCAGTCCCTGAGCAATCAGCACCATATGTGTGCACCGTCACACCCAGCTACACGAGGTGTAAAACGACGGCTCAGGGCTGGTTAACAGTATATACTGTTCTTGCAGAGGACCTGGGCTTCCAGCACCCACACTGGGTAGCCTCTGACCCCATCTCCAGGGGGACCTGACATCTCTGGCCTCTTAGCATTCACACAAACGTATCCACACAAATACTGGTAATTAAAAACAGTGAAGTTCTGTCCAGGCGTGGTAGCAATTGTCTTTAATCCCAGCACTCGCAGGCAGAGGCAGGCAAATCGCTGTGAGTTCAAGGAGTCTACAATGTGAGTCTAGGACAGCCAAGGCTACACAGAGAGACCCTGTCTCACAAACAAACAAACAAACAAAAAATACTAAAGTGGGGCCGGGCGTGGTGGTGCACACCTTTAATCCCAGCACTCGGCAGGTAGAGTCAGGTGAATCACTGTGAGTTCGAGGCCAGCCTGGTCTACAAAGTGAGTCTAGGACAGCCAAGGCTACATAGAGAGATCCTGTCTCGAAAAAACAAAAAAAAAAAAAAAAAAAAAAGTAAAGTTGGGGGGCAGGAGAGATGGCTCAGAGGTGTAAAAATTCCTGGCTGCTTTCCCAAAGGTCCTGAGTTCAATTCCCAGCAACCACATGGTAGCTCACAGCCATCTACAATGAGGTCTGGTGCCCTCGTCTGGCCTGTTGGCTCACATGCAGGCAGAATACAGTATAAATAATGAATAAATCTTAAAAAAAAAAAAAAAATGAAGTTGGCCAGCCATGGGGGTGCACCTTTAATCCCAGCACTTGGGAGACAGAGGCAGGAAGATACAGTGAGTTCCAGGGCAGCCAGGGCTGCTCTGTTACATAGAGAGACCTTCTCTTGAAAATCAAAAAGAAAAAAAAAAGAAAGAAAGAAAAAAAATTTGGGGCCAGGTAGTGGTGGCGCACGCCTTTAATCCCAGCACTCGGGAGGCAGAGGCAGGTGGATCACTGTGAGTTTGAGGCCAGCCTGGTCTACAGAGTGAGTCTAGTACAGCCAAGACCACACAGAGAAACTCTGTCTCGAGGAAACAAACAAACAAACCAGAATCTTTGGAAGGGTCTTACTGTGTGTCTCTGGTTGTCCTAGAACTCCACATATAGACCAGGTTGGCCTCAAAGTCAAAGACCCACCCACCTCTGCTCCCTGAGTGCTGGGATCCAAGGCGAGGGCCACCACACTGGGCGAGCCTCACATGGGACCCGCAGCCCACAATGCTGCTCGTGCCTTGGCAGCGTTGTGGGTGTTTCTTTCTCTCTAGGCCGATAATGAAAGGCACTTAAAGGGGAGAGAGGGTGGAGGAACCGAGTTCAAGGCCAGCCTGGACTACTAAGACCCTGTCTCAAAAAAGTAAACAACACATTGTTCTCCGTTTTACCTCCCCTGCATCTCGTGGGGGACTAGGCAGGGGACTCTTCCTGTCCTCACCTTCTCTTTCCCCTCCCCTGGGTGTGCTGCAGTGTGGTGACACTAGTTGTGTCAGGTGGACTCAGCTCAGGCCTGCCTCAGGCAAGCCCTGTACCTCTCCCTCGGGAAGTGGCCATGGAGAAAGCACATACCTCAGAGCCAGGAAATAGAAGATCAGAAGTGCTGGCACTTAGCATCGTGCCAGCACCTTGGTGCATGCCCACTTACATTAGCTGCCTGGGAGAATGGCCACTTGCCTTTAGGATCTCCTGGTGGTTTTCAGAGGCATAGAGCCGGCCGTCCCGAACTATGTCTTCCACTAGTTGCTCGTAGTCCTCTGTAAAGTCAACCAGGGTTGGGGGCTGAGGGGGGGAACTCTCTCTGTTCTCCTGGCACCCTCACAAGGCCCGCTGACCCCTCCCCCTCTCCCGCCCTTGCTCACCATCGTAGGTCACGTAGGGAATCTGGAAGCCACGGGCGCTGTTGGCCTCACTGGTCTTGAAGTTGATCCAGAGTTTCCTGGACCGGGCCGTGAAGGCAATGGGCCGCTCATAGGTCTGGCAGGTCTCGTAAGTGGTGATGGAGGACGGGGAGGCTGGCAAGGTAAACATCAGGTCAGAAGAGCACTGGGGCTGTGACACACAGGCCAAGTCACGCTGGCAGAGGCTCCCTCTTCACTGCGTGACGGTGTAGTGTACTGAAGTTGACATTTAAGAGGTTGGACGGCAAAAAGGCTGGGGCTGGACTCCAGCAGCACCAGCATCCTGGGCCCCCCCCCCCCCCGGCCCCACCGCTAGCTTCTTCACTGCTCTCCCCGAACCCGCACCTTTCACCATGCTAGCTTCAGTCCCCCAAGGCTGCTCTCATTCCTCCCAATGGTCCCACTGCCCCAACTCTTCCTCTTTCCCAGTCAGATCCCAGCTGCCCTGCCCTGAGCCAGTTCTGCAGTCACCCACAGTTCTTTCTCATGACCAGGACGTCCCCACACTCGTCCTCGGATGGTAGGAAGATCTCGGGGACCACGATAAGGATCTTGCGCTTGGGTGGGGGGTTGATGTTCCAGATGCACTCCACGCCGGCTGGGTAGTTGCCCGGGTAGTTGGGAGACTCGATGTAGCCAGTAAATTCGCCTAGCTCCCCACCACACTGCCGGTCTGCATCCACACACCCCAGCGGACAGAGCAGGAGGGAGATGGAGAGAGCCAGCTCAATGGTTGGAACGTGGAGGACAGGCACCGCCACCACGCTAGCTCACCATTGCTCTACAGGTTCTGGGTCCAACCCCCTCCAACCTCCTCCCTGCCCTTTTAGTATCTGAGAGGGTGCTGCAGGCCTCAGCCTGACACTGGCCTAGAGCGGACTGGGACCGTGTGGAGGTTGGACTTGGCTGCCCATCCACCCACCCACTCACCAGCCCTGCTTCCTGCTGGCTGGCTTACCACCACCGCCACCCCCTCCCCCACCCCCACGCCCACGTGAGTGGCTCCAAGGTCTCTCTCCATCTCCCACAGCCTGGCCTGCTACATACTCTTGCACTGGGCCACACTGGTAGAACCATCAAAGTCAGTGCTTGTATTTCCTGGGCAGCGGGTACAGAAGTTCTGCCGGAAGTCCGGCTGGTAGGAGCCCACGGCACAGCGGATACAGCGATGAATGCTAGTGTTGTAATAGTGGCCCGGGGAGCACTGGACTGCAGGCAAGAGGGAAGGAGGCATGAGCTAAGATGGCAGCAAGATAGGCAGCTGGGCCATGGATGGGCAGGACACATTTGTCACCGACGGTCGGGAGATCAAAGACCCCCAAGTTTCTCCAGGGTCCCTCCCTACCTTTCCCAGCCATAATCTGAGGCCAAGGAAAAGAGACTTTCCTGAGTGGCCGGCCTCAGCACCCTCCTCTTCCTGCAGGCACTGAGAAGTGGCAGGCTGATACAAGAGCTCAGCGGGGGCTTGGGGGGGCCACCCAGTCTGCAAGGCAGCCTGGACAGTGGGGCTGTGAGGGATTTTGTCCCCAGGTTGTGCCCAAGGGACAGCTCTGAGAACAAGACTATGTTTGGTCAGACAACTGAGTCCTCCTCTCTTTGGGGGAAAGATGGTGGGATAACATCCTGAGGTCTGTGGAGGGGGGTGTTTTGGAGGGCAGCTGAGTCAAGGAGGCCCTTGTGGGGTGGGAACCCTGCTTACCTTTGGTGTCGCAGTCCTGGAAAGAGACTGCCCCCTCATGCTTGGTAGTGAGGCCTCCACCACAGGGGAAGCACAGGGTCCGTCCCGCTTCAGGCTGGTAGGTGCCACGTGGGCATGGCTGGCAGGGCTTAAACCCGTCTACTGAATGGTGGCCAGGCGGGCACTGACCTGTAATGAAGCAAGGACCCAACTCTGATGGGGTGGGTCCTGAGTCACTCTGTGGGGTCACCCAGCCTTAGGGAGCAGAGGTGCATGAACAGGGCATCAACTAGGAGAAGAGCCTGGAGCCTGGGCCTGCCCTTTGGGAGATCCCGTGCCCGTGGGCATCCCAGTGCCCACCCTAGCCCAGTCTGTGGTGTTTGTTCCCCTGGCACCTGCACATGTGGTGACGTTGGTGGCTCCGAGAGGCCCGTGGGCATCACTCCCAGGGCAAAGGTCGCAGGAGAGCTGCCCTTCCCTCTCCTGGAAGGTGCCCGCTGGGCATGGCACACACTGCTCCGTCTGGCCGTGGTAATACGTTCCCTGCGGGCAGCTGACTGAGGGAGAGTCGGCCGCGCTAGCCACCCCCCCCCCCATCTCCCACCACCCAGGCCTAAGACTCCCCTTCCCGCTCTTCCAGATATGGGGGGAATCTATCAGGGGACTAACAGAATCCTACGTAGAGAGGTCGAGTCAGTGTGCAGGAGGGCTGCCAGCCCTGCCTGGGACCAGGAGAAAACCATGGGCAGGAGTGTCTTCGCTGCCTCACTATTTGAGAACTGCACCTGAGGCAAAAGGTCCTGCTCTGCTCTGAGCCAGGACCGAGTTGGGCCTCCCCCACTCCCCCCAGCACCCTTGCTTCCCAGCAAGCTCCCTTACCACACTTGGTGCCTGCTCGGTGCTGCCCGGGCCGGCAGACCTCCACTGGCTCTGCTCGGTCCCCAGCTACCAGGCCCGGCTTGTGGGCTAGCTCGTAGTCAAGGCCTGCGAGCCGCAGCAGGAACCGGTCCTGGTTGATGGACTTTCTGAGCATCTTCAGGGAGCCTTTCAGTCTCCGCTCCATCCGCTGTCGGAGGCAAGGCAGCCCACAGCCAGCTGGCAATGGGTGGTCGTATAAGTCAGAGAGTGGTGTGGGGGAGAGAGCAGTCAGAGTGTGAGGGCAAGGGAGCAGTGGCAGATGAGATGCAGTGAGAGGGGCAGTCCAGAGTACAGTGCGCCATGTCTGTTCCCGCCCCTCTCCTCCCAAACCTTGCTCATCTCTCTCAGACCCAGGCCGTGTGCCCTCCTCTCTGGCCCTCCACCCAACAGTGTCCCTAGGCCCACCTGTCGTTTCTTCGGCTCTGACCTCAGCTTCTAATTCCAGGGTGAGCCGGGTAACCTCCTTGCCTGGAGGGGTCCGGGCCCGTCGGCCCTTGCCTTTCCGAGAAGAGTCACACTTAAGGTGGATGAAGGTGACCTGGCAGTCAGAGCAGGGGGCACCACCTAGAAAGAGAGGCCTTGTTAACCTCACACTTGGGGGCTCCACCCCAGATAGCCCTGAGCCCATCTCTGGCTGCACCCCTCTCCTCCTCTGGCCTACTCGGTGGGTAGGGATGACGGGGGACATCCTGGGTCTTAGCCTACAACAGCTGCCCTATCTTTTCTGTCCGAAGTTTGGGGTACAGGTGAGTCACAGGACAGAACCGGGCAGAGGGTAGAGAGTTTGTTGGAACCCATTGGAGTGAGGTGCAGACCTGGGCCTGGGACTCTGCTGCCTTCCTCCACTTTGCCTCTGTTTCGCAGATGCAGCCGGCATTTGGCGTCCTTGATCTTGAAGGAGGCCCTCTGCTTGACCGGGAGCACTGCAGCCTCTGGAGGGGCGAGAGAAGCTCAGCACAGCTGAGGCCCTGGGGGCAGGGGTTCAAAGCTGAGTCATGAGGTTTAGCTGGGAAGCAGGATGGTGGAAACCCAGGGCACCAGATAGGAGGGCCAGGGAACTAGATGACAAAGCTAGAGAGTTATAGAGTGTGAGGTATGGGAGAAGTCGGCCAGGGATGAGGGCAGAACTGCGGTGCTTAGGAGGAGAGGCCGCCTTTGGGCAGGTGCTCACCGTGGCAGTGGTTGTAGGTGGCATTATTCCCAGGGTGGACAGCTCGGGCTGGAGCGGCTTTAGGGCTGGGGGTCCCACAGCTCACCGTGAAACCGTTCTCTGACTCTGAGAGAAGGGGCCTGTCACAGCTCTGACCTGCCTCCCGAGCCCCAGTGTGGAGGAACCCAGGGACCAGGAGCTGCTGTACGGCCAGTCTCTCCTCCCTCCTCCCCAAGCCTTCCAGTCCCCTCCTCCCTCATACCTGGCAAAAATCGGGCCCGAGAGGGGCAGGTCAGGGCACAAGTGTCCTTCTTGCCAGACCGATTGCAGCTGAGCATGGCTTTTGAGGCCCCAGGACTGTTCTGACATTTCACTGGCTCTAGGAAGGGGAGCAAGGCCTGAGGATATGGAGCATGCCTTGCCCACCTTCCCCCTTAGACCTCAGACAGGTAATGCACAAAAAGAGGTTATTTGTGTGCCGAATTAAAGATGTGCCCAAGGAGACGGCCCATTTTAAACCAGAAATGTCCTGTCCCCACTCTTCTCCCCCCCTACCTTCCCACCAGATCCCAACCTTCCCCGGAAACAGCACTGCCAGGTCTGTCCAGCAGAGGGCGCCACACACCTGTGCAATCCTTCCCGTTCCAGTGCAGGCGGCCCTGACCGGCTGGGCAGGTACACTGATAGCTGCCGGGGGTGTTGATGCAGCCAAAGCGGCAGCCTCCCTTATTGATGCTGCATTCGTCCACATCTGTGGGAGGAGTAGGGAAGTAGACAGGCAGTGGTGGTGGAGGAGCAAGAGCCAGGGACTGGGCTGCACGTGAGGACCTTTGGTGAGTGCCTAGACACACTGAGTTACCCATGGTGATTGAGTAACTTGGAGGTCTACTGTGTATTTACAGTGGGCGGCTCTCATGTTAATGTCTTCACAGATACTTAAAGGGTTCTCTGGACTGCAAAGAGCTCAGCCTTCTGCCCCTATTTTCTCCATCCCCAGCCAATAGCAGCCGTTAAGCAGGAACCAACCGACCAGACCAGCCTTGCACCCTCACCCTCTCACTGGGCTAGAGGGTGGGTGGCTCTCTGGAAACAGCGACTGGGATGGAGGGTAGAATTAGGAGGCGGTCTGGGCATGGTGGGAAGTGAAGGCAGGAGGATCAGGGGTTTAGGGTCACCTCTGCGAACAGTGGGTTCGCAGCCAGCATGGACTACACAAGACCCTCAAGCATCTTGCTGACGGATGCCGTCTGCGGACATCGTCCCCCAGCTGGCCTCAGGAAGCTGCCTTTCATTTTATCATGTTGGAGGGAGACTTGACACATGCACCCAAGCGCTGCCTTTACCGCCAGCCGGCACAGGACATCAGACATTTGGAGGGCAGAGAGCTGAGGGGCTGGGGCTGGGAAGCAGCAGGGTGTGAGCTTGCTGGCTTACCCCCGCAGTGGGTGACACCGTATAGTAGGTAGCCTCGATGACAGAGACACTGGAAACTTCCTGGTGTGTTGACACACATGTGGTCACAAGTTCTATCAAAGGAGCATTCATCTATATCTGCAAGAGCAAGGATTTGAACCACTGAGTCTTGGGCCGCCTGACCCATGCCCAGGTGAAAGACTTCGGAACTGAAAGAGACCTTAAGTCATGCTAGAGTTATGGCTGAGTGGGGTCAACTTCCTCTGTGCCCTTTGTCTGAGGATTTGGATGGTTTTTGTTTGTTGTTTTGAGAGACAGGATTTCTTTGTTTTTATCCCTGACCATCCTGGACCATCCTGACCATCTGTAGACCAGGCTGGCTTCGAACTCACAGAGATCCACCTGCCTCTGCTTCTAAGTGCTGGGATTACAAGTATGTGCCACCACGCCCAACCTGGAGTTTTTGTCAGGAACCTGGGGGCCATGACCTCGTTGTTGCAGGCCACATTTGGAAAAATCTGGTCTGGGAGAAGGAAGGACTACCATTGCTGTCTACAGCGTAACCCTGCCCTAGACACACTCCCATGGCTCCTGGGCTGCTTAGAGTCTGGCACCACTGAGCTCCCTGACATCTAAGAACCACTCCAGGAGAGATCCCACCCCCCCATCCCCCCGCCCCGCGGCCCAGGCCCGCTCACCCTGGCAGCTCCTTTCGTTGATGAGGAGCTTGTAGCCTTTCTTGCAGCTGCACTCAAAGCTGCCCACTGTGTTTCTGCAGATGTGGTCGCAGCCCCCGTTGTTCAAACGGCACTCGTCTATGTCTGGGGCAGCCGACAAATAGAAGGAAGGACAGTAGTGAAGGCTAGGGCAAACAGGAGCCGGGGAAAATCAAGGAGGGCCCTGGCCTGTCCCTTGTAGCCTGGCTGTCACCCTCTGTCTCCAAGTCTGGAGACTTCCCTGTTTGGGGTGTCTGGCCATTAGTAACACCACCTCTTCTGAGGCTGAGTCAGGAACCACCGAGGGCAGCAGGACACAACTGCCTGGAGTTAGGGGAGCCCCAGGCGGGTCTGCATCCCTGACTCTCCAAGACCAAAGGCAGGTTCCTCTTTCATGTCCTGACTCCTGTCACAAAGGCTGGGTCGGGAGTCCTGAGCTGGTGGCCGTGGTTCTGTGGAGAGCCTAAAGGGTAGCCTTCAGGGAAGAGGAGCTAGCCGGCAGAGGCCAGATAGAGCTTCCAAGAGAGGGCGAAAAGCTGAGGAGACGTGGGGACAAGGGGCCGGGCAGGGGACTGGGCTGGAGCCATCTGGAGAGCCTGGCAGCTTTGACACTGGAGGGAAAGGGGCGGGTGAGCAGCTTCCTTCCTGAGGTCAAGTTCCCCAAGCTGGTGGCAGACAGGGCCCAGGCAGCTCACCACTTGTGGAGAGGAGGGGGCCTACCTGTCAGCAGTCCTTCCCAGCAGGAAACCTCTCAAATGTGGCTGGCTGACCTGTGGCCCCAGCTCCCCCCCCCCCCCCCGCCGCCATGAGTCCCCACTCCTCATAACTAGGAAACAGATGTGAGGAGTCATCACTTTCAAAATGGCTACGCTGCCCTTTTCTTTCTCCTCTTCCCCAAATCCCGGCTAACTGGAAGGAGGGCAAACAGAATGGCTACTGTGGACATTTCAGCCATAATGACAGCTACGGCAGAAGGCTCCTGTGGGACAGCGCTGGTCATTCGTTTACAGCTCATCCATCCACAGTGCATGGAATGAGCCAGGTGCAGTGGAGGAAACTGCGACACCACAGCATGTAGTGGCCATCCAGGCTCTGGTGTGGGTGCTGCTAACTCGCTAGTACAGCTTTTCTAAGGGAGAGATTGTTCCAGACCCACTGGGAAGCTCTGAGGAACACAGGTTGAAGCGTAAAAACATCTGTGACGGAGACTCAGAGTCAGGTCAGCTGTCCTTAAGCTCGGGAATGGCAAATGTTCCCCCAACTCGGGCAGGGTTAAGCGGAAGGACCAGGGAAGTTGGCCAGGAGGCCCCAGAGTGACAGGAGAGGCCCTGGAGCCTCATCCTGGGTTCTTTGTAAGGAGGAGGTTGAGCTGTGGTGCTGAGAGCTCTGTCCCCACCTCACCCTCCTGGCGGAGGTCTCACCTTTGCAGGTCTTTCTGTCTGGCTGCAACATGAACCCCACAGGACAGCTGCAGTGGGCGCCCGTCGCAGCATCGTGGCACTTACTGTCGCAGCCTCCGTTGTTGACGGCACAGGTCTCTGTTGAAGGAGGTGTGGGTGGTAATGGGGTTACTGGCCTAGAAGGATGCCAGGCTCCGGTAGCAGGGGCCTGAGGGAAGGCCTCAGCCACCTCAGGGGGGTTGCATTAAGCGGAAGCTCCAGCCTCCAGCCTCCCCTTCCTCCCAGCGCCCACCCCTCACAAGTGCAGGAAGGGCTCCACATCCCTGCCCCCTACTTGATTGAAACAAGGTGGACAGCAGTGAGGCAGGTACAAGCCAGAGCTGTCAGGCAGGAATGTGCCTGGGGCTGGGGGTGGGGCTGGGGGCGGGGCTGGGGTGGGGCTGGGGGGCTGGGGGTGGGGTGGGGGCTGGTGGTTGGGGGGGGGGGAGGAAGGGAGATGAAGCTAAAGGAAGGGTTGTGCCTGCCAGGGAACACAAGGGACAGACCAGTTCTTCCCTTCTTGGCTGTGTGTGTGGAGGGGGGTCATGGTGGACAGTCTCCTAATAGGTCTGATGGGAAGAGTTTCTCAGGACCCTAAGGGCTGCCCAGCAGCTCCTCTGCCTTGGACATTACAAGTCCGACTCCCTCCCTGCCTTGGAGGAGATGGCTGAGCTGGGTCACTCCCCCTTTGACTGCTCCTGAAGCTGGCTGGTTCTTTTAATTTGCTGATGAGATAATGTGCGGGGGAGGGGGGGGCTGGTGAGGGGTGTGGGGGGCTGGTGAGATGGGGGGCTAGTGAGGTGGGCTAAGGAGAGGAAGAACCCAGAGAGAGAAAGTGGAAGAACACAGAGAAAGCGCAGCACCTTCTCAGCTAAGACTCCTGTCAGCTCAGTCTGCTGAGAGACCAGAGCAGAAGGAAGAGAGATGTAAAAGGCTGCTTTGGAGAGTCCATGGGAGAGCAGGAGCCTGGCACGGGGACCTGGAGGGATGTCGCCTGTCCTAGGCACAAGCATTTACCCGTAGCATCCCAGGGCCTCCCTGGAGCAAGAGAGTTGTTCTCAGTACCAAGGTGTCAGGCCTTCCCTTGTCACCAAAGACTGCAGTGTGCCAGGGCTCCAAAAGAAGCCCACCTCTGCCTGGGAGTCCCCGGCACGTCACATGTCCTGGTCTCAACGCGGTCTCCCTGAGGTCTCCTAGACCATCAGGAGCTCAAGTCCAGGCTCCTAGTCCCCCAGAAGTGCTCTAAGTATGGAAAGCAGGCTACCAAGGCCTGGGTTAGCATGGGGGGGGGCACACCTATGACAACAAGACCCTGTCTGCCCGGGATGGGCACAACAGAACTGGCATGATGTCTACCCCAGGCTGGACCAGGAAGCTGGGCAGAGCTGCCCACCTCTGCAGGACCCTTGCTCAGAGCGGCAGCGGGGAAGGTGGCAGGAGGGCATAGCTTTGCCCTGTCCTGTGTGCAAGGCATTGACCACACACTACACTCTGTTTTGATAGTCACAGCTGAAGGAGGACTATCAGCTGTGGGCTGAGGACCAGTGCAGTGGGAGCACACTCGGGCCGGCTGGTGCTGGGGACCAGCACAATGGGAGCACACTTGAGACCGGCTGGTGCTGGGGACCAGCGCAGTGGGAGCACACTCGGGACCGGCTGGTGAGAACACAAGCCAGAGCCAGGACCCAGACTCAGGTCGACTGAACCCAGGGTCAGGCAGAGATCAGCAGCTGATGTCAGGTGATGTGCTAATGGTGGGAACCCAAGAAAGACAACCCACCTCTGACACACCTCATGTCAGTGGTAGAGTGGAGATGCAGGTGCAGAGGGGTGCAGATGCCTGGGAAGGGACTGGGGTGTTGAAAGGTGGTGTAGGAGGAGGAAGCAGAAGTGGAAGAAGAGGGGTGACAGGAGCCAGGAAGATGATGAGTGTCAAAGTTCCCAGGCCCCATCTTAGGGACTCAGGTTTCCTGCCACCTGATGGTGCCAGAGCCCACACACTGCCAGAGGAGCCCTGCTGGGCATGCGGTTAGTGGGAGCCCCCGGCAGGCCGGTTAGCCCTTCCCTAGCAAGCCGGTGAGTGCGAGTGGAGAGCAGACATATTTACCATTAGAAACAGCCTGAGTGGGCGCACGCTGCTCTAGCCGCCTTTCCCCTGTTTGACATTGTAAAAATGCTGTTTAGATTGCAGGGCAGGTCCCACTGAAGCCCACGGGGTGCCCCAGGCCTACCCCGCACCCTCTACCTTGAAGGTTCAAATGCTGAACTTCGGGACCCCAAATTAGCCTCATTCCTCAGCTCCGCCCTGCCTGATACCCTCAAAGAAGTCAAGCCCCCACAAGTGGCTCTAAAGCAGAGCTTCGGAGTCTCAGAGCGAGCAGCTGTGGGTCTAGCCATACACAGCACATCAGAAGCAAAGCTGGCAGGAGACGTCAAGTCTCACGTTTGACCACCTCTCATCTCGCTTCTGTCTTAACTACAGTACACTCCCAGTCTCCCCACTCAATCTGAGGGTCCCCATGACCCCAGGGACATTTCCTCCTGCCAAGGCTGGCAAGAAAAATTAGCTACAAGGCAAGGAGGCTCCTTTCCCTCAGAGCAAAGGGACAAGAGTGGGGAAGGGCAGGCTGGCTCGCTCTGTCCTGTCTTGCTGGCTGCTGTCCAGTGGGTCAGGGTTAGAGAGCAAGTCCAGTGTGATAAGGGCATTTTCAAAAAGCAGCCATGTTTGAGAACACCTGAACAGAAACTCAAGGGAACCCTCCCTCTTCCCCCATGGGCCTCTGCCCTGCCTCCTGCCACTGCTCCCTAGGGACCACATGCAGCTTCTTCTGGAAGAATCTGGGGGGTATGTGAGTGTGCCCAAGGGGTGGTGGGAGGTTTGCAAAGCAGAAGAATTAGGAGGGTATGAGAGGAGCTGGAACAGCCCAGTCAGAGAAGGGAACACGGAGATGTGAACAGAGAGCAGCAGGAGAGCGTAGGTGACAGCAGCACGTTCCAGCCACGCGTGTCTGGCCGGGAGCCCTGTATGAGCCCTGTTGCTGCAGTTAAGAGAGCTGGGTGCAAGGGACTGCCTGGACGCAGGGCTTCCCAGAGCCACTGTGCTCACCTTCTCTTCTCCAGCCTGCTGTGGCTCACCAGACGACCAGCCCTCCACAAGGACCAGTGCCCATACAACAAGCACGTCCACCTCCGCCTGGCTGGAGACCCTGCCTCGCGCCTAGCCAGAGCCTGCCCTTTCGTTTCCCACTTCTCTAAAGAGACACATGGCCAGTCACCTCACCACTGAAGTAATAGCAACATAAGGAATTCAAGGGTAACTAAAGGGCGTAGCTCATTCACAATGTCTGGAGACCCGGGTCAGGCCCAGGAATTCAGAGGAAGGATGGAAGGCTGCATGTAGCAGGTGAGGGGTGTGGGCAGCCACAGGCCCAGTGAGGACCAGTGCTGCTGGGTGCTGGGTGGGAGGTGGGCCTCGAGGAAGGGGGTTTGCAGGGGTGAAGGAGGGAGGGATGCCTGAAACCACCCTACCTGTCCAGCCCAAGGCTAACTGCTCTAGGAATAAGTACCGTGTCCTGACATCAGTTCCACAGTGGGGACACTGGGCTGTGGCAGTTCCCACCTCAGCCCCACTGGTCAACAGGGCCTGGGTCAGCTGCTCGGCTGGCCTCCCCAGAGCTCCTCAAGTTATCCCTACGGCCTTGGTTGACCAGCATCTCTGCTAATGGTCCCTAATTTGGTAATGTTTCAGTCTTAGAGGAAGAAGAGGGCGAGGCTCCTGCGGAGGGCAGATGGTCAGGTGTGCCCTTTAGTCTCTCAGAGCCATCCCCCAGTAGATGCGCCATCACATGACCCTTCCTTCCCGCACTGTTACTCTATCCAGCACCTAGAACCCCCGGGATTTCCCCTCCCCCCAAGTCCCCTGTCCCTACCCCCACCCTGTCACAAGTGGCTCGAGTTGTCCCCTGGCTTCACCCACCGATGCATGTCTTCCCGTCACTGTGGAGCACAAACTTGACATGGCAGCCGCACCGGGGGCCCTGCTCTGTGTCGTCACACGTGTGCTGACAGCCGCCATTACCGTAGTTACAGGTCACTGCAGAGGGCAGGGGGAGAGGGGGGAGACAGGAGCTGTCAGTCTCCTTTTCCCTCTTGCTGCAGGTCTGCAAGGCTGGAAAGCCACCCTCTTTCCTCACCGTGTCACTGCCTGTGCCCCCATGCCCCCAGTCTCTCTCCCCCCATCCCTGCCCTTTGGCTACTGAGGCCCCACATCCCTCTTGCCCCTGTATGTCTCACATTTACAGTCCCGTTGGTTCTTGGTGAGCTCGAAGCCGGGGCGACATTCACAGGCAATGCCCCCCTTGGGCGTCTCCCGGCAGATGTGGGCACAGCCATGGTTCCTGTTCATGCAGTTCATCCCTTCTAAAAGGGGAGGGGACAGTGACGCTGCTCCTGCACCTGTGCGTGCCTCAGGACACTAAGAGGGTCAGTGGAGCCTGCCACCTGAGGCCTAGGACTTAGGAAGGGCCCAGAAAAATCTAAAACAGCATCTCTCTGCTCCAAGAGCTTACACTGAGACTAGAAACCTGAAGATTAATAGCAACCAGATTGATAATTCAGTAAGACCATTACTAAGCCCTATGCTGCTTGGTTTTTTTTGGTTTTTGTTTTTGGGTTTTGGGTTTTTTTTTTTTTTTTTTTTTTAATAGTGTTTTTGGTTTTTTGAGACAGGGTTTCTCTGTGTAGCTTTGGCTGTCCTGGACTCGCTTTGTAGACCAGGCTGGCATTGAACTCACAGCGATCAGCCTGCCTCTGCCTCCCTAAGTGCTAGGATTGCAGGGGTGTGCCACTACACCTGGCTATGCCACTTTTTTTTTTTTTTTTTTAAAGAGACAGGATTCTCTTCATACCCCTGACTGTCCTGGAACTCACTCTATAGACCAGGCTGCCCTCGAACTCAGAGATCCACCTGCCTCGGCCTTGACTGGGATTAAAGGCATTGGCCATCAGGCCCAGTTTGGCCACAAATGTATTAAGCTCCTACCACTGGCAGGGCAGCACGCTAGGTGATGGGGACACACAGGCAAAGCAGATGTAGCTTTTTCCCCAGGATATCATAGTCCAGTGAGGGAATGAGCCGCAGACCCAGGCAGCATACACCCCGTGCTGCCTGCTGCCTGACAACTTTCGCCACCCACCCAGGCTGTGGAAATGGGACCAGAAACAGCTGGACCAGAGAACGCCCCCAAATAGCCTCAATTCCGTACTGACCACAGATATATTCCCTGGTCTTTCCCTAATACAGTGTCTAGGCTGTGACTAAATTAAGGGGTAGAGAGGAACAGGAGTGTGAGACATGGAGTGAGTGTTGAGGGCCAAGCAGGGCGGGGTGGGGCGGGGCGGGGCGGGGCGGGGTGGCTCCCAGGCCCTGGGCTGACCTTCTGGCCGCTGGATACAGGTGTGCTGGTTGTCGCTGAGGAAGAAGCCTTCTCGGCAGTGGCATTCATAGCTGCCCATCATGTTGACGCAGCTCTGCTGACAGCCGCCATTGCCTTCAGAACACTCATCTACGTCTGTGCAAGAGAGGCTCATTGGTGGGGCTGTGGTGGCAGCACCAAAGGCAGAGTGCAGACTCAGGAGCCCAAACCCCCTGCCCACTCCCACACACACAAAAGCCCACCTTTAGCAAGCAGGTAGGGTGAGAACCATCTGCATCTGGCCAGCCTAGGTGAGAGATGGCTCGGCCATTACGAGCACTGACTGCTCTTCCAGAAGACCTGAGTTCTAGTCCCAGTGCCCACGTGGCAGCTAATTGCCCGCAACTCCAGTCCCAAGGAACCCAGTGTCCTCTTCTGGCCCCTGCAGGCCCCGGAGGCACGGGGCACAGAGACACATGTGCAGGCAAACACCGTGCACCTCAACTCTCAATAAGTGAAAGAGCCTGGGTCTAAGCACAGAGGTCAGGATGAAAGCCAGAGTAAGAGGACTAGTGGCAAAGACAGGGAAGGGTACCAGTCGCACTGGCTGGCAGTAGCGGATTAGGCGTGGTAGCTAGCTGTGGTGAGCAGCCAGGGGTCAGGGAACCTGGAAATGGCTCTCTCCTCAGACAGTAAGCAGTGTGGCTGTGCTCCTGAAGATGGAGGGAACAGCCCAGCTACAAGCCCTCAGGGCAAGGACAGTTCTGTAGACAAAGCCGCAACCTCAGCTTCCTCCCCTCCCCCAGGCCGGGGTTCACTGCCATGGGTGGGGAAAGTGCCAGGCCACGCCCTGGATGGTAGAGGGGGAACGGTAGGGGTCCCCCAAGCCACCATTCCTAGAGCCAAGCTCACCCTGAGGGTCTTCACTTCTTTATCCTGACTCCATCTCTAGGCTGGCTACTGCCCTCCCACCCTCTACTTCTCCCTGGGGAAACTGAGGCCCACAACATGGGTTCCCTAAGAGTTAAAGGGATGGATGGTTGAGGCTTTGAACCCTCCCCCTTAAACAGACTTTTGTAACTCTGACCCTCTCAATGCCTGTTCTTTCTCTTGTTATGGTCAGATCATGGTGATAATTGGGGCTCGAGAGACCCAACGGAGGCCAAAGAATTAGAGCACCCCATTCCTCTACCCAAGTAGTTCACATCTTGTCCCTACAGAGTCCCTTGGGTGACAGGGCAGAGAAGGCTCTCCCATAGTAGCAGAGGGGCCAGGGAGGCAGCCATGGGAAGGGCCTGCCAGGAACTCGGATAGGAGGGTGGCTGAGATGGTCACATGCAGCTCAGCAGTAAAGGGAGGGGGGGCTGGGCCCTGGTGCATCTGGCAAACCAAGTTCCTGTGCTGATCCCCAGCTTTGAAATCTCAAATCTTGTTAGAAGCTTCAGATTGTCTACATAGGAGAAACCCTCACTTGGTCTGAGTAACTCAAAACCAAGGTGAAAGCTGAGTTTGGAGGTCCAGGGATTCTACCCATAATAGAGCTGCTGGGATGGCATCTCAGGCCCGATTCAGGCTTGGAACCCGAGAGAGGCTGAGACTAAAGACAGGAGAGGTGGCAAGGAGCAGAGGCTTCCAGTGCCCAGGGCGGGGCGGGGGGCAGGGGGGAGCATGCAGCATTAGCAACAGTGCTGCTCACTCAATCCCTGCTCCGAGCTGAAGCTGCACAGGGCATTTTACACATGTCTATGTGATCAGTCGCCCCCCCTTCACCGCCCCCCCACAACAGCAGCCTCAGAGAAGGTCCTAACATCCCCCCCCCCCACACACACACACTTTAGAGATGAGTGATCTGAGATTCCCAGAGGCAGAATCAGGCTGTGTGTGCAGCCAAGTTATCCCTCCCAAGCACGCAGCTAAACCCGCCACCCCATCCCCTTTCCTGGGAGCTTCTTAGCAGTGGCTCAGGCTCTTCAGCCATTGCAAGGCTGGTTCATCCTCCCCAGCCGGCCTCATGGCAGGGGGCTGGCTGCCCTTGCTACTTTTTTTTTTTTTTTGGTTTTTTAAGACAGGGTCTTTCTGTGTAGCCTTGGCTGTCCTGGACTCACTTTGTAGACCAGGCTGGCCTTGAACTCACAGATATCAGCCTGCCTCTGCCTCCCAAGTGCTGGGACTAAAGGGGTGTACCACCAGCACCCGGCGTCCTTGCTCTTTTTGACCACATTTTTTTCTCCTTGCCTGAGAAACAATGAAGCGACCTGGTTCCCTACCAATGCCAGCCAGCCATCCCTTGCTCACCTAGACAGTTGTGAAACGGCCTGGTTCCCCACCAATGCCGGCCAGCCATCCCTTGCTCACCTAGACAGTTGTGAAACGGCCTGGTTCCCCACCAATGCCGGCCAGCCATCCCTTGCTCACCTAGACAGTTGTGAAACGGCCTGGTTCCCCACCACTGCCGGCCAGCTGTCCCTTACTCACCCAGACAGTTGTGTCCATCATGCGCCAGATGGAAGCCGTCATAGCAGGTACACCGGTAATTGCCAGGGATATTGACACAGTCGTGTACACAGCCTGCATTGTCCTCCCGTTCACACTCATCCACGTCTGTGCACAGAAAGAAAGTACACTGAAGGTCATACACAAACAGCTGTGTCATTTTACCTTTATGGTTTTGTTTGTTTTCTGAGACAGGGTTTCTCTGTGTAGCCCTGCCTGTCCTGGACTCACTTTGTAGACCAGGCTAGTCTCGAACTCACAGAGATCTGCCTGCCTCTGCCTCCTGACTGCTGGGATTAAAGGCATGCGCCACCACCACCCTGCTACTTTTATGCTTTTAATTATGCCATTTCATATAGAAGACTTGACCTTCTTTAATTGGAGTATTGGTGTGTAGGGGTACCATTCTTGAACCAACACCCCTCAGGTCCCAGGGCACAACTGTAGTTCTCAGTTTATTATTTCAACAGGAAGTACCATGTACTTTCTCCACAGAAGCCTCACTGGTACGCAGGGTCACACACTGAGATCGCTAGTCCTCGGCTACTTTGCAGTGTTTTTATAGCAAAAGATAGCCCTGTTTGAGGGTGAATCCTACTGGGGTGCTCTGGTCCTGTCCCCTGAGCATAAGATGAAGGGCGCAAGTACAGGCTCCTGCTTCAGGGATCTTCGGGCCTTAGTTCTGTGACTGAAGGGCACCCACCCCAGACACCTGCGTGGCTATGAAGTGTTCAGCCCAGCCCGTCACCTGCTTTAGGTAGTGCTCCCTCTGGGAAGGTGTTGCTGTCCTCCTTGGCCCCAGGAACTATGGTCCAGCCCCCGAGGCAACAGCATTAGTCCCCACTTCCCTGTGGGCTCCCCTCAGGGCACCCCCAGCCTCACCTTTGCAATGTTTGCCGTCCCCCGTGTAGCCAGACTTGCAGATGCACTTGTATGACCTTGGAGTGTTCTGGCAGATGGCATCGATGTGGCAATGGTCAGTCCCTTCCACACACTCATCCACGTCTGTCAGGGGCAGAGGGGGACACGTGAAAACAGATGTGCCTCACCCAGTGCACCCCCCCTTGAGTTTTCAAGGTGTGTTCCTCAAAGGCACGGTCCCCTCTTGAAGGCAGAGCAGTGCACATCTGAGCCCCCCTCCCCCTGCCCACTGCTCTGAACACTTCATAAATTCAAATGAGCCCTCACTGCCTCGAGGACATTCAGACAGCAGCGACAGCTCCAGGACTCTCTGACACATCCCACTTCAACCTGAACAGCACACCCGATGCGTTAGACATAGGCAGCCCAGCGAGATTAGTTTATCTTTCTCAGCAACAGACTAGGGGGAGGGAGAGGCACAGAGTCACCGGGACACACATAGTCCAGGCTGGCCTTGAACTCATTACACAGCCGAGGGTGGCCTTCAGGCCCTGAGCCTTCTGCCCAGCGCAGCTGGTCACTAGTAATTAAGAAAAGGAGATGGGGCACTCGTGGGAAGCTCATCCATCTCCCAGCCCAGCGTCACATCTGGTACAGCTGTGTACATCAGTGACCCTGCACTCAAGTACAGCAGTTCACACCATGATCCTGGCACTCGGAGACCAAGGCACAAGGATCAGGCTAGATAGTGAGACCGTATCTCAAAAACCCAGACCATTAATCCCAGCACTCGGGAGGCAGAGGCAGGCAGATCTCTGTGAGTTCGAGGCCAGCCTGGTCTACAAAGCAAGTCTGGGACAGCCATGGCTACACAGAGAGACCCTGTCTCAAAAAACCAAAAAACCAAACAACAAAAAGCCCCCAACTAAAGATCAAGCCAGCTCCGCCTTATTCGGGCACCAAGAAGCCTCAGAGGAACAGAGTTCCATGTGGGAAGACTAACCTCGGCCCCGAGCTATCAGTGGAAGGGCCAGGAACTGCCACTTGTTGGCCTGGCAACCCTAAGCTTGGTAAGGGCAGTTCTCTGAGCTACCCCACTGACCAGGCAGCCTCTCCACCCCCCACCCTCAATCCTTCTGTTCCAACACCAAGTGCTCCCTCTAACAGGTGTGACTGACAGAGTCACACTAAAGACAGAGGCTCCTCCAGGCCCCCCCAAAAAAGAGGGTGGTTAAGAGAGGACCTCGGGCCGGGCAGTGGGTAGAGCATGCCTTTAATCCCAGCACTTGGGAGGCAGAGGCAGGTGGATCCCTGTGAGTTCAAGTCCAGCTTGGTCTACAAAGTGAGTCCAGGACAGCCAAGGCTACACAGAGAAACCCTGTCTCCAAAAACCAAAAAAAAAAAAAAAAAAAAAAAGAGAGAGAGAGAGAGAGGATGGGGTAGGGGGCCAAATGTGGCAGGGCACCCCTTCTTTGGGAGGCAGGCATGGAGGTTTCCAAATTCAAGGATAGACAGGGCTACACAGAGAAACCTTGTCTCAAAAAATCAAAAATGAAAGAAAATAAAATAAAGAGATGGGGGGGCACATCAGGAAGCTGTGGACAATAGAGTGGCGCCCATGATGAACTGATAAAGAGAAAGCCTCATTCGGCCCCAGGGATTTCCTGTCGGGAGCGGGGGGGGGGGGGGCATGAGGGGATGTAGGGGGGGGGGGGGGAGGGGGGGGCAGTCACTACATTCGGCATCACACTGGCAGATAGACAAAAGACAGAAACCAGAAGCTGGTGGGTGCCATGAAGCATTAGGGGTGAGCCTCAACCCAGGCTGCAAAGCAGAACCAAGTCCACTAAAAATGCCCAAGGCCCCAAAGACTGTAGTCAACACGCCTGGGCTGGGCCCTGACAATCGGCTTCCCTTCCAGATGCTTCTAATAGGTAGCTGGGGTTGAGAGCCTTGTCACAGCCTGAGGAGGAAGGCACCATGTCTCTCTATGAACTAGAAACACATCCTACGGATTGAAGTCTGCCAGTAAGCGAGCGGGGACCTGGGAGCAAGGTAGGTGAGTCCCCCAGGCTGTGAAGTCGGCTGCTATAATGCAGGTTCTCAGGCCTTACCGGCCACCCAGGGAATACAGCTCCTGAAGACGCGCCAGGCAGAGGCGCACATCCTGTACACACTCAGAAGCCAGTGCGAGATGCAGCCATTTGTCCTCTGTTTAGATGCTTCCAGAAGCACTGGGGGGTGGGGGGTGGGGAGTAGGGAGTGGGGCAGAGCTGGAGTACCCAGGGGCTGAGAACCGAAACGGGCACAACTCACACACCCAGCCTCAGAGCCACCCTCTGGCTCTGTTGGGCTATCTCGACCCCTCAGCTCTCCTTGTCACTTGCCATCCCAACAGTTCTGAGTGCCAGGAGGCGGTCTACATGTACTGCCCACCTCAGCCGAGCTCGGCAGTCACATGCCGGCCCGTCACCAAGTGGAGGGGTGGAGGGGAGGGGCATGGAAGCCAAGGCCATAAGCCGAGTGAGAGTGGCCTTGTGGGTGGCTAGAGGCCTGTTGCAGAACTAGTTTGTCCCACTGGTGGAGCGCGTACAGAAGCAAGAAATGTCCCGTCACAGGAAGGCCACCTGCAGCAGCGGGGACAGCCCCAGGTTAAGATCCGGCTCCACCACTTCCCTGGGGAGGCTCTTCTTACGTTTTCTTTTAAGAGACAAGGCTTTCCTATGTAGTGCAGACTAACCTCGAACTCACAACCCCCTGTTCCAGCCCCTCCCTGGTGTTGGGATGGCAGGTGTGTGCCACCGCTCCTGTCCTTAGATTTCCCCCATAGAATGGAGTGACTGCACCTCCTCAAAAGAGGCTGTGAGCAGCTGATGGGGGCCAATTCATGGGAACCGCCTGATAAAGTGCAGGCAGCTTGAGATTACGAAGCTGAGGGTTGAGCAATAGAGGACCTAAGTCTGTTCAGTCCACTGTGTGGCCATGGATCACACGCGGCCCTTTTCACTTCACCTCAAAGGCAGCTCCTCAGCCCCACCAGCCACAGGCCAAATGCTTGTGGTGGGCTGTGCAAGAGGAGACACCCCAGCGGCACAGAGCTCACGGAACAGTAGAGCTCAGGGGGTTCTAAAGGACGAACACTTCCGGGTCTGGCCCAGAAACATGGAGGCTCCTCCAAACGACCCTCTCTGCAACCATCTCAGAGGAGTCTGTCTCCCTGTGCTGGGGCTCGCCTCCTGTGCCTCCCCTCAAGGGCTCCCCGAGACTAGAGCCTGTCTGCTGGTTGCTTCAGCCACCTTCCCACTGGATACACCCTGCTCCTCGACCCTCAGCACCACCTAACTGTCCACAGCATCCCGCACATGGCCCGCCTTCCCGTTCACGCTGCAGGCTCACCCTCTTCACCCTCTTCAGCTTTTCCACCCTGGTTCATTGTGTGCCCTGTCCCCAGTGAGCCCCGGAGCCAGGGCACTCAGCTTGCCCTCGTGTGTGTGTGTGTGTGTGTGTGTGTGTGTGTGTTTTTCCTGCTGAGCCCCTGATACTCCGAAGCTGTCTCAAGTAATACGTCCCACTTCCCGCGTGGCCGGGTGCCTGTTGGAGAAGGGACCTTCCAACTGTGTGCCTGAAATCTGAAGCAACAGGCCTGAGGCACAGAGAATGGCACCAGGGCCCCAAAGCGTCCCCAGCGCACCTGCCAGCCCAGAATGAGCCCTTGAGGGGACTTCCGTGGCACACACGGGCAACCTCAGCTTCGTCCACCCTCTCAGGGCACAGCTGTCTACCAGCTGCAAGCCGAGCGATGCGCTTGGCCATGGGTTGGTTTACACTGGTGGGTCTCGGCTCAGGCTACCCGCCAGAACCTGGGGACCTCTGAAGGCCCACCAGGTCAGGACCTCCAGGAAAGCCTGGGGCTACCTTTCTTTTCCAACTCACATAAATGAGCTATCTTCCTGAGCTAGGAGGCTCTTCGGAGGCAGCATCATGACACACTTGGAGGTTCTAGACTGATGCTACAGCAACTCTTAGTGCACGCTTAGCTCCTCTTTAGCCGCTGAGCATACCCAGCTTCCTCTCCTGAAAACTCATCACAGTACCATCCGGGGGTGGGGGGCACTGCTACCAGCATCAAGTCGGTCAGCACCCACCAAGCACTGGGTGCCACAGTGTGGACACACAGCGAGTGCTCAACACCAGCTGTGTTCAGCTGCCCAGCCACCCAGGATTCCCTTGGATGCTTGCTCCATGTAAACTTGCGTACCGTGGCTTCCGGATCTTTGAACCCATGATACCACTGGCAAAGCCGTACATACCTGAGCACTCAGCAAATGGCCACCAGGCACCCGCACGGGGGCAAGCGCTGTGCCAGGTACTGAGGGCTCACTAGTCAATGAGACAGGATGCCCGCATGTGAGGGGTCTCTGTCATTATCTGTTAAACCTGGTGGGTGAGACCCTTACCCGAGGCACACCCCAGAGAAGAAGCCTGGCTTCTCTACTCCCCTGTGACCAATCTGGGATCAGGGGGCTCCCGGGGGCCTTATTCTGAGAAGTAGAGTGCAACTGTGAGGGCCTGGTCTAGAACTCCCCGGAACTCACATTCAGCAGCGTGAACCTCTAAAAGCAAACGCTCCCACAGCAAAAGGGGGAGGCAGAGACAGGAGAGTCCCCAGCTTGCCTCGCTTGTGCAGTGCTAAACAATGACAGACGCGGCCTCAAACAAGGTGGAAGCTGAGAGCTGCCGCCTGAGGTTGCCCTCTGACCTCCACATGTGTGCTGTGGCAGTGTGCCTGCACTTACACACACACAGGGGGTTTTATTGTTTAGTTTTGTTGTTGTTTTTGTTTGGTGTTTTGTTTTGGTTTTTTTTTTTTTTTCAAGACAGGGTTTCTCTGTGTATATAGCCCTGGCTGTCCTGGACTCCCTTTGTAGACCAGGCTGGCCTCGAACTCACAAAGATCCACCTGCCTCTGCCTCCCGAGTGCTGGGATTAAAGGTGTGCGCCGCCACCACCACGCCCGGCTCACACAGAGATTTAAGAGAACATTGGGGGCCTGATGTACCCAGGGCCAGCGGTGACTGGGCGGGGCGGATGGTAGGATCTTGGGCTCCTTCGTCAGTCACTCTCGGGGCGCTGCAGCCATGTCTTATTAAATGGATGGGGGGAACCCTTAGTGAGGTTATCTTGGGAAAGAGCCAAACTCATCCCTGGAAGTCTCCTTAAAGTATGGAGAGATGGCCCCCTCCCTCCTCCCTGTCCCCCCAACTCGGCAGTTAGTTCTGCTTACAGCAACCAACCAGCACAGAGCGCTGAGATGGGATGGAACTGGATCGGACTGGCGGACTGGCGGTCAAAGCCAGCACAGCCCGAGGTTCTGAGGCTGAGGAGGGGACCAGGGTAGACAGGGAGTGGGCAGACAGGCAGGCAAGAAGGGTAGGGCAGGCAGGCGGGCGCAGTGGCAGGCAGGTGTCAGCCATGGGATTCACTACTCTGGGGCCTTAGCAGCCTGTCAGAAACAAAAACAAACACCAGGGATACAGGTTCCTGCTGTTAACAGCCTCAAACCGCCGGAGGAAAACTCCAAATAAATATAATTAGAAACTAGTAAAAAAAAAAAAAGTCCTCTCTGTAAACCTGCCCCCCAGGATCTACCATTTAAGCACCCCATCCTTCTACAGCCCTTCCCTTGGCACCCACCTAGCCTGACTCTGTACATCACCCAGAGATTCATTAGGCCTCTTTTCTCATCCTACACCCTTCCTATGGGCCAACAACCTCGTCCTCAGTTTGCCACTGTCAGTAACCAGGACCAGAAAGGCCCAGGCACAACGCTCTGAAATGCAAAGCCCACAGCTCTCTGGGGGCTATGGTTTGTCACAGAGGAAAGCCACTGGTAAACCAAGCCCTCCAGTGCCCTGTTCGGGGGTCATCACCCATATGTGAACAACAATTGTAGATCCAGCTCCAACCCCAGAGCAAACCCTTGACCTGAGGTGGGAAGGGCTGCTCGGGGCGCTAAGGGGAGCCACAGAGTTCACTCTTGGGCACCACAGGGTGAACACAGAAACTCACCCGTGTGCTCCTTGGGCTACTTTCTTGGTGCTGCTTGCCTGACCAGGGGCTTTCAGGAAAAATACCAAGTGACAGGGCCTCGGCAGGCAAAGCAGAACAGGGTCCAGGTGGAGAGGGCCTTGCCTTGAGGTGGAAAACCTGGCCAGGTGGGGCTGCAGGACTGAGGCTCTGCAACATGAACCAGTTCAGGACCCCAGAGTTGCCGGGAATTAGGGTCTGCACTAGCCAAAGCTCAGACCTTGTCTTCCACCCACCTCGGGTGCTACCTGAGTCAAGCAGAGTGGTGGGGGAGAGAGTGGCTAGTCTCCAGACAGAAAGTCAGTGTCCTTTCTCTGCCCAGGTGAGTAGGCCATTCATACATCCCTGGGCTGGCTGACTTCACCTCTCCCTCAGCTCCAGCGGTCCACTCCTTCTCAGACTCCTGTCTCCCCAGGTCTGGGCCTCCCGTGAGCACTGCCAGCCCCAGAGCCTCAGAGCCGGCTCCGCAGTTTCCAGCCCTGACAGGAACTCTTTCTTACCGAGTGGTCATGTGCTAGGGGTATGGAGGCCCACACCCGCACATCGAAGTGGGCCGGGCAGAAGAGACCAGGGTGGGTTCTGGCAGCAAGCTCCTCCACCTCTGTCTTCAACATGGGATCTGAGGCCGTGCCCTCCCTTCCCCCACCCTCAGGTCAAGGCGCTGGATCAAACCATTCTACCCTTTTCCTTCTCCAACTAAGACAACAGACACATTCCCCACTCCCTTCTCCAGAGTGCCACACACATGTGCTCATACACCCAAGTGAATGCACGCCTCCCATTCCCAAACTCACACTTGTGTGCCTCCACTTACAACGGGTCCTAGCCGCTCACATCTCAAACTGGATCTCATGTCCTCAGATTCCAGAAGGTTCCAGAGGACAGTCTTATCTGAGGGTCCCTGGCTGCCCTCTTCTTCCTCTGCCTGTAGCGGCTGTGGCTCCCAGGTCTTCTGGTCCCCTCTCCACTCTACCCTACACTACAGAGACTCGGGAATGGACGGGTCTCCACACCTAAGACATGCCCTCAGCAAGCCACAGACAGAGGTCAAAGGGATTTCTGAGAACTTTCTTAAAATTGGGGCAACCTTAAGGAAACCGATTAAAACAAAACAAAACAAAACAAAAAAACAGGCTTTAAGAGTGGGGTTGTCAGTTCATCCGTCTGTCTGTCTGTCTGTCTGTCTGTCTGTTCTCTCCAGTAGGGCCTCAATGGGGCACAAGCCGGTAGTGGCTGCCCGAGGAGCCACCCGCACCCGCTGACATGGTTACGGGTTTTCATTTCATATTTCGGAGGGAGGGGCTAGGAGGAACAGTCCCCTCACTGTGGGAGCTGGCCACAGGAGCCGAGGGAAGTAGGCAGGAGAGGAAGCAGAGAGGTGGGGGAAAGGAGAGAGACACATACTCCCAGACAGAGACCCAGAGACAGAGAGACACTGTTTGCTGCCAGATGACCGCTCGCTCTCGGGCTCAGGGACGGTGTGAGGGACGGTGTGATTTCTAAATGGGTGACTTTCCCAAAACTCTATCCCTAACAGGGAAAGAAAGTTAAACGGCCAAGCTGGCTGTCCCAGAGCCTGCCTGGGGACAGGACCAGCCCCCCTGGAGGCCCTGAGACCTTTTCTTTCAGCAGCAACCTGAGCCCCTAAGTGAGGATTAGGTCTTTTTTAACCAAGGGTGTCCTCCCACCTCTACCCCACCCCCACCCCACCCCCAAAAGCAAGGCAAATTAATGCTTTTAAGTTTACAATTATCTTGGTTATCCAGTCTGTCTACTTTAAGACACACAGACAGGCACTTGAAAACTACTCAAGACCTTGTACCCGGCAAGCTCACTCATTTCCAGTCCCACGGGCTGACCCGCCTGCTCGGCCATGAGGAGGACGCTTTCAGCACTCCTGGCTAAAGACACAGCGGGCCAAGGTGTCCCACGGTGTTGGTAGGAGTGCATCTTCTGTCTGTCTGTCTGTCTGTCTGTCTCTCCCTCCCGCTTTCCTCTTCTGTACTTAAGCCCCTGTCCTCCTTGTCCTCCGCCCTATCATTGCATGGCTTTGACTCTCCCAGAGACACAGATGTCTCCCCAGAGGTGCAGCCGCTCTTCTCAAAGGTGCTGAGGGTGACTGTAATTTTTACAGACCCTCCAGAGCGCCACTGCAAAAGTGCGTGCCATCAAAGGCAAACTTCCTATCCTAGCCCTGATGATAGATGGCAGATATGCCAAAGGGGCAGGGGAGGCCTCCGGAAGCTCACAGCACTATGGGTAAGCCTGGGAGGCTCAGAGCGAACAGTTCTCATCCTGCCTGAAGCACCTACCTGCACAGTGGCGTCCAAGGGGCACTCTGTATTCCAGCAGGCCTGTTGTTAGGCAACCTTTGATGGACAGGGCTTCACAGGTTTCCTGAATGGTGGGGTTAATGAGAGGTTCCATCCTAATCTAGCTAGACTCAGAAACCCTAAGAATGTGTGTGTGTGTGTGTGTGTGTGTGTGTGTGTGTGTGTGTGTGTGTGTGTGTGTGTGTTGCAGTTACTGCCCCTTCATCAGGCAGGTGTAGCCCAGGATGGAGATGAGCAGGAGCCTTGGGGGTACCACATCCACTCCAGCTAAGTGTCCCCCAACACCGAGTGGGGTGTCCAATAAAAGGAGGTGCCCCTGAGTACCCTGACTCTTTCTATCCCTGGCAGATGGCCTGGTCTCCAGGCTTGAGAGCCTTAGTTTTCCCACACCTGTCCCGTTTAGGGGGTGTCCAGCTGCACCTGGAGCCCCTTTAATAGGCTGCCCCCCTTCCTGCCCCCCTCCCACTAAGCCGCCGCAGACACTGGCTCCAACATGAAAGAACCCCTTATCTCGTCTCTAGATTACTGCGCGAAATCTGTTCCTTCCTCAGACTAAACTCCCTAGCTAATTCCATGTTACGAGTAAGTCAGCTCGCACTACAAAAGCCAGCTTTGTTTACGGAAAACACACAAGCGGATCCACAGCAAGGAGAGGGGCTGTTCCAGGCAGCCGGCTGTCGGGAACCAAGGCTGCAGAACGGAGGCTGGGGTGGGGTCTGGTACTTGACAGCTGAGGGACTCTGGCGTTTAGTTAGTAACTGGCCAGGTTGGAGGTGCCAAGGGAAGAGGCAGTGTCCTGGGAGAAAAGGGAGCTGTTGGTCTAGCACAGTGAGACTCAGGCCCCTGGACAGTGAGTGCCAGACACTCAGACTTCCCCCAACTCCCAAGTTCAACTTTCCTTTTTGGCTCAGACTCTTCGACATCTCTGGCTGGCTTCAGGAGCCCCTAGGACAATAAGCAGAATCTACCTCCCGGGCAAAATCTTGCCAAAAGGAATTTTCTTTTTGTCCATATAAATCTCTTTTGGGTGAGGACAACGTGGGGGGAGGGGTGCGGCAGGTCATGGGGGAGGGGAGGCTGTCCCCAGAGAACTGTGGGACACCAGCCTGGTTTCTGCAAGCGCAGCCTTGGGACTGGCTGGGCAGTGAGCTCGGGGTCAGGGACCGGGGGCAGGAGGGCCTCCCAGTCTAATTCCTAGAGGGATCTGTCAGAGCTCCCAGCCTGGAATTTTACCTTGTTATTTTAATGCAATTCTGACCTGGATTTAAATGGAATTGGAAACCCCAGGCCTTAATAAATAAATATTATGATAAGAAATGAAAGCCATGCGAAACGAAAGAGATCCCCGCCTCCCAAGGCAGAAACGCAACGTTCGTGCCAGAAGTCAGTCACAGACATTTTCTCCTCCTGCCCCCTACCACCCCGTGACAGGCAGTCAGTTTCACCACGAAAGAGCCTGTTTTCTTTAACATCTTTCGACTTGATAAGACGGCGACTTCGAAATTTCGGCCTGACTCCGCGCGCGGGGAGGGGAGGAGGGTATGACACGCCTGAAAACTTCCTTCCCTCAGTCTCAAGTCCCCAACTGAAGTCCCAGGCAATGTTTGAGAGAAGATTCTCCGACCTTGGCGGAAAATGCTGGAGGTGGCAGGGAAAGCCGGCAGAAGTGCATGCTCCCGTCGGCGGGCCACCCCCAAGGCTCCTCCAAGCGCAATGCACAGAGGTCTGGCCCTGGGCGAGGAGTCCGGGCACCCGGCCGGGTCCTGACAGCCACGCACTTCCAGGCACCTGCCCCGGCTCGGACCCCGCCGTCCCGCAGCCCCGCAACCCCACGCCGCGCCGCGCCTCCCTTACCTTGCGCAGTCTTGCCATGCTGGGCGGCGCGCGCGTGGACCAGCAAGACGAGCAGGCAGAGCCCGGGGACGCGCCCCGAGCCCATGGCCTGGAGCTCCGCGCGGCGGGGCCGCAGGGGTGTCGCAGCCCCGGGGAAGGCGCGCGAGGCCGAGGGGGAGGGGACTGGAGGGAGCCCCGCGGGGGCTCGGGGCTGGGCGTGGGGAGCGCGCGGCGGGGAACGCGGCCAGGCGCGGGGCGGCGGCCCGAGGGGCGGCCGGGGCTATCGCACCCGACGCCCAGCTTCGCCCGCGGGGAGCTGTAGCCCGAGAGCGAGCGCGCAGAGCCGAGGCTGGGACCTGAGAAAGGGGAGGGGTGAAGTAGCGCCTAAACACGCCCTTTCTGCTTCTTTCTTCCTCCCTTGCTTTCTCGTCTCCCTGGCTCCGTCTGTTTTTCTTCGCCTTTCTCCTCCTCCTCCTCTTTCTCCTCCTCTCCTTGCTCCTTTTCGTTTTCTTCCTCCTCCCCTTCCCACTGCCCCCCCCCCCCCGCTTCTCTTCTCCGTCCTCCTCCTCCTCCTTTTTCGTGCCTTTTTTTTTTTTTTCTTTCAAAGGGGGCCTCGGCGTGGCGGCCGCTCCCCCTGCGCGCCCGGGCGCGCGGCCCCCTCCCCAGGCTGCCGGGCCGCTGCCTGCAGGAATTTACAATCCGGCGCTGGGGGAGCGGGCCCGGTCTCCATGGAGACGGCTTCCCCGGGAGCAGGGAGGTCAGGCGCAGACCGCGCACAATCAATGGATCAATGCAAGCCCCCGCTCCGCTCCAGACCAAACAGCACCGGGGCTCCGGCTCGTCCGCTCTCGCGGTGGGGAGGTAGCGGGGGAGCTGAGGGTGCACCCCCCCATCCCGCCCCGCGCGCGCTCGCCCGCCAGGAGGCCCGAGCGGCGCAGGTCTACACGCGCACCTCTGCGGGGAGACAAAGAGGGCGCGAGGTGTCGGGGAGGCTGGAAGTGCAGCACCTCGCAACAGAGATGGGCTCACACTCCCGGGCCAAGTAAAGTCCTTCGAACTTTTACCCCTAAGTCACTACCACCTTCTGGACACAATCCTCATACTCAGATCTGAGCCCATTCTAAAACTGTCCCGCTCCAGGGCAGGCTCTGTAGGCGTTAAAAGTACTCCCCTGAGGTGCCCTTCTCCGTGTGGCTCCTGTGTGTGCACTGTTTCGGTGTGGCTCCTACGGAGGTGCTCAGCACACCGGCCGAGGCTCACCCACGGTCACCTTGGGCACACACAGAAGGCCCTGTACACTTCCTCCAAGCCGGCTACCGCGGCTACCCTCACAGGCAGCAGAGACACACTGCTGTAGGAGCGAGTTCCCCCTGCCCCCATCCCTTCCATTGCTCTGACTGAGCCAACTGTACCAGGCCTCAGAGTCCTGCTCCAGACCCAGTTTTGTGCAGGACAGAAACTATCATCCCAGGGTACCCAAGAGAACTGGGCAGTGACCAAGGTCTCCTTAAAGATGACTCAGTTCTGAAATCCTTGACATTGGCAGCCGGCATCAGCTGGGGTGGGGGTGGGCTCTGACAGCAGGCGCCTTCCCACCCTGGGGACGAGTTGAGCCCTCCCTTTAGCAGGGATTAATGGAAACGTAAGAGAATGAACAGGCTGAGGCTTTGGATTTCCTGTCCTGGCTCCTGAGACCGAGTCCTCTTGGCTTTCAGTCCCATCCCGACTTTCCTCAGTTTCCTCAGCTAGGATAACGGGGAGGGTGGAGAGGAGGGCGAGGGAGTCGGGGTCGCGGGGGGCGGGGCGTGTGGGGGGGGCGGCACGGAATCATTGGCTAGGTGATGGAGGGGACACTGCCCTCGGAAGGCTGGGAAGAGGAATCCTCGAGGCCCCTTGTGTAGTGTGAGAGATGGCGTGGGGGAGGTGAGCACACGGGTCATGGGAATAGTGTGGTGGAGGCCACAGAAAGGTTGGTCAGATGACCCCCTACAAGGTCCCTCCCAGCCCTGTCGCTCTTGAGATTCCTCCCCCCCCCCCATTCCTCTGGCAAACCCCTCCTTCTGTAGCAGCCTTGCCTGCTGCCACCAATTATGTGGAGGCTGCAAGACAAGTTCAAACTTGTCATGCTTTTTGTCCCAAACAAGAGAGGGAGAGGAGAGAGAGAGAGAGAGAGAGAGAGAGAGAGAGAGAGAGAGAGAGGAGAGAGGAGGAGGAGAGAGAGAGAGAGAGAGAGAGAGAGAGAGAGAGAGAGAGAGAGAGAGAGAATTGGAGGTAGCCAGACAGTGCCTAGGGGCACTGGAGAGAATTGAGGAGCCCCAGGGTGGGGAGGGAATTTCGTCTGGGCCTGGCTTGCCTTCACCTCTGCCTTCTTTGAGTATTAAATGTGCACCCTCCTGCATCCTGAGGGGGGGGTGCTGCCAGCCCACTCCTGCCCCGCGGCTAAGGTGGGCATGGAGGCTCTCCAGCAGTTTTCTGGGGCCTTCTCCACAGTTCCCAGACCCCCTCAGAGTTTAGGGTGGGGGCACAGCGCCATGCCCTTCCAAGGCACTGCATCCTCTGGGGGCCCTGATGTTTTGTGGCAGTCCCTTTTTCTCTTTCCACTTCCCAGTCTCCCTTTGATCCTCCTCCCTGCTCCCCCACAACCCAGGGAGCTTCCCCCACACATCTGCTCCCTGCCCCCCCCACCCCTGACCATCCACTCCCTCAAAGGATCGTGTGGGGGTAGTAGCAGGGATTCTAGCCCTGGGCACAATGAGTTTGGGTGTGGCCCCATTGCCCTGTGCTCTGTCACTGTCTGCAGGGACTCGCTCAAGGACTTGAGACCTCTAGGAGGAACATGGAGACGTCAGCAGCAGATGACAAAGTGTCCAAGTGTCTGGTGTTTCCTGGTCCTCTCCCCACTCACCTCTCAAGTGCACTTTAAAAATTTACCTTTAGCTGTGCCTTGTGGTGCACACCTGTAATCCCAGCACTTAGGGAGGCAGAGGCAGGCCGATCTCTGTGAGTTAGAGGCCAGCCTGGTCTACATAGTGAGTCCAGGACTCAGCCTTTGCTTAACTTCTCAATTCCTCGGCTTTCTCTTTTTTTGTTTTGTTTTTTTGTTTTTGTTTTTTAAGAGAGGGTTTCTCTGTGTAGCCCTGGCTGTCCTGGACTTACTTTGTAGACCAGGCTGGCCTCGAACTCACAGAGATCTGCCTGTCTCCGCCTCCCTAGTGAAACCAATCCATGCTGCTAGCATGATGGACAATAAAGTCTACAGAGAGCAGGTATAAACCGGTATTGGCTGTCAGTATCAAGCCTTGGTCACCTGGTGACCAGGAAGACAAGGTATTTATGGTGCTACTGCTGCCGTGAACTGTATAGCTTAATTACTGTGTAGGTGAGATCTCAGCCCAGTTTCGTCTGTGTGTGTGTGTGTGCAAATTCGCACATGTTTAAGTGGTGGCCAGAGGTTAACATCCCGTGTCTTCTTTAACTGCTCTCAATATTTATTTTTTTGTTTATTTATTTATTTTTGGTTTTTCAAGAAAGGGTTTCTCTGTGTAGGCTTGGCTGTCCTGGACTCTCTTTGTAGACCAGGTTGGCTGTGAACTCACAGAGATCCGCCTGCCTCTGCCTCCCGAGTGCTGGGACTAAAGGCGTGCACCACCATACCCAACTTTCTTTCTTGCTTGCTTGCTTGCTTGCTTATTTATGATCTTGTTTTGTTTTGTTTTGGTTTTTGGTTTTTCAAGACAGGGTTTCTCTGTGTAACAGCTCTGGCTGTCCTGGAACTCACTGTGTAGACCAGGCTGGCCTTGAACTCACAGAGATCTACCTGCCTCTGCCTCCCAAGTGCTGGGACTAAAGGCGTTCACCACCACCGCCCGACATTAATCGTCTTTTGAAAAAGGGTTTCTCTGTGTAGCCCTGGATGTCCTGGGACTTGCTCTACAGACCAGGCTGGCCTCCAACTCAGAGATCCTCCTGCCTCAGCCTCCCAAGTGCTCAGATTAAATGGGGCGCATTATCACTGCCTGGCTTTTTTTTTCCCCTTCACTTTATCTTTTGAGGCAGGGTCTCTCTCTGAACCGGGAGCCAGCATGTCTCAGGCATCCTTTTGTCTCTGCCTCTGCTGTGCTGGGACTGCGGTGTGCACGGCAACAGCAAACCCTTATAGGAGCCATCTCTTCAGCCCTCAGCCCTGATACCTACACGGCTTCTGACTAAAGCATAACAGCCTCGCAGGGAGTGCAGCACTAGTTCAGTGAGGTGATATGTGCAAAATATCTGGCTCACAGAGCAGACATCTGATAGAGTTCATGGTTGCTACTTCCACCACCAGGCAGGAACAAAGGGCCACAGTGTGGGATGGCTGACAGGTCCGGCAGAGCCTGGGATGAAGCGGCCTGGGGTCAGGCTAGGCTTTGGTGCTTGGGATGCTGGCAAGGTCAACGGGGTTTGAGTCTCACCACCCCTAACAGGTTCCTGTCTGTCACACATTCCTACTGAGAAGGTTCTAGAAATTCCACGCATTCCAGTGCACAGCCCTTATCTGTAGCCTTCCAATTTTATGGAGCGTGAAGAAGGGGCTCACCTTCGGGCACCGGGCCCTGCCCCTCCTTCCTTGTGCCCTGCTCCACCTGAGGAAGATGCAAACCACAACCCCCAGTCAGTTCTCACCTGCTGACCCTCCACCGCATGCTCCATCCAAGGCCTGGGAGGCAGGAATTTTAATTAATTCCGCAACACTTCATACCCCTAGTCCTGGGTGTCGAACTCAGGTCTCCCATGTGCTAGGCAAGCTCCCTAACGCTGAACCCTCTTTTTTTTCCCCCGTTTTATTTTGAGATATCAGCTAAGTTGTTGAGGCTGGTCTTGAACTCCCTCTGCAGCCCACGATAGCTTTAAGCATGTGGTCTCCCTGCCTCAGCAGAGTAGCTAGGGTTGCAGGCCCGAACTACCATGCCTGGCTGTGGTCCCGTTTGTATTGATGGGAAAACTGAGGCTCAGACAGATCAGCTTCCGTAGGATACTACAAAGGACAGAAGCTGGGGGCGGGGCACAACCACTACCTACATCAGGTGATGAGAGAGGTCATGTGATAAGGCCAAGGTCACACCTTGTATATAAAGGTAAAGGCGGAAGCAGACCACATCTCTCCTTAGATCTTAGGTCAGTACTCTTTGCTCCGATGTTCGGAGCTATCAGAACCCTCTTCATGCGCTTTGACAGCCACCTGTCCACCAGTGCTGTGTGATGCCTGTCTTATCCCTTGTGGCTATGCTCCACAGCGCTTGAGAGAATCAGAAAACGTGGTCCCTGGCCTGGGGCTCAGTGGGTAGAGCCTTTTCTGTGTATCTATAAGTTCTTGTGTTCAATCCCCAGCACCAAAGCAAGATAACCCCTGCCTGTCACCACAGTGCACAGGAGGCAGACCAGACAGGGGTGGAGTGGGGTGGGGGGTTGGAGTGAGGGTTGGGGGGTTGGGGGGTTGGGGGTTGGGGGCGGAGACGGACAGATGGCTCAATGGTTAAAGGCACTTGCTGCTTTTGCAGGGGACCTGACTTCAGTTGCCAGCACCCACATCAGGTGTCTCACAACTGCCTGTAACCCCAGCTCCAGAGGCTCTAACACCCCTTTCTGGCCTCTGAGGTCACTTACTCACCCACATCCATAGGCAGGAGATTAAAGATAAAATCTTTAAAGAAAGAGAGAAGGGAGAGAGGGAAAGAAAGTCTGGCTTACCTCTACTTCCTCTCTCTCTCTCTCCACTCTTTTTTTCTCTCTCTACCCTCTTCTTTCTGTCTCTGTCTCTCTCTGGGGTACTCCCTTTCCCCTTTTCCTTCTCCCCCCATGCCCATTTAATAAACTCCATATAACATAAAAAAAAAAAAAGAAAGAAAGAAAGTCTGGTCCCCACTGGAAGTGGCTCTTCACCCTCTGAACCCCAAAGTCTTAGTGGGTGGCCAGGGTCTGGATGACTTGGAGACATAAATGCACAAGTAGAAATATGAACACAAATTAATGATGGACAAATAGAAGCAGTGGCCAAAAACAGAATGAAGGATGGGTGGGTCCTCTATTAGGTGGCCCTTTGGGTTCATTCAGATCTGGGATGGCTCAGATGGGTAGGGTCAGTGTGTTCCAACCCTAGGTTCTAGAATCCACTTGCCCTAGCCCTTAGCCCTTAGAGGGGTCACAAATAGCTCTACCAGGATGTGGCGAGGGGTCAACCTGGTTGCCACACTTACATCTGTCCTAGCTTCCCCTATGGACATAGTGACCACCTTTGGTCTAGTGCTTACGTCTAACTGTCCTCCCTGCCCACCCACCCCTGTACGTGAGTCAAGGTGCCAGACTTCTCCCCAGGAGTTTGCATGAAGAAAACAGAAATCTCCAACCTCCAATGGCCAGGCGTCTCCAACTCTCCAGAGCAAGTGCCTGGCCCCTAAAGCATGGTAGAACTTCGGTTCTCCCCCGACCCCTGACGCCGCCTCTGCCACCCCTTGCCTCCTGGTACCCCAGACAGCATCCTTCACCAGCAGGGACATCCCATTCCCCCCCCCCCCCCCCCCCGCCTTCCCCCATCACTGGGACTGAGAGGGAGGTCCTTCCTCTTAGCCAGTACCATGTGCACGGACCTGCTCAGCCCATAGACTAGTTTTGGTGCAGCTCCCTGCTGCTCCTACCACAGCACAGCCACAAATCCATGCCCATCTCCCAGGTTCCCAGGCCTGTAGCAGGACCCTGCTTGCACCCAGTCCTGACCCAGCCATCCCTCACTCCAGCGTAGCATGGCCCTGGTGCTGCTGCTCGGGAGCCAACGTCTCTAGTGGTCTCACACACATTTTCACATTCTGGGCTGCCTGCCAAGCCTTATCAGCTTGACTCGATGACTGCGTCATCCCAAGGCCTCTGGACATTTTTCTCTCCCATCGTGGAAGCCTCTCCTTTCCCTGGGTCCTTCTCCTGGCCAGTTTCATGGTTGGCGTGTGGAACTTGGACACCTTCTAGCCCCCCTGCCCACTCTCCCCCACCTCCCCAACCCTCCACCCCACCCCCTCCGACACAACCTTTCATGATAGAGAGACATGGTAGTGAAAGGAATTTGGGCCGAGCTATCAGGCAGCCCTGGGCTTAAATCCCCACCTAGGCGATTTGGGGGAGACCCTTCTACTCTAATCTGTGCCTCATTATCTAGGAAATAGATCAAACTCCAACCAGACATACAGGCTACTGGGGGCAGGGGAGGGGGCTCAGAACAGGGCTACAGTGTATGGAGACCTTTTAGCCCCCCAACTCCAGCCCCTATCTCTAAGTCCCCTGACCTCCTGGCTCTCAATCTGTATGTCCAGTTTGCAGGCTCCTCTCTAGGTCGCCCCCCTGCCACCCACCTTTTTTGGTCAGGTCCAATATTTCTGCCTGCTTATAGTATTTTTCTTTTTCTTTCTTTTTTTTTTTTTTTTAATTCTAGAGTATTTTCCTAATTTAAAATTTTAAAATATTATTTAGTTATTTTGAGACAGAATCTTGTTCGTTGTTGTTTTGTTTGTTTGTTTGTTGAGACCATGTCTCTATGTAGCCCTGGCTGTCCTGGAATTCACTATGTAGACTCAGAGTTCCAGCTGCCCTCTGGCTCCCGTGTGCTGTGATGAAAGGCATGCGCCACCACACTCAGCCTTTGAGACGGGGTCTTCTGTTGTTGGCCAGGCTGGCCTCTATATAAAGCCTTTCTTATGCTCTCCCTATGCCTCTCTCATGCAGGGACTGTAGGCACACACCACCACACCTGGCTTCAGAGGTGCTGGGGATGGAATCCAAGGCCTCATGACATACAAGCATTCTGCCAACCGAACCGCATGCCTATGCTTCAGTGATATTTAGGGCTAGAGAGATGGCTCAGTAGTTAAGAGCACTGTCTGTTCTTCCAAAGGTCTTTAGTTCAATTCCCAGCAACCACATGGTGGCTCACAACCATCTACAACGAGATCTGGTGCCCTCTTCTGGCCTGCAGTAGTACATGCAGGCAGAGCACTGTACACATATAACTAATGCAATTAACATACATTAATAATATATTACTATAATTAATATACATATAATGTATATAATTTATACATGTATATAAAGAAATCTTAAAAAAAAAAAAAAAGAGCCGAGCTAAGTGGCCCCATTACCTTCTTGGTGGTCACAGCTGACAGGACTTCTGACATCCTTCAAGTCCATCTGTTTTCTCTGTCCCCTGTACCTGCTGTGTCTCCCAGGGACCATGCCAGGCAGGGTGAAGTTCTGGTGCCTCAGCGTGTGCAGGTGGCCCTCCGTGCTGGTCTGAACCATTCTCTGTGGTGATGTTTGATGTGGCTCGCCTGAGGTCACTTCCCTCCACCCGGGCCACAGCATACGCAGCACGTAGCAAGTCCCGTCAGCCAGGTGACCACTGCCCTTTAAGATCCAGCATTAGGACCCCAGCAGACCGGACCTCAGATGTCCTTGACACATACACACCATGAAAGCCCCGTCCACCGTCCGCAGGTCTGGCAGACCGCTCAGGGCAGAGCTTCATTGGTCTCCACGTAACCTCAGCCTCAAGCACATCTCGGACTGGTTATGCCGAACGGACAGTTGTTGACTGATAGAAAGGATAAAGGAACAAATGATGGTGGTGGGGCGTGTCTGTCACCTCAGCAACGGCTCAAAGTCGACCAGATAAATCATGAAGGAGCAAAGGATGTTAGTGGGAACCCTCAGCAGAGGTAAAGCCGCCCCTGACATGGTCTCCCTGCCTCCCACCACCTTGGAGATGGCACAGGTGGCCTAAAGGGCACAGGGCAGAAGTGGGCCCATGAAGTGGAGGGGCAGTGAGGAGACCCCCCAAGCCAAATGAAAATCACAGGGTTTTCCAGAAGATAAAGATAGAGACTCTAGAACCTTCCAAGACAGCGGCTAAGATGTCCCCAAAGTTTGGAGAACTGGATGATGGCAGCCTGCATCCAACAGTCAGAGGCAGGAGACTGGACATGAAGAAGCATAGTGCCAGAGACCTGGGGTCAGAGAAGACAAAGTGAGCGACACAGGCAGTTCCCAGCTGAGTTACGGGAGACAGAATCCTAAAGGGGGGCCCTCTGAGAACCCCCGCTGCTCTGCCAAAGATCTGCATACTGGGACTTAAAGTATCGCTGCAGAACAATCCTTTTCTGTGTCCGAGAAGGCATCTTATGTATCCCAGGCTAGACCCCCCAACTCCCTATATAGCTAAAGATGACCTTGAACTCCTGGCGTTTCTGGGACATGCCACCACAACTGGGTTTATACAGAGCTAGCGGTCCACCCCATGGCTTTGTGCATGCTACAAAGACCAAGAGTCCTTCTAGAAGCATCTGAGAACCAAGAGAGGAGTTGTTGGAGTGTCTGTCAGAATGCTCAGGATGTTGGTATTCCAAGCCTTAGCCCCCCACCCCCCCCCTTTTTTTTCTGGCAAGAGGTCTCCTTATTGACTTAGTACTTATTTAATTTATTTTTCTTTTGAGACTAGGTCTCACTGTCTAACCCAGGCCAGCCTCGGCCTCAGCCCCACCCCCGCCCCGCCCTGGGATGGCAGATGAGTGCCCTGTATTCTGACCCACTCCTCGGACCTGACTTGGCAGAACTGAAGCTGAGATTCCCTGGGGTCCTGCTCTGGTCTAGGAAAATCCAGTCAGCAGGAAGTCACGGCGGACTGGGGAACAAGCTCTTCCGGGTGTCCCTGACCCCGTGCACTGCGCTGCCTCCGGATCAGGGGCAGGAGCTCAGCTGTGCTGGGCCTTCAGCCTTGGTCTGCCACCACCGAGCCGCCGCGGAGCATCTTCTAGGCTGCAATGCCGACTATCACCAGCAGGTGCCGCTGTCCAACATTCCATCCTCCAGCCCCATGGTGAAGATTTCAATGAGACCCCCAAAACCTCCCCCTCAAGAACCACAGGCCTCAAACACATTTGCAAGTGCATTTTAGAGATGAATGAGGTACACCCACACTGGGGAGGTGAAGGTGCCTTAACTGCGTGTGTTGCTTTATAACCATTGCTTGGTCTTTAACATGTGTGCCAGGGTGGGATTCAGTGACAGGGATTCAGGATGACCCCATGGGTAGAGGAGAGAGAGAGCCACACACACACAGGACTAATTAGCCTATGAGGCAGGACGTGATGGTGTCACGGGGCTTAAGGGCGGGCAGTTTATCTTCAGAAGCACTCAGGATTCCCACCTGTGCAGCTCAGCAAAGAGGGGAGGGTGGCGGCGAGGCAGGAGCCAGGTGAGCAGCGTTTGTGGGCAGAGAGTGTCTCCCAGAAAGTAGTAACAACGGACTCAAAAAGATATGTGTAGGCCGGGTGTGGTGGCGCACACCTTTAATCCCAGCCCTTGGGAGGCAGAGGCAGACGGGTCGCTGTGAGTTCGAGGCCAGCCTGGTCTACAAAGCGATTCCAGGACAGTCAAGGTTACACAGAGGAAAAAAGAAAAAGAAAAAGAAAAGAAATTAAAAAAGACAGGTGTGGGCCTGGGAATGCCCGGTGGTTAGAGAGCTCCCCTAGTGTGCGCAGAGACCTGGGTTCCGTCCCCAGCACCACAGAAGGCTGGTGTGGTGGTGCACACCTACAATTCTCACGCTGGCTGAGGCGGGCTGGGAGTGAGGAGGGCAGGAGGATCAGTTCACAGTCATCCTTGAACAGTTTGCTGGCTGGCACTCCTGGATCAGCTTTGGAAACTTCACACTACTATTTCCCAGCGCTCAGGTGGCAGCGTTAAGTGGGTCTCTATGAATTTGAAGCCAGCCAGGGTCACTGAGTTAGACCCCGTCTCAAAACAAACAACTTATCCTTATTGTGTGAGTCTGGGCAGGGTGTGTGTGTGTGTGTGTGTGTGTGTGTGTGTGTGTGTGTGTGAGAGAGAGAGAGAGAGAGAGAGAGAGAGAGAGAGAGAGAGAGGACAGCTTTCCCAGAGGAAACTAGTGGAGCGGTTTCTCTCCTGCCGTGTATTGAACGCAAGACTTCACCTCAGGCTTCCCTGGCAGCGCCTTACCTGCTGAGCCATCTCGCTGACCCCCTGGTGGCTTCTAAATAGAAACTGGACAGGCTTGAGCCATGGATTTGATCTATGCTTTTTGTAGGATCCTAAAAAGTGAGTTCACTTCATCCCAGGGAGAAGTAAAGAGACACCACAGGTGGGAGGTCACACATGGGGCACAGAGAGATGGGCAGGAGGCACTGCGCTGGCTTCTCCAGCCCCAGGCTTGGCACACGTCTTAGGTGCAGTGGGTTTGCACATGCCGAGTCTCCAGGCTTGTAGGATTCCCTCGTGAGGGTTTGTAGGTATCAGAGCTAGATTTTGGACGTCCGTGTGAGAGGCCTCTGTGTGTGAGTAAAGGGCATCTGCAGCTTCTTCCCTGCCTCAACCCTCAGTTGTTTAATTTTTTTAAATTTATTTATCTTTATTTTATGTACATTGGTATTTCACCTACATGTATGTTTGTGTGAGAGTGTCAGATCTTGGAGTTGCAGACAGTTGTAAGCTACCATGTGGCAGATTTGAACCTGGGTCCTCTGGAAGAGCAGTCAGATCCCCTAACGACTGAGCCATCTCTCTGGTCTCTAGCTGTTTAAATTTTTAATTGATTGCATTTATTTGAGGAGGGGTATGCACAGGGTCAGTGGATGTCGGTGCATTTGTGGACAGTGAGTGTGTGGACAGTGAGTGTGTGGACGGTGGGTGTGTAGACGGTGGGTGTGTGGAACAGTGAGTGTGTGGACGGTGAGTGTGAGGACGGTGAGTGTGTGGACAGTGAGTGTGTGGACAGTGAGTGTGAGGACAGTGAGTGTGAGGACAGTGAGTGTGAGGACAGTGGGTGTGTGGACGGTGGGTGTGTGGACGGTGGGTGAGTAGACAGTGAGTGTGAGGACAGTGAGTTTGTGGATGGTGGGTGTGTGGAGGTGGGTGTGTGGAACAGGGGTGTGTGGAACAGTGAGTGTGTGGACAGTGAGTGTGTGGACGGTGAGTGTGTGGACAGTGAGTGTGTGGACAGTGAGTGTGAGGACGGTGAGTGTGTGGACGGTGGGTGTGTGGACGGTGGGTGAGTAGACAGTGAGTGTGAGGACAGTGAGTTTGTGGATGGTGGGTGTGTGGACGGTGGGTGTGTGGAACAGTGAGTGTGTGGACAGTGAGTGTGTGGACGGTGAGTGTGTGGACAGTGAGTGTGTGGACAGTGAGTGTGAGGACGGTGAGTGTGTGGACAGTGAGTGTGTGGACAGTGAGTGTGAGGACGGTGAGTGTGTGGACGGTGGGTGTGTGGACGGTGAGTGTGTGGATGGTGGGTGTGTGGACAGTGGGTGAGTAGACAGTGAGTGTGTGGACGGTGGGTGTGTGGACAGTGGGTGAGTGGACAGTGAGTGTGTGGATGGTGGGTGTGTGGACAGTGGGTGTGTGGACAGTGGGTGTATGGACAGTGGGTGAATAGACAGTGAGTGTGTGGACGGTGGGTGTGTGGACAGTGGGTGAGTAGACAGTGAGTGTGTGGACGGTGGGTGTGTGGACAGTGGGTGAGTAGACAGTGAGTGTGTGGACGGTGGCTTTTGGGAATCTGTTCTCTCCTTCATCTTGTGGGTCCTCACAGCTCTGGCTCAGGTCATCAGGCTTAAGATCATTACCCACTGAGCCAGCACTGTGGAGGGGAAGACAGGTGGAGCTCTGTGAGTTCGAGGCCAGCCTGGTCTACATTTTAAGTTCCAGGCCACCCAGGACTACACAGTGAGACCTTGTCTCGAACTAAAAAGGGATCTGGAAGCTAAGAGAGAAGCGCCTTTTCCTCCTGTTTAGAATATTTCAACCCCTCTCACTTTTATTTTGGGACAGGTCTCAGTAGCCTGGCCTTGAATGTTCTATGTTGGTAACCTTGAACTCCTGATCCTGCCTCCACCTTCCACGTGCTGAGATCACAGTGAGCCAACATGGCCACCTGTTTCAGCTTGTGGGTTCCCAGGGAAAGTCTTTACATCCCTTCTTAAAATGGAAACACAGTGACCCTGGTAAGTCATTTACATGTGTGTATAAGTTGGCAAATGCTGTCACATAAGTGTTGAGGTGAGGCCGGGTGTGGTGGTGCATGCCTTTAATCCCAGCACTAAGGAGGCAGAGGCAGGCGGATCTCTGTGAGTTCGAGGCCAGCCTGGTCTACAGAGTGAGTCCAGGACAGTCAAGGCTGCACAGAGAAACCCTGTCTCGAAAAAACAAACAAAAAGTGTTGAGGCGATTGGGACCTCCTCTCCAACACATACAAAATTCCATGACACATTCACCCAAAGTTAAGATTTAAAATGCATAAATAGGGTACGAAAGGCCACTCCTTTCCCACCTCCGCCCTCTGGTTGGTCAGCTTGACCTCTAAGATATCCTTACTGTCCTCCTTGGAGACACTTCTCTACCCTCAGACCTCCCACCATCACCATGACCCAAGGACGGCTTTCGAGGGAAGGGAGTGGGGGAGCAAGCGCACAGCCCTTTAGCTCTGGGCTGGTTTATCTGCCTGGCAGTGAGCGATGGCTCTTGGTGCCCATGGGGCAGTCATAAGCTTGCTGGGAGCACAGGACACAACCCTCCCTCAGTACCTGGATCCTCAGCAATTGCACAGCATGCTGGGGGGTCAGGAAGGAACGGTGCTGGGCTGGCAGCAGCTGGAGAGAGGGAACCCCCTCAGCTTGAACAGCCCCACCTTCTTTGAGTTGTAGCAACATCTCCAAAAGCCCCCTGGAGGGCCGTAGGTGGCCCGTGTAGCCATCCTAACATTTGGGAAGCAAGGCTAGCCTTGGCTACTTAGTTCTGGGTCAGCCTTGGCTACATGAGACTGTGTTTCAAAAACAATAAAGAGGGAGGGGAAAGGGAGTAGGAGAGAGAGAGAGAAGGGAAAAGGGGAGCAGGCTAGGTAGATGGGTCCTTTAGTAAGTATTTCCCATGTGAGCATAAGGACCAAAGTTTAACCGTCAAACCCAGGTTAAAAATAACAACAGCCGGGTAGCAGCAGTGGCAGTGGTGGCTGCTGACGCCTTTAATCCCAGCACTGGGGAGGCAGAGGCAGGAGGATCCCTGAGTTAGAGGATAGCCTGGTCTATAGAGCAAGTTCCAGAACAGCCAGGGCTACCCTGTCTCAAAAAGACTAACTAACTAAACCAACCAACCAACTCACTAACCAACCAACCAACTCACTAACCAACCAACCAACCAACCAAGTAACCAACTAGCCAACTAGCTAACTAACTAACTAGCTAACTGTCTTAGGAAGGGCAAGTGGAAAGCATAGAGGAAGACACCAGACTTCAACCTCTGACCTTGTGCACGTGTGCACACAAAGAACGAAAGGCTTCTTGGGAAAGGAGTTGGGATTGTGGCAGGCAGCCAAGGGAAAGGGAAGGTTGGAGGAACATGGGGTGGGGTCCAGGTGGGCCAGCGCTGTGGCTGCAACCTGTTGCCCCTGCCCTGCAGTCTCTCTCTACTTTACGTGGATTACCGCCATCAGGCCGATCCTCTAGGGCCCAGCGAACCAGCTCTGTGACCGCAGAGGAAGTCAACAGACTAATGAGACAACGGAGGAGGCCAGAGGAGCAGGGCCCGCCTCCATCCTCCCTTCCTCTCGATGTGTGGCCTCGCCCAAGGCGGGACCCCATCGAACCTTGTGGCCTCCTTTGGAGAACAGTTAGCATTACCTGCCATGTTAAGAGGAGAGATGAGGTCATGCTTGGGCCACATTCTGAGCTTTGGAGACAATGAATGTATTCTTGCAAGCAGTAACAATAATAATAATTATGGCAAATCTAGCCAGTAAATACACCCGGAGCTGCAGCGGGGGCCCCTTGGAGGGATAACAATGAAAGGTCTGGGGTTGTTCTTTAAGTCTCTAGGTGGGGGAGTTTTTTGGCCCCATATTGATCTCTGGGGTTTGTGCAGTTGATACTGTGGGAGGGCTTGAGGCCTGCGGCAGTCTCTCAGTTCTATTCAGTGGCATTTGCTGACTTTTCCTCTGTGCTTGCGTGTCACCCCCCTCCTCACCCCCCATGGCCTTCAAGTTCCCTTTTTCTTCCTTCTTTTGTTCCTTATGTTCTTGTTTTTCCAAGACAGGGTGTCATGTAGCCCAGGATAGCCTAAAACTCGTTATGCAGCTGAGGTTGCCCTTGACTTCCTGATCTCCCTGCTCCCCCCCCCCCCCCCCCCCCAGGAACACAGATGTGCACCACTTCCTCACTAGAAAATGGGTTCTAGGATTTCTCAGAACTCCTCCAGCAGCCAGTAGTATCCCAGCCACTCAAAGAGACAGCGCCCTGGCTGCCGGAGGCCCTGGGCATTTATTTGAGCCTTAGCCACAAACTAGCCTGGACTGTGGGCACCAAGTCTCTTCCACCTGTCCCTCTTAGTGGGGCTGATGACAAGCCAAGATGTGGCATACCCGGGGTAACCCCAGTGCAGCCAGCTGGGTGCTGTTTGAATTTGGGCTTTTATTAAGTCATCAGCCTTCAGCCATGTGCTGTGTGGTGACTGCCGGCAGCAGGTCCACGCAGGGTGGAAGTTGGTTTGATAGACAGAGGACAAGGGTGCTCTGACAGAAAAGCTACTGCGGGGGGAGGGGAGGGATGTAGGCTCAATTTTCTTAACCAATATATTTTATTAACAACTTAGTGACCGAGCACACGTCACTTATAACCCGACTAACCAAAACAATAGGAAATGAGGATTAATGGACACAATAACAAAACCGTAAGGATATCAGTTCTGAGGAACAATTCTCCTGGTGTAATCAGCAGGATTTCTTTTGCTGGAACCTGGAGTAACCAGAACCCGGAACCTCAGCAGGAGCCGGAGCCCTGAAGCCTTCCCTCGAGCGGTTCTCTCTAGGAACATCTCAAAGTGCAGCGATGAACAGCCAAAACTATCCCAAGTCTCCAAAGGCCCTGCCTCCTAGTCTGGGCTCATGTATATCTCTCCTCCCAGAGTCTGTTCACAGGATCTTTTCAGCTGGCAACAATCAAGCTCCCGCACGAGGTGGTCGGTCTCCTAGTGGATTAACCTCACCTGTTCTCTCACAAAACCGTTCCAATCCCACACTTGGGATCCTAAATAACAGGTTTATTTCTCCTTCAGAGGGACATGGCTCGGCTTCTTTAGCAGCATGAGGCCCCTAGTGGCACAGCAATCCCAGCACCAGGGGTTGAGACAGGGTGGTCATGAGTTCAGGGTCATTCTTAGTCTATGACTGGAGGTAAATTCCACACTCTAGTTCCTAGGAAGGTCAACTGTCCTTCAACACAGTGCCAGGATAAGACAGGAACTCAGCGAAGACTGGACATTGGTGCTGGCTTGAATGAGATGGCCCCACAAGTCTTGGGCGGGTGAATACTTGGTCCCCGGTTGGCACTCTTTGGTGAGGACTAGGAGGTGTGGCCTTGTGGGAGGAAGTATGTCACCAGGGGAGGGGCTTTGAGGTTTCCTGCTAGCTCTCTCTGCTAAAGCTGGGGTTCTAAACCCTCCTGACACTGCCGCCCTTTAACACAGCTTCTCAGGTTGTGGTGACCCCAACCATAAAATTATTTTTGTTGCTACTTGATAACCGTAATTTTGCTACTGTTATGGTCATAATATAAATACCTGATATGTAGCATATCTGACCTTTGACCCCGGTGAAAGGGTCATTTGACACACCCACATACCTCACAAAGGGTCACATCCCACAGGTTGAGAACTACTGATTTAAAGGATAGTAATTCGGAGGCAGGCGCTCTCAGGATGACCTCAGCTTGGGAGGCAGCAAGTGGGGGTAGAGGGGAGTGGGGGGAGGGGACACACACGCATGCACGCACGCACGCACGCACGCACGCACGCACGCTATGGAAGACGCAGATTAGCTTCCCACAATGGGCAATCGGGGAGTGCAGATAGGTCGTGGCTCCCGGCACTCAGGCGGTTGAGGAAGAGCCAGAGTTTGAGGCCAGCCTGGGTGACACGTCAAGATGCTCTCATAAAAATAAAAACTAAGGGGCTGGAGAGATGGCTCAGTGGTTAAGCACACTGCCTGCTCTTCCAAAGGACCCAGGTTCAATTCCCAGCACCCACATATCAGCTCACAGCTGTCTGTAACTCCAAGATCTGACACCCTCACACCAATGCATATAAATTAAAATTGAATTTAAAAAATATTAAAAATAAATAAAATAAAAACTAAAAATAAGTATATCTGTATGCACTGCATATATAGGATTTAAGTTTAAGGGGAACCGGGCCCGAGAGATGGCTCAGTGGTTATGAATACGGCTGCCCTTCCGGAGGACCTGGGTTCAATTCCTAGCACCTACATGGAATCTTAGAACTTTCTGTAACTCCGGTCCCAAGGGATCCAATGCCTTTTTCTGGCCTCCTCAGGTACTAGGCACACACATGATGCACATTCATATATGCAGGCAAAACATGTATATAAAATAAAAGTTATAGCTGGGCGTGGTGGCGCACGTCTTTAACCCCAGCACTTGGGAGGCAGAGGCAGGCAGATCGCTGTGAGTTCGAGGCCAGCCTGGTCTACAAAACGGGTCCAGGACGGCCAAGGCTACACAGGGAAACCCTGTCTCAAAAACAAAACAAAACAAAAAAGAACGAAGTAGTCAAGTTCTTAGGCTATGCAGGCCATATGATCTGCTTTGACTACCCAACTACACAGACAGCAGAGAGAACAGCGAGAGCCATGATTTGTCCAGGAAAACTTTGTTCATAGGAACCGGAGTGGGCCTAAGTTTTCCAGAAGACACAGCCATTGCCTTAAGATAAAATGGTTGGCTGGGAGTGGTGGCTAATGAATTAATCCCAAGGGGCTGGAGAGACAGCCGTGGGCAGGGAAAACAGCTTGGGGTGCAGCCCGTTCCTGTGGGGTGCAGCCCGTTCCTGTGGGGTGCAGCCCGTTCCTGTGGGGTGCAGCCCGTTCCTGTGGGGTGCAGCCCGTTCCTTTGGGGTCCTTGGACACCACATAAAAACCTAGATTCTAGGGGCTGGAGAGGTGGCTCTGTGGTTAAAAGCACTGGCTGCTCTTCCAGAGGACCCAGGTTCAATTCCCAGCAACCATGTGGCTATTCACAACTATCTATAACTCAAGTTCCAGTGAATCTGACTCCCTCATACAGACATACATGTAGGCCAAACACCAGATGTACATTAAAAATAAATAGGGAAAAAAAAATAGGGCTGGAGAGATGGCTCAGAGGATAAGATCACTGGCTGTTTTCCCAAAGGTCCTGAGTTCAATTCCCAGCAACCACATGGTGGCTCACAACCATCTGTAATGTGATCTGGTACCCTCTTCTGGCATGCAGGCAAAATACTATATATGTAATAAATAAATAAATCTTTTTTTTTTTTTTTCATTTTTCGAGACAGGGTTTCTCTGTGTAGCCCAGGCTGTCTTAGAACTCGCTCTGTAGACCAGGCTGGCCTCAAACTCACAGCGATCTGACTGCCTCTGCCTCCCGAGTGCTGGGATTAAAGGCGTGCGCCACCACGCCCGGCTCTCAACAGAATTTTTTTACTGGTGCGAAGAGAGGAGGAACACTTTGTGTTTTCTTTCAGGTTTATTTTGTGTGTACTTTTACATTCCGTGTTTTGCCCGTCTGTGTGTCTGTGCACCGCATGAGCTCCTGGTGACAAAGAGGGAGTCAGAACTGGAGTTCCAGAGGGTTGTGACCCACCATGTGTGTCCTGGGAACCAAACCCAGATCCTCTGTAGGAGTAGCCAGTGTTCTTACCGCTGAGCCACTCTCCAGCCCCAGGGGCACTTTCATTCTCTTGTCACTGTCAGGGGCCCCAGCAGGAGAGTGCCTGTCACTCATTATTACTTGATGGCTGAGAAATAAATGGTAAAGAATTGCCCGTTCGGGAAGCCACGAGAATGTTCTTGTGCCTCAAGAATTCTCTGTCCGATGTGACTCGGTGTTCGTTCCTCCAGCATGCGCGAGATCCTAACTTCCATCCCTAGTGTTGTGAAGGGGGGGGGGGATGGTAGTTGAAACCTGTAGTACCAACAGTAAGGTAGATGGAGAGTCAGAAGTTCAAGGTCATCCTCAGCTACGTAGTGAGTTTGAGGCCAGCCTGGGCTTGCAGGGTCAGTCAGGAAGGCTTCCTGGCTGACTCAGGTTTGATTTCCAACTCAGACACCCCCTCTGGGGGGCGTGGCCTCGGGCAGGCCCTTGACCCCTTCACACCACAGAAGGGGTCGCTTGAGCAGAGTGACAGCCACAGAAGACAGCAGAACCCCACCTGCCCAGACACATCCCTCTCCATCTGCCTCAGGCGTGGTCTCCAGTTACCAGGCCAGTTTCAGGCGCCGCTGTGTAGCCTTCTCCGCCCCCTCCCCGCCCCCGCATTGCCAAGCTCTCTAGGGATGACCCTCCACAGCCACCTCCTCCTTCAGCTGAACCCTGAAGCCTTGCTGACCCCTCGCCCCTTGCCCTGGTCCCCAACAATGAGAAGTGAGTACACGGAACACTGAACAGGTCTGACTTAGCGTGGGGACAAGGGGGACACACCTCTGGTTGCGGAGGGTGGCATTCCGTTTCTTAGGCACCTACAGGCACAGAGCAGATCCTTGATTACTCTCACCCTCTAGACAGGCCGGTTAAAAGGCAGGTGATTCCTGGAAGGAAGTCACCTGTGTGCAGCTTCTTGTCTGGAGTCAAGCCTCAGGGCTCTCTTGGTCTAACACTGTAGAACTAAGGCCTGAGTTGCCGCCCTGCCCACCCTCAGAGTCAGGAGAAACCCCAGCTTTCTCAGTCAGGCCTGTGGGTAGGAGTCTTTCCCCAGGACTCTCCACTGATAGAACATTAAAACAGAATAAGCCAGAAGGTGTTCAGGGCGTGAGAAGTCACTGCTCAGAGGACTGGCACCTCAGCTCCTGGCAACTTCAAGGTCGGCCCACCTCCTCTCCTTTGCCTCCTCCTTTTCTTCCTCTTCCTCTTCTTCCTCCTCCACCACCACCTCCTCCTCCCCACTCTTCTTTTCCCATTCCTCCTTTTTCGAGACAGGACCCCATGTAGTCTAAACTAGCCTTGAAGTCGCTGTGCAGACCAGGCCAGCTGAAGCCTCCTAAGTGCTGAATTAAAGGCATGCGCCACCATGCTGGCAAGCCTTTTAACTTTACAAATGGGGACACTGAGGCCCAGAGGGAGGGAGTTGCTCAATCTGACACAGAGAGAAGACTCAACACTGAAAACTAGTCTCGGGTGGGGTGGGCAGAAGTGGGGGTAGTCAGGGGCAGGGGCAGGGGCAGAAGGTGGCAGCCTTCCCTGTGTTGTGGGAAAGGGATCATCTTTAATACTGACCTTTCTGAGGGGACAGAGGGACGTCCCAGGCTTGACCAGCACAAACACATAGAATCTGCTGTCCTCTCATCCAGGCCGAGTGCCACCTCCACTTGCCTGCAGCCACCCTGCTGAAGGAGGCCTCCCATCCCTTGGCCCAGGGAGAGAAAGTCGGCAACAATGCATTCAAACCGAAAACATCTCTGTCTTTCTCCACAGAACAATGGCCATTAACAGGCGTGGAACTGGAGTGAGGAGGGAGAAGAGAGCTGCAGAGACCGAGAGCCTGGAGGGCTGTGGGGTATAGGGGTGCTGGGGAAAGCGTTTGTCCCAGGGCAACCACTGGACCCTACCCCACACACACTCTCTGAGGACGCAAGCCTGCAGAGGACTGGTGCCCCCATGCCAGCCTCTCGCGCTGGACACTTGCCACCCACCGGGAAGTAAAAGACTTCAATAAGCCAACAATTTAAAACAGCTCCTGCCACACACATCCCCAGCAGGGTTAATTCTGTTCCAAGAAGCGCAGCCTTGACTGTCCTGCTAGAGGTGACACGACCTCAGGCATGCCCTAAAGGCCAACGGCGGGTCCCCAGTTCCCTTACCATGGGAACCCCACCAGCCCAGGCCCTTTTTTGTTTGTTTTCTTAGGGGGGTAGCTGAGACAGCGAGTCCTTGTCAGAGCGGGAGATGACGCATTTTTCTGCAGCCGCAAGCCACTTTTGACGGGTCCGCCCCATCGGGGAGCAACGGAAACCTCGTCCCACCCAGCACGGCTTTTGTCTGCACCACATATTTCTCTTATTTGGAAGATTTTTGTGGGTTTTCCCGTCTTTCTCCAGTGCATACTGCCCTGAGGGGGACGCAGGCCATGGGGGCAGGGGGGAGGGGACAGAGGGAAGGGTGAAGGGAGTTCTTGGGGCTCTATGCCTGGGAGTTACAGCACATTCAGGGTGGGGGGAAATTTGTCCCCCCCCAGCAACCTCTGTGCCCCACGAAGATGCTAGAGACCTGGCCACACCACAGCCCCCAGGCCTGTCTCTTCTGGGTTTCTCCTCAGTACTTGGGACGAAGGGTTTCAGGTATTGCAGGCTTGCCTGGAGCTCGCTGGGTAGTGGTGGATGACCTTGAACTTCTGACCTTCCGCTTTCTCAGCTTCCCTTGGGTACCCCCATTTCTGCAAAAAATCCTCCGTCCTTCTTTTCAAAGACAGGGTCTCCTGTAGCTCAGGCTAGCTCTATCTCTATGTAACTGAAGCTAGCCTTGAGCTCCCAATGCTGTCTCCACCTCTCAAGTGCTGAGGTTACAGGCTGGAGCCTCGAAGCACCACATAAATGCAGGTGCTCAACAAAGCCAGGAGAGGGCACCAGAGAGCCTGGTGCTGGAGTTTGGAGGGGATGTGAGCCACCGGATGCAGGTGCTGAGAACTGGCCCTCTGCAAGAGCAGGGAGCGCTCATAAGCGCCAAGCCTTCTCTCCTGCCAGTCTCCACGTAGTTCCGACTGTGGGGGTGTTCTTGCTCGTGCTGAGAGTAAACTGGCTACCTTCTGACTTTCCGGCATTACTCTCTGCTAGGCCTATCCCAGGGGCTGGAGAGATGGCTTAGTGGTTGAGGACGTGTGTCATTCTTGCAGAGGACTGAAGTTCAGTTCCCAGCACCCACATCAGGCAGCTCCAGGGCATACCCCTAACCTCGGGCACGTACACATATGCAGGCACACACACATGCACACGTAAATAAATAATAATAAAAATATTCCAAAAAGAATGTTCTAGTGTTTTGCCTCTCGTCTACAGTCTTGCACTGAGGCTGTCTCTTCCTGCCTTGTTTCCTCTCTCTTACCTCCGCCCTGTTCAAACACAGAGTTGCACCAGGCCGCTTTTTAACTCACTCTGTTGCTAGGGCTGATCTCTAACTCACAATCCTCCTGCCTCAGCCTCCCAAAAGCTGGCACGGCAGATAGGCAGCACCACACATAACCCTCTGCGGTGTTTGTTTTTTCTTAAATGGTTTTCCTTTGTTTTATGTGTGTGTGTGTGTGTGTGTTGCCTGCGTGCATGTCTGTGCACCGTGGAGGCCAGAGGAGGGCATCAGATCCCCTGGAACTGGAGTTACAGAGGGTTGTGAGGCACCATGCGGTGCTGAGAGTAGAGCCCCGGACTTCTGGAAGAGCAGCCAGCGCCCCTAACCGCTGAGCCATCTCTCCAGCTCCTGCAGTTCTTTCTTCCTTCTTTCTCCCCTGGGGTGGTGGGGGAGAGTTCCTATTGTGCTAGCTTTTAGCGCCCCATGCCCTGGGTGACCACAGGTTTGGAGTCCCCTTCCCATGCTGGGCCCCTCTCCAAACTCCGCACAAAAAAATTCCCTCTGTCTCTGCATCCACAGAAGGCGGCAGCCTCTCAGAGGGGTTCCCTGCCCTGAGCAGAATCATCTGACAGGGCAGGGGACAGGGGGGAGATGGGGGTACAGGGCTGCGGCTTTGCCTGTTTCTAGTTGTGCTGAGCAGCCCTCCCCCACACTGTGGGAGGCACAGGGCATCCCCTGTGGAGGCCTGTCGTGTTGTGTTCCACACACACCTCAAAGGCCGTCTCCCAGCCAGTAGTGTGTGTTTTAATGTGGCCATTCAGAGGGCTACCTGATGTTTTAGGCCAGAGAGGGTGACTCACTGTGGCTTTTCAGGCAGTGAGATATTTTGGGACAAGAAGCCTTGTAGTGGCTGGCCGGCTCCCTGGCCCCTGTGGGCAGTGGACAGCCTCCAGCCCCAAGCATATTTGCCTAAGGCCAGGTAGTCCTCAAGGGGCTGTCCCTTCCAGACCCCAAGCTCATCACATGCAAGCATGGCTGGTCTGTCCTGGGTGGGGCACAGTCTTTCTTTCTTCAAAATTTTATTTTTTATAAGAATTTTTAAAAATTTAATGTGTATGATTAGTTACCTGTACTGTGTGTGCAATGCCAATGAAGCCAGAAGGGGGCACCAGACTTATATGAACGGTTACGAACTACCACCGCATGGGTGCTGGGACCTATATCTGGGTCCTTTGCAAAAGCAGCCAGTGCTCTTAATCACTGAGCCATCTCTCCAGCCCTCGTGTGTGTGTGTGTGTGTGTGTGTGTGTGTGTGTGTGTGTGTGTAGGTGTGTGCATATGTGCGCAGGTGCCCATGGAGGCAGAGGTGTCAGATCCTCTGGAGCTGGCTGTTAAGAGGCAGGTAGGAGCCACCCAGTGTTGGTGCTGGGAACTGAACTTGGGTCCTCTCTAAGCCTAACTGCATCTCCATCCCTGTCACTGTCCTTTCTCACCTTTCTCACGCATCTGTATCTCTGATGAGTGAGGAGTTCCCATAAAAGCGTGACAGAAATCTTTAACATGTTCTTGACCCAGTCCTGAAAAAGAACCCCCCCCAAAAAATGAAAGAAAATCACTGGCTACCTATGGGTAGCAGAAAAGCATGGTTTCTTCTTTCCTTTTGTAGATCAGGTGAGCCATTCACCGGCCTAACCCTCCTGTGTACTAAGACTGTAGGTGCACCCCACACCAGCAGAATGGAGGGGCTGTCATTTGCTGTTTTCTGTGTCTTGTACTATCCTGAGGTCCCCTGAGTGAGGGTGTCGGCCCTTCTCTGAGGACTGCAGGCTCACCGAGGACGGGAGAGGGCCAGTGCCTCCTGAGTATCCTTAATGCCTAGTTGTGACTGAACAGTGTCGTGTGTATATATGTTGGGGGGCTTGACTTTCGGGGAGACGTCCTAGGTTCCCCAGACAGAGCTCAATGACAATGAGATGCTCGGTGATGTACAGCTGCTGGGGTGTGACGTGGTACATCCATGCCGCCTTGTGAGTGTTCCTTTTTCAGTAGTGGGACTCAAACCTATGGCCTCATGCCTGTTAGGCAAGTTTTCCACCACTGAAGGTCCTCCCCTGGTCAGTGACTAAAGCATTGACTGATTTACTTATTGAGAGAGGATATCGTGTACCCCAGGTTGACACCAAACTTGCCTGAGGTCAGATAGCAGAACACAGTTCTTTTCAGGGGTCAAACTCAGGTCATCAGGCTTTTCTCTCCTGCAAGCGCCCTGTGCCCGCCCGGGAGCCAAGCACAGCCACACATAACTCTCTGCAGGTCCTTCCCTTCCGAGATGGTTTTCCTTTGTTTTACGCGTATGGGTGTGTTGCCTGCATGCGTATCTGTGCACCAGGGAGGGAACCAAGATAGGCAACACCTGGGTTTCCTTTTAAATTGTCTGTGGGTGCCTGTGAGGGTGCGTATGCACTCGCTTGCTCGGAGGCTGGGGCCAGCGTCGCATGCTGGGTGTCTCTCACTTTATGCCTCACTGAACCGGAAGCTCGCTTTCCAGCTGACCGGCGGCTGCCCGACCAGCCCCAGAAGCTCAGCCAGTTCTTCCTTCACAATCTCTGTGGTCATGGGCATCCACACCAGGATTTGTGTCTGGGCTTTGGCGTCCAGAACCAGACACTCTACCTTGCACAGCAAGTGTTCTCACCCACTGAGTGGCTCCCCAACCCTGAACCTGGGTTTCTAATGGGCTCCCCAATATCAGCTTGAAAGATTCTGATCTTTTTGGCCACCCCTCAAACAAGGCAAGACGAAGACAGTTTTATTGCCCAGGTAAGAAAAATGGGAGCCCAGAGAGGGAAATCCAATGTCCTAAGGTCGCACAGCAGGATGAGAGGGATGCAGAGGGTGAACTGCACCCCTCAGAGTCCAGCTGGCTTCTGGGACCTGAGCAGAGAGAGGAAGAAGAGGAGAGACCCAGAGAGGCCAAGGTCAGCCCTCCTCAGACGGAGCAGTGACATCAGATTGGCCAGGAGCCCTGTGGTTCCGCCACTGGGCAGCCAGGCCATGGGGCCTGCCAGAACAGGGGGGCCCGAAGAGGATCCCAGTACACAGCCGGGACAGCCTCTGTGGGTGGAAATGACATTGCTTGCCTTTAAATAGCTGACTCCCGAGCCCCGGAGCCTCAGTGGGGCTACTAACGCCTGCTTGCTGGGGCCCAACGTCACTCTGTTTGCCTAGGTTGGACATTTTCCTGGTACCTGGCGTCCCACTCGCAGCAGGGCTCCGATGACTCCTTTACAAGGGGCTGGCTATTTCTGGCATCCGGGTTTGAGTTGACCACAGGTGTATTTGTTTTATTGTTACAAAGTGACGCTGCTCAAGCCAGCTGAAGTCCTGGGCAGCCGGAGGGCAACCGCTGTCTCCACAGTGGAGGGAAACAGATGTAGGCCATGGGGCTGTCTCCGGGCACCAGTGTGCTGACTTAGTGAACCCCACATGTGTGTTTGTGGTCTTGTTTTGGGCTTTAGGTTTTTGAGACAGGATCTCATGTAGCCCAGGCTGCCCTCTAACTCGGTGTGTAGCTAAAGTGTGTAGCTCTGCTCCTCCTGCCTCGACCCCTCAGAATGCTAGGATGACAGCTGAGCACTGTCACTCCTGGCTCTGTGTTTTCCTTCTCTTAAAAAAAAAAAAAGTTTTAGTGGGACGTAGTGGTGCACACCTTTAATCCCAGCACATGGGAGGTGGAGGCAGTTGAGTTGCTGTGAGTTCAAGGCCAGCCTGGTCTACAAAGCAAGTCCAGGACAGCCAAGGCTACACAAAGAAACCCTGTCTCGGGGGAAAAAAAGTTTTTGTTAACAGCTTGTTTTTACCATCAACCAAGTGGATTCTGGGAGATTGAATGTCCACCATCAGGTTTGGTAGCAGACACTTTTGCCTGCTGCCCAGCCAGCTTAACCATGCTGGTGAGTTCCAGGTTCAGTGGGAAATAAGGCATGGGGCGAGAGTTCCAGATCATCCTGTAAAAGGTATTTGAGGCTAGCCTGGGCTACATGAAACCATGTCTAAAAAACAAACAACAAACAAGCCAATGATGGCTCAGTGGCTAATAGCAGTACTTTGATAGCTCCCAAGTGGAGGATGGATAGCACGTTCCCTGGACTACTGCTATTCAGTGGTGAGAATAAATGACAGACACCAACAACAGTGTCGCAGATGTGATATTAAACAAAGCTTGGGAGGAAGAAAGACATCCTATGGAGCCATCCCCGCAACTCCCAAAGCCAGCTTGCCAAAGGAGTTCAGGCGGGGCTGCCCGTGTGGGCGGCATGCTCAGGCCGCGAGGCTGGCCCGCTGTCGTCATGTAGACTCGCTCGTTACACAATCCGAGATGGCTCAGTCAGTGTCATGTTCTCTGTGCGAGCAGCAGGACCTGAGCCCAGATCCCTAGCACCCACATGAGTGCCCTCAGTACTGACTGGAAGGTGGAGGCAGAGACAGATGGGTCCCTGGAGCGCATCGGTTAACCGGTCAGTGAGTCCCGGGTCCCGAGAACGCGTGTCCGGGTTAGCCCTGCCAGATGGGTCCCTGGAGCGCATCAGTTAACCAGTCAGTGAGTCCCGGGTCCCGGGAACGCGTGTCCGGGTTAGCCCTGCCAGATGGGTCCCTGGAGCGCATCGGTTAACCAGTTAGTGAGTCCCGGGCCCCGGAACGCATGTCGGGGTTAGCCCTCCCGGCTAACTTCATACAGCCTGAAAGGAGAGGCGGAGCCTCCGAGGAGCAGCTGCCTAGATCAGGCTAGTCTGTAGGGGATTGTCTTCACTGTCAGCCCACTGTGGGCGGCATCATTCCTCAGGCAGGTGGCCCTGGGCTGTATTTAAACAACAGCTACGCATGAGCCGGTGAACCAAACAGAACGGCATTCCTCCACGGTGGCCGCTTCAGGGTCCTGTCTTGAGCTCCTGCCCTGATTTTTCCTGTGCGCTGTGACTGGGAAATATAAGGTGAAACCCTTTCCACCCCCTAAGTTGCTTTTGGTCAGAGGGTTTGAGCACAACAGAGATGTAATTGGGAGACTGGAGAGCAATGGTAGATAATCTATACTGATTTCTCGTACCCAGGAACACACACACACACACACACACCAGAAAATAAAACTTAAATAAAAATAAACACACAAAAAAGAAAACCCTCGAAGCTGCTCTTCCTGGTCCTCCTCCCCAGCAACCTTCTGCTTCCTGAGAGTTCTGGGAAAGGTCCTGGGCGAAGGCAGCATGAAGGAGCCAGGGAATGGAAGCCTGGTTTCCACAGGGCCGAGCCTAAGGGGCGGCAGGCACTTGGGACTTGTAATTCTCGGCACCACTTAAGAGTCGCCTGGCCCCTCCCCCGGCCTCTGGGAGCTGGAACCAATTAGATTTTGACCTCACCAAGGCAGGCTTTCCCACGTCTTGTTTTGGGGGAGGGGTGGAGACCCTGAAGGGAAGTGGCAGCCCTGACCCCCACTGTCACCTTGGGCTTTCGAGTGCATGGCCACAAACAGCTGAGGTTCCTTCAAGTCCCTCCTGTCTCCAGTCAGAGAAGAGCTGCTTGCAGATCTGGGGACACAGTTGATGAGGAACCCCAGGGCTGGGGCCTGGAGGCATCTGTGTTCCTGGAGGCACACTTGCTGACTGTGGAGGAGACCCGTGGCCTGGCCTGGGCTGTCCCAAGGTGACTCCTGGTGACAGTTGGAAAGCCTCTGTGGTTGGGGCTGGTGGGAGTGTGTGTTGGGGGGGGGTTGTTTTATTATTTTTATTATTATTATTTTTGTTTGATGACAAACTGGATAGATCTGGCTGGGGGTTTTGGCTTCTCCTCTGCTGACCCATATGTTGGCTGACTGACTCAGTGGTGGGTTATTTTGGCCCTGTAGGGGGCCTAGGCTCAGTCACTTCTCCTCAGGCCCTCTTTGCTGTTGGCTCAGCCTCCGCTGCAGTGCTAGGCTTGTTTGCCTGGCTGTCTGGGCCCTGAGAACTGAGCATGCAGGAGGCCTTTGTTGGACTGAGTGTCCAGGGTCTGGGTACTTGGCTCTGGGGCACCTTTTAACTGTAGCCTTTGTCCCTCTGGTTCCCCTCCTCTCTAAGGGCCGCTGGGCCTGGGCCCCCAGCCCTGCAGGATGCAGCCACTCCTGGCTCCTGTTACAGATGGTTCTAGACTCATGAAAGTTTCTCTGTGTAGCCTTGGCTGTCCTGGACTCTCCTTGTAGACACTGGCCTTGGAGCCTAGATGTCCCCATAGTTGGAGAGTCAGTTGTTGTCACCCCAAGTCCATTTCCTCCTAGGTTCAGATGTGGTAGCTGTGGCCTCAGTGGCTACCTAGGCAGTGAGGTAACTCTGGTGCTGGAAGTTGCTAGGGTGGGAGAGCTGGAATTTAGGAGGAGCCAGAGGTACCAGTGCAGATTTCCCATCCAGGCTTCTAGTTTTGGGTTTTTTTGGAGGGAGGGGGGCTTGGGTTTTTTTTTTAAGACAGGGTTTCTTTGTGTAGCCTTGGCTGTCCTGTACTCGCTTTGTAGACCAGGCTGGCCTTGAACTCACAGCAACTCAACTGCCTCCACCTCCCATGTGCTGGGATTAAAGGTGTGAGCCACCACACCTGACTCCTGTTTTTGTCTTTTTTTTTTTTTTCCCCAGAGACAGGGTTTCTCTGTGTAGCCCTGGCTGTCCTGAAACTCACTTTGTGGACCAGCCTAGCCTGGAACTCACAGAGATCCGCCTGCCTCTGCCTCCCAAGTGCTGGGGTTGGTTAAAAGCATGTACCACCGCTGTCCAGCTTTTGTTTTTTGTCTTTTTAAGACAGGATTTTTCTATGTAGCCCTGGCTGTTCTGTAACTCACTCTGTAGAATAGGCTAGCCTCGAACTCAGAGCCTCAGGCCTCTGCCTCCCAAGTGCTGGAACTAAAGGCGTGCGCCACCACAGCCAGGCTAGACTTCATTCATAGGAGAAATAAATGTCTATATTGATTCAGCCACTGATACCTGACTTGTTGTTGCCCGGTTGGTTCTCTGGTGATTGGCATTCTCTTCCAGGCTTCTTGGGCTCGCCACCCCTCCCCCACCACCCACCATTCCCACCTTGTTAACTGGGTCCTCCATAAAGTGTTTTCTGTCCCAGTGTTCTAGAGATTCAGCCGTTTTCCACACACATCCTACCTGGGGTAAGGGTAGGGGTGGGGTGGCGGGGACAGGGGACAGGAATGGGGACCAGAGGGGTTAAGTAGCTTGCTCCAGTCATGCAGCTGTGTAGGATGGGGTGGTCCACCTGACCAGTGGCTCCGCTCTCAGTGTAACTACACATGTAACACACAATACCACAGGCAGAGGCAAGGAGATCAAGGGCAGCCTGATCCTCAGGTCGAGCCTGTCTCAAAAGGAAAAGTCACAAAAAGAAGCTGGATGGTGGCGCACGCCTTTAATCCCAGCTCTTGGGAGGTAGAGGCAGGTGGATCTCTGTGAGTTCAAGACCAGCCTGGTCCACAGAGCAAGTTCCAAGATAAAGTCACAAAAAGAAACATGCATTGGGGGCTGGAGAGATGGCGCAGAGGTCAAGAGCACCGACTGCTCTCCCAGAGGTCCTGAGTTCAATTCCCAGCAACCACATGGTGGCTCACAGCCATCTATAATGTGACCTAATGCCCTCTTCTGGCCTGCAGGTGTACATGCAGGCAGAGCACTGTATACATAGTAATAAATAAATTTAAACAAAAAAGAAACGTACATTGTTCTTAGCTGCTATAACTTTCTGAAAACAACTAGCCTGCTGGAGAGATGGCTCAGCTATCAGGGTCTGTGGCCCTTGCTGAGAACCGGAGCATTTCCTGGCACCCACTGTGGTGGCACACCCTGCAGCCCCAGCACTCTGGAGGCAGAGGCAGGGGGTGAGAGGTCTAGGTTTGGTCTCAGCTACATAGTGAGTTCCAGGCCTGCCTGGACTGGATGGGACCTGGGCTTAGCACGGGATTTTTTTCCAGGTAACATGTTTTTGAGACCCTTCCGTGTGTAGTGTGGGCCAGAGCAGTCCTTTTTAACAGCAGAACTGGATTTCACTGGATTCACCACATTCTGTTGGCTGACACTGTCTCAACCCCTCGGGTGGTGACGAAGGTCACTCGCTGTGCCACTCATGCCTCTTGGGTGCAGGCTATTCTGCAGAATGCCCCTCTGATCTTGGGTCACACGACTGTTCCCCCTTGGGATTTGTCAGGGCCACCGTGTCCTCTAAGCCACACAGCTGCATCTCGTTGTCTCGGATTCCACTGTTGGCAGGTGGAACCGGAGGCAGAATGTCTCACCTCCAACAGTGTGGCACTATGACCCTGCCACTGCCCCCCCCCTCCATGAGCACAGAACCTCAGAGCTATTTCAGGCCCCTCTGTGGCAGACCTGGCCTGGGAAAATCTAAGGTCCTGGACACCGCTGCCTTCCTTAAAAGCGAGGTCATCACTGAGCCTGGGGACTTCAATCAGGTGGCCCAGCCCCTTGCTTCTGGTTCCCACTGGGGGAGAAGATGTGTCACTGGGAGCGGCTTCCTGTTGACAGCTTGTGGCCTTAGCTATAGGGAGCCTCCAGGACTTGTGTGTTTGTCATAGCTGGCCCCTTCACACCAGCGGATACAAGCTTTCTTCAGTCCGATTCCAGTTCCCTCTGTGCAGCCCCAAGATGTCACACGGGCTACCCAAACTCTGTGAGTTTGAGGCCAGCTTGGTCTACAGAGCGAGTTTCAGGACAGCCAAAGCCACACAGAGTCAGAGATGAGGACTAGTGTCCCCAGAGTACTATGGTCCTGTCCCACAGGATCGGAGTCAGGAGGAGGAGGACCGAGTTGGGGTCCCAGCTTTGAAGACGCCCCTGGTATACCTCGGGCTCCTGTTTCCTCAGCGGGACACAGTGAGCGAACGGTGCAATCCTTTACAGCACTGATCTAGGACGCGATGATAACGAAACATCTCAGAGATGGGCTGGCTGCCTCCATGGAGGGCCAGGCCTGTAATACCGAGCTCCGTTCCCTTCGGTCACCCTCCACCAGACGGACAACTCTGGAAGAACCCACACTTGAGGGCTGGACATCTCTTAACCCAAAACTCGCCTTTCCCCTTTTGTTAGCTGTGAGGCCCTGGGCTCCTCTGCCTCTCTTGCCTGCACCTCCCGAGTGCTGGGATTACAGGGGTGAGCCTCAGCAACTGCTTTAGTCGGTGTTGGGACTTGAATCCAGGGCTTCATGCGTGCTAAGCAAACACCCCACCAACTGAGCCACGTCCCCAGCCCCTCTCTGACCCTTTGTATAAGGCTATAACATAATGGTGGCGTTTTCACGGGTTGGTAGGACTTGTTAAAGACAGCTTGTGGACTGATACAGATGCCCAGGTGTTGGAAATAGGATGTTGGAGCCACCCTGAATTCTCCCGGTCAGCTGGTCTCAGAAGCTGAACAGGGCCTGAACCACCTGGTACTTAGTTACGAGAAGGCTCCACCAAATAGGACCAGCCTTCATCCCCACACTGAGGGCCAGGGGCTCAGGCCGGTCAGCATTGCCAGATGGGTAACAGGACAAGAGCCTGGAGTTATTTTCCCCCTGGAAATTCACGCCTTTGTCTCTTTTTGCCAAGCCCTGATTTCAAGACCCCAGACAAAGGACTTAGAAGCGGATTTCTAAAGAGATCAAGCTACCTCAACAAGAACCAAGAAAGGGAAGAGGCCCCAGGGTGGGGGGAGCTCCTTACCTGTGGGTCCATCACCCTGGGAGGCATGTGGGTTCCGGCTTCCCTGGTGGCTCCCGTAGGCCACCCAGAGGGTGGGATCTCCGACTGCCTGGCCACAATCCTAGGCCTTGAGAGCTAATTCTTGAAAGTCCCGTGGAGGTCTGTTGATTCAAAACCTTGATCCCTGTTGGAGAGAGAGAGAGAGAGAGACCCTGGGAAAAGATGGGTTTTAACCCCCTGCAGCCATGAGGCTGGGTGTGGGGGATGTGACAGGTGGTACCACCATGTCCCCGGTGCCCTGACTGTCTCCCTTGCGTGTGTACACATGTGTACATGGCTGGTCTCGGGTGTCATTCTTTAGGTGCCATCACTTGTTTCTCAAAGCATGGCCTTCCACTGGCCCAAGGCTCTCTGAGTAGGCTGGACTGGCCAGCGGCAAGCCCTTTCTCCCTGCCTCCCCACCCGGCTTCTGACATGGTGCTCACACTTGTAGGGCAGGCATTTAAAACACTGAGCCGCCTCGCCGGCCTGGAGCGCCTGTACCGTACTGCCTCCATCACAGCACTAACCAGGACAGCACTAATATTTGTGGTTGGATTCTTTATTTTAAAAAATTAAGGGGACTGGAGAGATGGCCCAGGACATAGGTTCAGTTCCCTATGTCCACATGTTGGCTCACAACCATTTGCTTTGAGCGTGAATATGTGTGAGTGTGTGCATGAGTGTGCGAGGGCATGAGTGTGAGTATGTAAGTGTGAATGTGAGTATTTTGAGTGTGAACATTATTATGAGTATGTGTGCGTTTGTGAGTGTGAGTGTGAGTGTGTGTGTGCACGTGCACACATGGAAATTGGAGGTTGCTATGGGTTCCTCACTAATAGAGCCAGGCCAGTGAGATTGAGTCTTTCCAGGCCCTCCTCCCCTCCTCCGCGCCCCCCCCCCCCCCGTGGGCTTTTCTGTGAATGCTGCGATCCAAACTCACATTTACTCCAGTGCTGCAAAGGGTTAACCACGTAAGCATGTCTAGGCCCAGAGGCTTCAAAGTCCCACGTGAGTGTTCACGTGGACACAGTTGGCTGGGATGACATAGAAGGTTCTCTCTCACTCGATGCTGTTTAAGCTTAAACCACAGGGTGGGCGTGGGGCCCCCAGCAACCGGAAGTGCAGCTTCTACCTCACCCTGAGGCGGCTGCCAAGGCTCCTGCCACTGTGGTCACCTTCCGGCCAGTGGGAGGATCAGTCTGGAAGTAAAAGGCTCACCCCCTCCCTTTACAGACACGACCTGCATCTGCACGTGTCGGTGTTTCAGGCCGTGTACCACTGGGTAGCTGCAAGGGAGGCTGGGAAAAAGTTTCCTCCTCAGTGGCTAAACCACCTCACACCAATGGGTCTTTGGCAGGGATGCCCTCTATCTCTCACCATCATTTTTCCAAATGTGACTAATGATGTCTCCTGACATTGCCAGAGAACCAATAGCAACCTCTGGTCTCCATGTGTGTGTACACACACACACACACACACACACACACACACACACACACACACTCACTCATGCACTCACACACACACACACTCATGCACTCACACACACACTCATGCACACACACACACACTCATGCACTCACACATTCACACTCGCTCACATTCCCACACCCGTGCACTCACTCACAATACACTCACACACAGTCATACACTCACACTTGTACACACTCAGGCACACTCACTCACACATACTCACGCTCACACACACACATGCACACTCATGCTCACATTTACATATGTATGCAATGACACCCAATCACGCACTCACACATGCACACGTATACACAGGCACACACACTCTCATACATGTATTCACACATGCACACCTGCCTCCACGGGCCTCTGCCGAGTTTGAGGCGCCCTGTTAGGGCCTTCTGTGAATTTTCCGAGTAACTGAAAGAAAAGAGTTAATTCATCCCCCGATGCCAAGAGGAGCCACCAAGGCACAGAGAGGCCATGTGACTTGTCTACAGCTAGCAAGGGTCAGAGCCAAACCTCAGTGGAGCCACCTGCTCGGCTCGGCCTCCTCCTCCTCCTCCTCCTCCTGGCTGCTGTGCTGTGTGACTGCAGGCACTGCTGTTCCTCTCTGGGCCTCCTCAGCCAGCGGCATGGCCAGAGGACCCTTCCCACATCCATGGCCAGGCTGAGGGGAGGCCTGAGGGGACCTGCGAGCTGCTTTGTGGGACCCTGCTGGGGCTCTCCTGCATCACACTTCACTTGGCTGAACTTCAAAAGGGCCTGGAGGGGAATCCTCCACAGACAATTGTCTGGGAGCATGCGCATGGTCAGGCGGCCCCACGGGGTCAGCGCTCTGGGCAGTGGGCAGCCTTTTATGGACCCAGTGGGTGTGGGGGATGGGAGCAAGGCGGACTCAGCCTCCTGTGTGCCTGCCAGGCCTCACTGGTCTCCTCATCTCAGATTCCCAACTGCAGTCCCCACAGGCCAGGAAGATAAGTGACCTGGGGGGGGGGGGGGTTGGGGGAGGGGAGAACAAAGGAAAGTTTCAGAAAAGGGGTGGGGCGGTCAGAGCATGTTTGCTGCTGCCCTCATAGCTGTGTCTTTAGAGCCTGAGGAAAGGCAAGAATATTAGTCCTGCCCCCTCATAAGCTCTTTCACTGGGTCTGGGCAGATCACCTCAGACCCAGGGAAGTGAATGCCAGTCATGATCTCGCCTTTTTCCCAGTGAACAAACTGACGTTCAGGGAGGTTCAGCGGCCTGGCCAAAGGCTCACAGCACGTAAAAAGGCACGGGTGGAACTTGATCTTAGGTCTCTCCATCTAGGCTGCATTCTGACCACTTCTTCCAGACCAGCGGTGTCTTGTGAGGACTGAAGGCAGAGGCAGCAGATGCCGAATATCGCAGCATACACCTGTCATCCCAGCCTGGGGGGGTGGGGGCTGGGGGCTGAGGGAACAGGATCATGAACTCTTCTCTAGCAGAGAAGCAGTTTGGTTGTCACCTGTAACTCCAATGCCACAGGATCCGGCGCCCCCTTTTGGCCTCTTCAGACATTGCACTCGCATGCACAGCCCCACACACAGACACACATAATTAAAAATAAAAATAAAGCCTTTCAAAAATAAAAGAAGGAAAGATGGAAGGACAGAAGAAACAGAGAAGAAGCAAGCTGGCCTGCTGGCTGAGTAGTGGAGACACTGGCTACCAAGCCAAGCCCAGGACTTGAGTTCCATCCCCAGGACCCCCATGGTGGGAGAAGACGGCTATGCTATGGCATGCACACCAACACAAGTGCAACAAATGAGCAAGTGTGAAAAGAAGGAGAGAAAGAGGGAGAAAGAAAGGAGAAATGGCGGTTGTGAATCTTGACACACTTTTGAAAATAATTTTTATTTTATGTGAATAGGTGTTTGTCCTGCGTGTATGTCTGTGTGACAGTGTTGGATCCCGAGCACCGGAGTTACAGACAGCTGTGAGATGCCATGTGGGGGCTGGGAATCAAACTCGGGACCTCTGGAAGAGCACCCAGTGCTCCCGACCACTGATCCATCTCTCCAGCCCTGAATCTTTAAGTTTTTAAAGTGATGGGGAGGAGCCCTTGAGGAGGTGTACATCTTTAATGTCAGCACTTGGGAGGCCGAGCTAATCAGATCTCTGTGAGTTCGAGGCCAGCTTGGTTTACATAGGGAGTTCCAGGACAGCCAGGGATACACAGAGAGACCCCGTCTCAAAACAACAACAATGTGATGAGGAGAAGCAGTCATCCTCCAGGTCCTCACAGCCAAGACCAGAAGGACCGATAGCCGCTCTGAGCTCAGGCATTAGGTGCAGGACTCCCGCTCCCAGCAGGGCCTCCGGCTCTCTGCCTGACCTCACCTGGAGAGTGATGCCCCTGGCCACACTTGATATATGGCCATTAACACAGCTCCCAGCTAGCTCTCCCCTCCCTGCGCCTATAGGATAATTAGGTGCTGTGTTCTCATTCACATGATAGGAGTGTGCTGCCAAATGCAAACCAAGCATCCTAAAAGCGCCTAGTTTCAACCAATTATGAGCACTTATCCTAGAAGCACCCCCCCTCGACTCCCCAAGGGCTGTATAGCCTTTGTCTTCCCTGAGTAAAGTTGAACTAGCTCCTGGAGTGACTCCCGGAGTGTTTGGTCTCTGTCATGCTTACGGCCTTCCAGGGCCTGTGCTCCTTTCATCTCGGTGGGCTGGTGGCCAGCAGCCCCCCAGGGAGGAGGAGACCCACAGGACAGGATGGCAAAGTGTAAAACTATAGTAGGCTGATGACAGCGACACTGCAGGAGTCGTGGTCCTTTGCTCTTGGGGTGTCTGCACATAGAATGTGGAAGTAGGCACATAGACTGAGTCGGGAGGTCTATGGGTCTTGATGCTCACCCCTAGACCTTAGCTGGGAGCTGAGGGGCAGCAGCTGGCCTGTGCCATCTGGTAAGTCTCGTGGCTGATTGATTTCTCCAGGGGATTCTGAAAAGGCCAGCCCCTCTCAGAAGCTCCTTGGGATTTCATCTGGTGGAAAGCCCCTGGCCTCAGGGTGGGGTGTCCTGCTCTTCGGAAGGGGCCCTCTGGTCTACTGCCTTTATTCTGCCTCCAGCCTTGTGCTGTGAGCAAGTCATTTGCTCGCTGATGACCAAGTCCCTTCAAGTGTGAAGATGAAGGGGCTGAAGAGATGGCTCAGAGGTTAAGGACACTGGCTGCTCTTCCAGAGGTCCTGAGTTCAATTCCCAGCACCCACATGGTGGCTCACAGTCATTTACAATGTGATCTGATGCCCTCTTTTGGCATGCAGATGTACATGCAGGCAGAGGACTGTATACATACTAATAAATAAATAAATCTTAAAAACAAACAAACGAAACAAGCTGGGCAGCGTGGCACATGCCTTTAATCCCAGTACTCAGGAGGCAGAGGAAAGCGATCTTTGTGAGTTCGAGGCTACCCTGGTCTACAAAGTGAGTCCAGGATGGACAGCCAGCCAGGACTACAAGGGAAACCCTGTCTCAAAACAAACAAACAAACAAAACAAAAGTGTGAAGATGAGTCTGGCTCAGGTGGGTTCTGTGGTCTGGTATGGTGGATGTGGACTTCAGACAAGAACCAAGGCCCCCCTGTGAGGACCTGGCAGCCTTCCTAAGGAACTGGGGTCCTCTCGGTGAGGGGGGCTGCTGATGTAGCCCCGACAAGGAAACCCTCATATGTCTATTGTCGTGAAGACTCCAGAGGGTTGTGGGAGCACGTGTCCTGCCATGAACACGTGTTCACTGACCGCTGTGGGCTCCTGCCTGCAGAGGACGAACAAACAGGCTCCTGAGGCCCAAGCGTAAGAAATGGGGTGAGAAAGGAGGGGTCAGGCAAGAAAGGGGGTGGGTGAAAGGGGGAAGGGAGGGGTGTGAGCAAGAAGGGGTAAGTGAGGAGGGGGAGGGAGAAAAGGGTGGGAGAGGGAAGGGATGAGCCTCAGCTCCCAAACAGCTGAGGGGCTCTGCAGTGTCTGCCTCTTAAATTCTTTTGCTTGTTTGAGTGTTTTGTTTTGTCTCCAGGCAGGGAGGGGGTCTCATTTTGTAGCCCAGGCTAGCCTAGGACTTCTGATCCTCTGGAGTGCCAGAGGGCCACCACCACCCCAAGTCATTTTGTTAAGTTTTAGTGGCACTGAAGATGGAACTCAGGACCTCAGGCACGCCAGGCAAGCGCTCTGCCGGTGTGAGCTGTGTGCCTAACCGTTTATGCATCTATTTATGGAGTGGTGGGGGAAAAAAAGTTTGACTTAGTTCACCTTGAATATTCACGTAATTTATAATTCACAAGGCTGCATTGTGAAGGAAGGTGGGAGAAGCGGGCTTTGGGGGAGCACGCATAGGCCAGTGCTTGACACAAGGCTGCTTCCCGGTTCAGTGTTCTACCCTCTGAGCCACACTGGCAGCGTCGATCAGGAGTCTGTCCGGGCCAAAGACCTCTACAGCTAGGCTTCGGCACTCCTGCTCCTCCTTGGGAGGAGGGAGCTCGGAGGGTCGTGGGCTCGCCTGAGTATCCAGCCAGCTGTAAGTAAATTTGCCTTAATGGCACCTGGTCTCGGGGTCTCTGGGAGGGGCTAGAGGATTTAGTTGAGGAAGGCTGAGAGGAGGCCAATCCTGCTACACAGCCCTGGGGAAATGATGTCTTCCACACTGGGTGCAGGTTTTCCACTGTGGCACCTGTGCTCTGTAAGTACGGCTTATAAACTCATTGGTTCCCCAGGGTGGGCTTTGGGGGACGGACCCAAGAGGTGGGTGTTGTGTATGGCTTTCCCACAAGCCCGGGCCCAATCATCCTCTCCATAATTTTTTTTAAAGATTTATTTCTCTATTATATATAGTGTTTTGCCTGCGTGTGTGCCTGCCCACCAGAAGAGGGCACCAGATCTCATTATAAATGGTTGTGAGCCACTGTGTGCTGGGGATTGAACTTGGGACCTTTGGAAGAGCAGCTGGTGCTCTTAACCTCTGAGCCATCTCTGAAGCCCTCGCCTTAATTTTTGAGGCAGGGTCTCCAGCTCACTGACTGGCTAGAAGGACTGGCTGACCCAGCGACTGCTGAGTCCCAGAGTTCCAGGCACACTTTTTGTGGGTCCCTGAGATCCAAGTGAGGTCCCTATTCGTTCCCCGCAAGGTCTTTGCCCACTGAACCATCTCCCCAGCCCCAAAGCTTTTATTTCCCCTTGGTTTTTCGAGACAGGGTTTCTCTGTATAGCCATGGCTGTCTTGGACTCACTTTGTAGACCAGGCTGGCCTCAAATTCACAGCGAACTGCCTGCCTCCGCCTCCTGAGTGCTGGCATTAAAGGCGTGTGCCACCACTGCCTGGACCCAAAGCTTTTATTTATTTAGCCAAAAAAAATGTGAGGCAAGCTGGGATGAGGTGCTGAGAGTCACATGTACCCTTTCTGCCTTGGGAACATGGACCATGTTGTGACCTCCACAAACATGTGCTTTGAACTACAGATTAAGGGCATGCCATTTAGGGGGTGCTGAGTGAGAGCCGGCTCCATGTGGCCTGCCCCCTTCCCCACTTTTCCTATATCTAAGAGGGGCCTGGAAAAGCTGTGCCCAACACTCTTTCCCTGGGTTCCTTTCTGGAGGGCTCAGCTGGCTGCGGCCTGCCTCCCTCAACCCCCGATTGGGGTCTCTTTGTCCTTTGATAAACGCAGCCCAGGCTTTTTCTTGGCAGAGGCCCTCGGCGCACAGCTCTGGGATTGTACGGCGGAGCTCTCACTCCCAGGTGATTTGAATCAGTAGCTACAAGGAAGTTTGTTTTTCAAGGTCTCAGTCAACATGTGGGTGTGGAAACTCCGACCAATTTCAAGGCAGAGTCAACTCCTTTCTAAATAGGGACTTTCACATTAGTCAGACGTCTCAAAACAACGTGGTATTTAAGCAAAATTCCGTTTCCCTTTCCATCATGGATGGCAGTTGCTAAAGATATTTCTGTCCTGACCAGGGGCTTCCCCAGCCGACAGTCAGCTGGTGTGATGTCATGGCGCTGAGGGGAGGAGGGCCAAATTTGGTGAGGTTTTTCTTTCTTTTCTTCTTTTTTTCCCCCTTTCTTTAAAAAATTTTTTTTAGTTTATTATTTTTTTTCATTTGTTCAAGAACAGTGTCTTATGAGCTCAATCTGGCCTCAAACCTGCAAACCTACTATGGGATAGGCCTGAACTCCTATCCTCCTGCCTCAGACTCAAGGGCTGAGATTACAGGCATGTGCAATCATGCCCGTTTGAAATTGTCCTTCTAGGAGCCTTAGTTTCCCCTCTGACTCCTCACGAAACCTCAAAGCTAAAGCTACCTGCGCCAGAGTCTTCATGGGTTTCATTCATTGTTGAGTCTCTGGTCTGTTGACTGCCTGAGATTCCAACAGTGCAGACCACAATCCTCCAAGATGCACCCCCTAAGCCACGGCACCACCCCAGGCCCTGGGTTCTGGCCTCTGCTCGGCTGTCTTGATGATCCCAGGATTTGGCAGGAGGCACTTCTAACAAAGTACCGTGTATCCCAGATGAGGTGGCCTCGAACAGGCCCAGACTAAACGCCTTACGTCCTTCCAAAACCTGTCGCTAGCTTGGTGCACACAGACCTGGCGCCTTCCCACAGCCCTGAGGCCTGGTGGTCGCCTCGGCTGTGGCTCCTGCCCTTCTGTCTTCTGAATTAGTCGTGTCCCATCTCCATGGCTGGATGATTAAAGTCTCCAGGAGATGTTTCCCATGGGAAGCGCAGCTGAGGAGGGCAAGGGCGGTCACTTGCCCCTCACTCACCAATCCATGCCTCAGCTGTGTGACCTGGAGGGTGGCAGCAATAGGCCCTCCTTATCCATGGCTTTGGGAGAGAAAAGAAAGTTGCGACTGGGGAAGTGACGACGCAAGCACAAAGACCTGAGCTCAGATCTCTGGCCACCATGGCAAAAGCTGAGCGTGGTGGCAGAGGCCTGAATTTTCACAGAGGGACGTGAAGACAAGGATCCCAGTACCTCAGGCGCCCAGCAAATCTCTCTGCATATGTGGACTTTCAGTTCAGTGAGAGACTCTGTCTCAAAAATTAGATTGAAGGCTGGAGCTCAGTGGCTATGGGTGGGTACTGGCTGCTCCTGAGGACAGCGCAGGTTCAGTTCCCAGCATGAGAGAGGTGGGGGGATGACTATGTGTATGAAGGTGAGCGTGTGTGTGTGTGCGCGTGTGCGTGCGTGCGTGTGCGTGCGTGCGTGTGTGTGCGTGTGCGCGCGTGTGCGTGCGTGTGCGTGCGTGTGCGTGTGTGCGTGCGTGCGTGTGTGTGTGTGCGTGCGTGCGTGTGTGTGTGCGCGTGTGCGTGCGTGTGTGTGTGTGCGCGCGTGTGTGCGTGTGCGTGCGTGTGTGCGTGTGTGCGCGCGCGCGCGTGTGCGTGCGCGTGTGCATGTGTGCGTGTGCATGTGTGCGTGTGTGTGCGTGTGTGCGTGCGTGTGTGTGCGTGTGTGCGTGTGCGTGCGTGTGCGTGTGTGTGTGCGTGCGTGTGTGCGTGTGTGCGTGTGTGTGCGTGCGCGTGTGTGTGCGTGCGTGCGTGCGTGTGCGTGCGTGTGCGTGTGTGTGCGTGTGTGCGTGTGTGTGCGTGCGTGTGTGCGTGTGTGCGTGCGTGTGTGTGCGTGCGTGTGTGCGTGCGTGTGTGTGCGTGCGTGCGTGCGCGCGTGTGTGCGTGTGTGCATGTGTGTGCGCGTGTGTGTGCGTGTGTGCGTGTGTGTGCGCGTGTGTGTGTGTGTGTGCGTGTGTGTGTGTGTGTGTGTTAGTGTGTGACATCTGTCCGTGGCTCTGGTTCCAGGAGATCTGATGCCCTCTTCTGGCCTCTGCTGGCACCAGGTCATACATATAAACATAGGCAAACATTTATACACATAAAATCAAAATTTAAATTTTATTCTATTTTATTTATTTATTTTGCCTTTTGAGACAGGATTTCTCTGTGTAGCCTTGGCTGTCCTGGAACTCACTTTGTAGACCAGGCTGGTCTCACAGAGATCTGCCTCCTTCTGCCTCTGGAATTACAGGTATGCGCCACTGCACCTGGCTATAACGTGTTTGTTTCGTTTTGTTTTGCTTTGTTTGGTTTTTCAAGACAGGGTCTCTCTGTGTAGCCTTGGCTGTCCTGGACTCACTTTGTAGACCAGGCTGGCCTTGAACTCACAGCGATCCACCTGCCTCTGCCTCCCGAGTGCTGGGATGCCTGCACTTATAAATATTTTTTTTAGAGGTGAAGAGAGAGGCACTCATGTCAACCTGACCTATACTTGCACACATGCATATACACACAAACTAATACACATGCATGTAAAACACACATATGAAGCAAGGAAATACTTAGAACATAGGATTTGATAAGGGCCCAGTTGCTGTTTGCTGTGTTTGTGACTTGGGTCTCGCAAGGGCAGAGACCCTGGATGACTATGTCAATCCTCACCAGCAAACAGGTGACTGACAACTCTATTAGGAAACGTGCCCAGGTCACGTGCTAGCAGCATAGGTGAGGAGAAAGCCTTGAGATCTGGGCTCTCTCCCACCTTCCAGTCTGGCTTTAATTCCACCTGGGTTCCTGGTGTGTGCACAGTATTACCAGATGTGCCAGGAGCCAGGGTGGATGGAGCCAAGGGGACTCCACCCAGCTCTCAGTCGGGGGCCCATGCAGGCAGGCTCTGGGCTAGGCACAGTTAATCTCCAGCTGTCCTCGATGGTTTCACCTGGCTCATTAAAGCCAGACACGTTCTGAGTTTACTTAGCATCTGCAAAGAGTGTCTTTCATCTTCAAAGGCTTCCCGAAGCTCCAACCAATTAATCCTTACAACGGCCTCATCTCGAGACAAATATTTATCCTTATTTCATACCCAGGAAAACTGAGGTGGAGAGAGAGAGACCAGACTAGGTGGGAGATGGAAGAGTGGCCCCTGACCACTTAGCTTCCCAGCCCATAGACTGTTGGGAAACTGTTTGGGTTATATGCTCTCCCCTCCTCTCCTCCCCCGCCCCCACTTCTCTAAATGGAATCAGAACCCTTTGCAAGTTCAGATAAATTGCATGCTTTTAATAGCAACCTGAAGGGAACACATTAAAAACCTATTCTATCAGTTACAAATCTTCATGTCACCACCCAAGGATGAGGGAACTAATGCCGGGCCCCAAAATACATACAGTCAGCAACTCCCTCGCAAGGGCAGAGACGATTTATAGAGTGTAGGCTCTGGCCCGCTGGAGCAGGAGCTGAGCTGGCCAGAGGGACTGAAACAGTGCTGTTCTCGGGTGGGGGAGGGCGGCTGCCCAGGGCGCCTTTGATTTAACCATTGTTTCTTATTTCTTCTCCGTGTAAATTGCTAGCCCCTCCCTCCAATGCTATAAAAGTCGGGTTTAGATCTGTCTTGAGACAACTGCTTTCCTTACCTGTCAAGGGTGCTTCGAAAGCCAGCAGCCCCTAAACATGGCCCCCACATACACACGCTGATCTCTGTGTGGATGACCAAGTGTCTGCAAGGGGCTGTCTGAGCAATGACAGCACTGATAAAACATTTGTATAATTAAAAAAAATTTTTTTTTGTGTTTTTGTTTTTTCGAGACAGGGTTTCTCTATGTAGCCTTGGCTGTCCTGGACTCGCTTTGTAGACCAGGCTGGCCTTGAAATCATAGCAATCCGCCTGCCCCTGCCTCCCAAGTGTGGGATTAAAGTCTTGCGCCACCACTGCCCGGCCTAGTATGCCTGCTTTTATTCGGTATTCCGGATAAAAGTCCGGGCTTTGTGAACATGCTAGACACACATGCTACCTCTTGAGCCCACCCCCAGCCCTACAGTGGTCTTTTAAATTACTTATTTAAAAAAAGTATTTATTTATTTATTATGTACAGTATTCTGCCTGCATGTATGCCAGCTGGCCGAGAAGGCACCAGATCTCATTATAGATGGTTGTGAGCCACCGTATGGTTGCTGGGAATTGAACTCAGGACTTTTGGGAGAGCAGACAGTGCTCTTAACCTCTGAGTCATCTCTCCAGCCCAAAATTACTTATTTTTTACAATTGTGTGTGTGTATGTATGGCATGTGTGTGTGTGTTTCTGAATGTATGTGTGGCGTGTGTGTGTGTGTGTGTGTGTGTGTGTGTGTGTGTTTCTGAGCGTGTGTATGGCATGTGTGTGCTGTTCCCTTGGGAGCCAGAAGAGGACATCGGATCCCCTGGAGCTGGAGTGACGTCGGTTGCTGAGTCACCTGATGTGGGTGCTGGGAACAGAACTGTGTCCTCTGGAAGAGGAACTGTGTCCTATTGCTGGGAGACCTCTCCAGCCTGAAATTACTTTGTTTTGAGCTCAGTTACTGTAGAGGATGTTAACTCAGAACATGGCTGTTCTGGTAAGAGATCACATCCAGAGATCTGGGTCAGTGTGATCCGGCTGGAATACAAACACACCTTTAATCCAGCAGACAGAGGCAAGCAGATCTGAGTTCAAGGCCAGCCTGGTCTAGAGCAAGTTTCAGGTAAAGTAAAGCTACTTAGGCAGTTTTACCAGGACAGTAATGAGTTCAGGTGAAGACAGAACAAGCCAGAAAATAAGAAGCCAGGAGATTAGAGCAGATTGCTGAGTGAGTCTGAGGCCAAGCAGAGCAATTCCGGGCCGAGAGAGAAGCCAGACTGAATAGATCCACTGGGAGAGGAGTTTGAGCCAGAACAGCTGAGTCGACCCAGCCAGCCCAGAGCTCAGAAAGAACAAGTGAGGGCGAGCTCACTAAGCAGTAAGTCTCGGAGGCTGAAACATTCTAGGCCTAGGTTAGATTATATGAGGGCTAGAATCTTCCAGGACTAGACCTGGGTTAGCAGAAGGAGGCAGTTAGCCTCCCAGACAACAATTGAGCCAGGAGAATATAACTTACTTTTTTGTTTTGCTTTTGTTTTTCGAGACAGGGTTTCTCTGTGTAGCCTTGGCTGCCCTGGACTCGATTTGTAGACCAGGCTGGCCTCGAACTCACAGCGATCTGCTTGCCTCTGCCTCCCAAATACTGGGATTACAGGTATGCGCCACCACGCCCGGCTATAATTTACTTTTACAAGTGACCATTGTGGCAATTCTGAGCCAAACACAGCCTGATGAGAGCAAAGTTTGACTCCGGAGGGCATCACGGCCGCTGGAGGAAGAGTTGTCTAAACAGAGATGAACAGCACGCGGTGGCGGCTGCTGCTGGGAGGGTGACGCATGTGTGCCAGCCGTGTGTGCGTTTGTCGGAGAGAAAGGACAGGCGTGAACTGTGCACACAGACAGACTCCAGACAGACTCCAGGCTTGTAGCATTATACCCACTGCTCCTTGGTGCGGACACGGGCCCAGGTCCGATCCTAGGTCAATGCAGAGTCACCGCGGTGCTTGCCCAGCTATGGTGGCTCGTACCTCTCATCCCAGCTCTTGGGAAGTAGAGGCAGAAGGATCCAAAATTCAAGGTTGTCATTGGTTTCATAGTGAGTTTGAGGCTAGCCTGAGCTAAGAAAACCCTCTTGGGAGGAGAGAGAACAAATAAGCCATGCCTGGCTTACTGGCATTGATAAGGATTACTTAGGAATTTTAAACAGTGTTTTCCAGCCACTCTGAGGACCCATCAGGGCAATAGGATCTTTCCAGTTTGTCTGGGACCAGCAGGGTAGCTGGTGTTCTGGAACACTGGGTCCGGTGGAGCAGTCCTTTGAAGTAGGACAAGTTGTTCACCCTGCTGGGCTGTGTGTGTCTCTGTAGCTGCTGCCTCGTGACCTTAACTGACTCATGGGCCCTCGACATGGAGGGTATCAGAGTGAGAAAGGCCCCTGGTGTGGCTCATGGGAGAGGACTCGCTTAGCGCACACAGGAGTCTACGGCATCAAAAGAAAAGGAAACATGGGGCTGGAGAGATGGCTCAGGGGTTAAGGGTGCTGACTGCTCCTCCAGAGGTCCTGAGTTCAATTCCCAGCAACCACATGGTGGCTCACAACCATCTATCATGTGATCTGATGCCCTCTTCTACAGACAACGCACTTATATACAACAAATAGATGGCTCAGCGGTTTAAGAGCACTGTCTGCTCCTCCAAAGGCCTTGAGTTCAATTCCCAGCAACCACATAGTAGCTCACAACCATCTATAATAAAATCTGGTGCTCCATCCTTGCCTGCAAGTGTACATTCAGGCAAAACATTGCATACATAATAAATAAATCTTAAAAAAAAAAAAGATTCCAATTCCTTTGGCAGAGCTGGCAGTTGGCATGATAAGCGCTCTACTCTTTTATTTTTTTAATGGTACAAGGAGATTTATTGTGGGGAAGGGGAAAAAGAGAGAAAGGGGAGGGCACGCCCGACAGAGAGACAGTCAGAGGGAGAGAGAAAACAGGAAGAAAAAGCACTCAACCCTTGAGCTGCCATTTCAACCCCTCTTAGTTGGGCCTTTACGGAAAGAATGTTAGATTAGTGAGAGGTGAGGTGGCACACGCCTTTAATCCCAGCACTTGGGAGGCAGAGGCAGGCGGATCTCTGTGAGTTCCAGGCCAGCCTGGTCTACAAAGTGAGTCTGGAACAGCCAAGGCTACACAGAGGAAACCCTGTCTCAGGAAGAAAAAAAAAAGTTAAGAGTCATTTTTAGGCAGGGGAAACTGAGGCACAGTGTTCTAGATTTGTCTTGTGGATGTCTGCCCTCGAGGTTTTGGCGGGTGGGCGGGTGGGGGGGGGGCAGGGAGGGGTGGGGGAGAAGGCTGTGCCCTCAGCAAAGAACCTCAATGGGGTTCCCCCAAAGGGGAACCAGGGGCTTGAGGGAGCAGGTCCACGGTCCGCTATCCGCCCTCCACACCTGAGCTGCTGGGCAGCCCTCAGACTCAAGAGGCCTGCTCTGCGCTGGAACCGCTCAGAGCGGCTTGCTTTTCAAGCCTTTTTTTTTTTTTCTTTTCTTTTTTTCACCCCCTCTCTGGTTTAACTGCTTTTTCTGCCCCCGGGGGATCCCTCGCAAGTTAATAAAACTCACTACATCAAAGGGCGCCACAACCATTACCCAATTAAAACCTACCAGGGCTCCTGGAGCAGGGGCAGCTGTTATTAACCCCATTTTACGGATGGAGAAACTGAGGTTAAGTGGCTAGCCCTGGGCTACCTAGGAAATGAGGTCCCAGCTGTGTTACGCAGATCTGTGGCTTGTTCTCCGGAGGGCACTCTTGGAGGTGGAGGTGGGGGGCCGTTCCTGCTGCAGACTGATTTTTTTTTTTTCTTTTTAAAGAATACCTTGATTCTTAGAAATTTCTTCCCCCACCCCCTCCGGCCCCCCTGCAGGAAATGATTCCTCCCGGCCTGAACTGGGTCTGAAGAACGTCACTGAAGCTGGTTGTCGCCCGGAGGCAGCTCCTTGACTCTACAACCTGGAGAGGTACCATAAAAACAGATGAAAGCCAGAGGTTCTGAGCAGCAATTTAGGAAACAACCTGGGCCTTTCAGAAATTAATGTTATTTAAAGGTGCCGATTCATCCACCCAGTGGCCTTCTGGGAGCTCAATCAGCTTATTTTCTGGCCCTTAATCCTCCTGAGTTGTGGTGCAGCTCAACGGGGGTGGGGGTGGGGGTGGGAGGGGCGAGGGAGCGGAATCGGCAGCAAGAATAAAAAAGCAGGACTTTCCCTGTTGCCTGCCAGGCCCCTCCTTTCCAAACAGCATAAAATTCCTAATCCTGTTTATCCTCAGCAGGGCAGGCACACCGGGTCCCATGGGCTCTCCGTGCCTCCCCCTCAGCCTTGTGTCCTCTCTGCTGTGGGTGCAGCCAGGGCGGCTGGGATGATCCCTTCCTTCCTCCCCATCTTAGCGACGTCGGGAGTAAGTTTGCCCCCGCCCCCTCCCTCGGCCCGTTGAAGGGCTACAGGTTATTTTGCTTTGGTTAACACACTCAGAGGAAGATTTTGGAGGCTCTCAGTTTTCCCCAAGAGTCTCCGGTGCGGTCCCAACCGACTACAGTTCACCAAGGCAGGATGGCGTGTTTATATAAAATAATTACTAGATTTCGGGTGGCCAGACTGTGTGTTTCGGCACCCAAGAGGCAAGCCCATAAATTAATTTGGGGAGTTAAGGGTCAGTCAGGCCGGATCCCGGCAAGCTCCAGGGACATCCGGTTGACTGAGCCTTGGGGAGGCGCGGGGGGCCCAGAAACCAGTGATCTGGGTAGGGGACGCGCCTGGCTGCCCACCCCTTCCTTTTTGCCTCTTCCTGCCCTCCCTCACCCCCTCTTGCGGGTTCTAGAAGGGCGGGGGGGGGGGGAGGGGCGCGGTAGTAAGAAAAAGAATCACCTCAACTTGCTCTCTGCTTACCCTATAGAGGAGGGGAGTGGGAGAGGGGCGTGGACCCCTCGGCTCCCTGTCTGTGCTTTCTTCCCGGGTGAGCCCTGGTGGAGTCTCCTCAGGAGCTACTTCCCTCAGTTTTTTATTCAGCCAACACACGTGGCAGTAGAGCTGGTGGCATGGCACTTGCTAGCCTGAGGGGCACTGAGCATCCCGGCACAGGGCTGGACACGGGAAACAGCATGCCTGCGACTGAATTCTGGCTTTGTGCTACTGACCTAATTCTCTGGGCCTTGGATTTCTTGTCTGGTATTTGGGATAATGACATTACCCCCCTTAGAATGGGCGAGGAATAAAGGAAGCCATTTGTAAGGAGGGCGCTGCTGTGGGACGACCGTGTAGGGGTCGTCATTATCATCATTATAAGACAGGTCTCTTGGATTGGAGAGATGGCTCAGTGGTTAAGAACCTCTAGGACCCAGGTTCAATTCCCAGCATCCACATGGCAGCTTATAACTGTAACTCCAGTTTCAGGTCATCTGACACCCTCACACCAATACACATAAAATTAAATGAGTTATTTTTCTAAAAAAAGAATATGATTTACAAAAAAAAAAAAAAAAAAGACAGGGTCTCTAGTAGCTCAGGCAGGCATTGAACTTGCTTTGTAGCTGAGGTTGACCTTGAACTCGTGATCTTCGTACCTTCGGTGCTAGGGTCACAAGTGTGCACCACAGTTTAGATGGTGCTGGTGCTTGGTACAGCCATGATGATCAGATGAGACCCCAGTAAGATCAGACCTGTTGAAGGGGAGGGTGTGGAGTCCAGCCCCTACCTGAGATTCCAGGGGTGCACCTCTGCACTCTGTCTCTACCATCTAGTCTAGCGTGTGGGACCCTTCCTAGCTGTCTGTAGCCCCAGGTGCTGGAGTGGCTTAGAAATGGACTAACTCAGCAGGGCGTGGTGGCACACGCCTTTAATCCCAGCACTCAGGAGGCAGAGGCAGGCGGATTGCTGTGAGTTCGAGGCCAGCCTGGTCTACAAAGTGAGTCCAGGACAGCCAAGGCTACACAGAGAAACCTTGTCTCAAAAAATGGGGGAAAAAAAAAGAAATGGATATCTCTGCATGCAGCTGGGGGAGGGGTTGTCAGCTGAGATGGGATGGGGTGAGGTTTTGTGAAGAAGCTGCCTGGGGGTCCCCCCTGCTCCTGTAAACCTGACCCATCTGAACTTGGATAGAACCATGTCTGTCTTTGGTGCCCTTTCTGGGGTGACTAGGTCTGCGTCCAGCCCGCCCCCCCCTCCATCTCCCGCAGTTATCGCAGAGGCCTTAGGAGGGGGCTGGGCACAGGGGAAGCAGCTGGCAGGTCCACGTTGGTTGTGATCTCTGTGGTGGCTGAGGCAGGCACCCACGGGCCCTGCTTCTGAAGGCCGTAACGGCCTGATGGAGGACGCAGAAAGGAAAGGTGGTCGGGAGGGGAGACGGGAGACGGTGGCTTCCTGAGGGAAGAAAAAGCTCAAACCGGCCTTGGCAGGTTGTTAACCATTTTGTAAAGCACCTCCATTTTGGTTATACAGTGACAAGTTTCAAAACTAAAGTCATTAGTTGGTTCCTGGCATTAAAGCACCTTAATTCTCTAGATTGTTCCCTCCCCGCCCTATTGACCCCAGGTAATGGCAGATACACAGATGTTTATCGTCACCTGGCAGTCTTTAGTCACCCCCCATCCCCTGCCCGCCCTGCAGCCAACTGCGTACAGAAGCCTCCTGCCCCCCCCCCATCTTTTTTGCCCTGGAACTGCCCTGGCTTGTAAGTGGACACTAGACTCTGGTTCCTTTCACTGAAGCCCTTCTGCGGGCCCTTTCTGGAATAAATCTTACGTCGTTGGAGTCACGTCTCCTCACAGGCCTAAAAAAGGATAATGCAAGAATTGCCGGCAGACAGGGTCAGGAAGCCTAAGAGGCCCCCAGGAGAAGGGGGCGTCTGTGGAGTCTGAGCATTTAGAGACAAGAAACCCAAATATTCATGTAGGGTTCCAAATTAGTGTTGCCTTCTCACTTAGCACACAGAACTGTGAGAAAGGCTGGCCAGTGACCTCTGGGAATCTTGCCTATCTCCTTCCTGCCCCGCCCCACAAGTGCTGGGGTGACCTCCCCCCCCCCCCGTGCCTCTCATGTGTGGGTGCTGGAGATCTGCACGTGAGGTCCCTTGCTTCTGCAGCAGGCATTTTCCTGACCCACCCATCGCCTCCCCCTGCCCCCCCCCCCCCCGCCCGCTGCCAATGGCTCTCAGGCCATTCTCCGAATACGCCCTGACTGACTGATGGTGACCACGCTCTCTGTGGCCTTGTCTGTTGCTGTGCTTGCTCCGTGTTCGTCCGTTTCTGTGAGCTGGGGCACAGTGGAAGGTCTGGCCGTGTAGCTCAGTTGCAGGCGGATTGCTTGCCAAGCATGCTGGTGTGTTTTCATCCCGATTGTGTACAAGCGTTTGGCCTGCGCGTGTGTGTGTGTCTGTGCACCGTTGAGCGTACCTAAGGATGCCAGAAGAGGGTCTCCCGTTCTCCAGAACTGGACTCACAGGTGCTTATGAAGCACCCAAAGTGGGCGCACTAGGAGTTGAACCTGGGTCATCTTCATGATTAGCAATTGCGCTCAACCCCCAAACAGCTCCCAGTCCCCAGTGGGGCACTTTCTTAGTTGCCAGTTGGTGTAGGAGGACCCGGGCCACTGTGGGTGGTGCCATCCTGCCCTAAGCTGTATGAGAAAGGTGGCAAAGCCAGCTAGCACGCCGGGTGCCTGCCCATGCTGAGAGATTGCCACCTAGGAGCTGTCCTGTCCCTAAGTCTGCTTCCCTCAGTATTTTGTCAGAGCGACACTGGCCAGCCTAACATGGAATTTCTAAGGAGACTTTGCTGAGCTATCACAGCACTTACCAAGATGAATTGATTCCAGAAATATTCAGCAAATGTTCCGCCCATGGCCCTGGGTTTGCTGTAGTCTCTACAAGAGATAAGAAAAAAATTGAAAAGAAATAAGGATTTTTGGGTTTTTTTTTTCTTCCAGCTAAAGTAAAGCAATGGTGACTGTATTTACTCTCCTGTCTGGTGAGTTAGAAGGAGGGGGAAGCAGGGAAGGGAAGGAAAGAAAAGAAGAAGGAGGCTGGAGAGATGACTCGGTGGTTAAGAGCGCTGACTGCTCTTCCAGAGGTCCTGAGTTCAATTCCCAGCACCCACAGGGCTGCTCACACCTGTCTGTTGGATCTGACAGCCTCTTCTGGCCTCTGTAGCTCTGCACTCAGGTAGGTGCTTGTGTAGACAAGCAAACTAACATACACATAAAGAAAAAAATAAAGATTGTGTTTTTAAGCCAGGCATAGTGGTGCACGCCTTTAATCCCAGTATTCCAGGCCCGCCTACTCTATAGAATGAGTTCTCTACAGAAAAACCCTGTCTCAGAAAACAAAACAAAACCCAAAAGGGGTTATTAAGAGGATATGGAGGGGGCTGGGCGTGGTGGCGCACACCTTTAATCCTGGAACTCGGGAGGCAGAGGCAGGTGGATCATTATGAGTTCAAGGCCAGCCTGGTCTACAAAGTGAGTCCAGGTCAGCCAGGGCTACACAGAGAAACCCTGTCTCAAAAAACAAAAAACAAAACAAAACAAAAAATAAAATAAAATAAAAAGAGGATATGGAGGAGAGAAAGAAGGAAGGGCAAGAATAAAGAAACAACCGTTTTCTAGAACTTTTCAGCAATGTAGAAGATGCTTCCTGAGAGGGGGAAATAAGATGTGACCTGGTAACCCTTTAGCCTATTTTGAACGTAAACCTTTGCCTTAGTCTCCTCTGTCCTCACTGCCACCATACCCAGTTATGAATTGTAAATCTAAATTCAATAAAGTACCTCCAAGGGGGCGAGCGAGATGGCTCATTGGATAAAGGAGCTTACTGCCAAGCGTGACAACCTGAGTTCAGGCCCCACGACTGGCAGAGGGACAGCAGCTCCTTCAAGCTGGCCTCTGACCATTACACACACACACACACACACACACACACACACATGCGTACACATACACACACAGGCACTGCAATGAGCATGCACATGTTTGCTGGACACACATATGCAAAGTAAATAAAAATGTAAAGAAATCTTTAAGAAAAAAGTATAATAAAGATTTTTTTCAGACATGCAAGAGTTGGAGGCGTCTATGAGCAGCAGAATTGCTGGCAGAGGTTGTTAACGTCTCCCAGACAGAGGAAAACAATGCCAGATGGAACCCTGGCTCTGCCCAAAAGGACAAGGACAAAACCACGGGATTTTAAGCAACAGTTTATATCTTTTTCAAACATAAAGGCTACTTAAACCAAAAATGTATGTTATATTGTGTGGTTTAAAACATGTATATGTAAAAAGTATAACAATAAAATCCAAAAGGTCAGGAGGAGAAATGAATTCATATTGTAGGAAGATTCTTGTGTGCAAAACAGGAAAGAGAATAGAGATAACATAATATTACGTGTGTGTGTGTGTGCGCGTGCATGTGTGTGCATGTATGTGTATATATGTGCATATGTGTGTACGTGCATGTGTGTACATGTGTGTATGTGTGTGCATGTGTGCATGTGTGTGTGTGCGTGTGTGTGTGCGTGTGTGTGTGCGTGTGTGTGTGCGTGTGTGCATGTGTGTGTGCGTGTGTGTGTGTGTGTGTGTGTGTGTGTGTGTGTGTGTGTCTGGAGAGATGGCACAATGGTCAAGAGTGCTTGCTGTTTTTCTGAAGGACCCAAGTCTGGTTCCCAACAAGCAAACTGGACAGCTTACAACTGCCTATAACTCTAGCCCCAGGGGATCATCCTACGCCTTCTTCTGGCCTCTTTGAGCACCTGCACTCATACCCACATACACACAGACACAAATGAAAAAGAAAAACTCTTAAACAAAACAAAAAAACAAGACTAGAGCTAAACAATGGCATCAGTGGCCACACCACCTTGAAAGTATGTGACCCCATCTGACCTGGGAATTGAGCAGGGGCCTTATTAGTGTTGGATGAGAGGAATATGGAAATGAGTTATTTATTTTATATTCTTTGGTTTTTTTTTTTTTTTTTTTTTTTTTTTGGTTTTTTGAGACAGGGTTTCTCTGTGTAGCCTTGGCTGTCTTAGACTCTCTTTTTAGACCAGGCTGGCCTCGAACTCACAGAGATCTGCCTGTCTCTGCCTCCTGAGCCCAGGGATAAAAGGTGTGCGCCACCACCACCCCTGGTGTACTAGAATTCTTTTGTTGCTTGCTTGCTTTTTATTTATTATGTATACAGTATTCTGTCTGCATGCACACTAGCATGCCAGAAGAGGGCACCAGATCTCATTATAGATGGTTGTGAGTCACCATATGGTTGCTGGGAATTGAACTCAGGACCTTTGGAAGAGCAGCCAGTGCCCTTAACCTCTGAACCATCTCTCCAGCCCCCCACCCCCTTGGTTGATTTTGAGATTGAGTCTGGTAGTCCAGTCTGGTTTCAAGGTCACTAGGTAGGTAGGGATGACCTTGAACTTCTAATCGTCCTTTGCTGGGATCACAGGCAGTGACCCTCGTGCCCTGTTTGTGTGGTGCTGAGAATCAAACCCACAGAGCTGTGCATGCCAGGCGAGGGCTCTGTCTACTGAGCCACACCGCCAACCTCCATTTATCAGGACTCTAAACATGTATGCACTCAATAACAGAACTTCAAAAATCTACAAAGCAAAAATGGGTGGAACTTCAAATTAGATATAGCCAGGTGCAGTGGCCCACACCTGTAATCCCAGCACTCAGGAGGCAGAGGCAGGCAGATTGCTGTGAGTTCAAGGCCAGCCTGGTCTATAGTGTGAGTTCAGGACAGCCAAGGATACACAGAAAAATCCTGAAAAAACAAAACAAAACAAAAAACCAAAACCCAACCAAGCAAAGAAAACCATACAAATATATATATATATAAAATGATTATATATATATCATAATTGGCTGTGTCAATATTCCTTAATTATATAGAAAATGAGTCAGGCTTGAGGAACACCGCCCACCTGACCCACGTGACCTTGTGGACACCAGCAGCACAAACACTTCTCAGACTGCCTGAGAACAGTGACCAAAATAGGCCATATTCTTTCCGTAAGGCGACTCTCAACACGTTTAAAAAGATTCAAGTAATAAAAAAAAAATGTTTTCTCACCACAATGGAATTAAATTATAAGCTAATAATAAAGATCCTTGGGAAAAAAATCCCCAAATATTTGGGAACTTTGCTTATAAATAACTCATGGGTCAGAGGAGAATACAAAGAGAAATTTAAATGTATTTTGAGTAGGGTAGAAACTCAACGGTGAAAATGTGTCACCAAGTCAGTTTTAGGAATGTTTCTGTTTTAGTCTCATTTCTGTTGCTGTGATAAAAGTCCTTGGACAAAAAAGGACTTAGAGGAGAAAGGTTGATTTTCGCCCACAGTTCCGAGTTAAATACCATCCATCTTGTGGGGAAGATGAGATGGTGGGACTTAAGCAGTCACGCCATCCCCCCAGTCAACACTAGCGCACGTGCACAGAGTCTCGGATCCCAAGGCCAGGGATCCCGTGACGCCCACAGTGGGTGGCCTGAGGCTTCGCGCCTCACATGGTCCTCCATAGATGTCTTCACAGGCTGACCTGCTCCAGACAGTCCCTCGCCCAGATTCCTTTCCTAGGTGACTCTAAGCCAAGCTGAAAATTAAAACTAAGCCAGGCGTACCTGTACTTGCCTTTAATCCACGTGCTCAGCAGAGGCAGGCGGATCTCTGTGAGTTCGAGGCCAGCCTGGTCTACAAAGCAAGTCCAGGACAGCCAAGGCTACACAGAGAAACCCTGTTTAAAAAAATTTAAAAAAAAAAGAAAGAAAGAAAAAGAAAAAGAAAAGAGAAAAAGAGCTTTGGTGACTCAGGCTTGTGATTCCAGCTACTTAGAAGGCTGAGGGAAGAGGAGCACAACTTTGAGGCCTGCCTGGACTACTTAGTGAAATCCTGACCCAGTAAAAGGCAGGCATGGAGGCCATACCTTTAATGTCAGGTAGGGCTGGGAAGGAAGAGGTGAGGCAAACAGATCTCTGTGAAGTCTAGGGCAGCCAGCCAGGCCTATAGAGTAAGACCTTGTCTCAAAGGGGAAAAAAAGAAGAAGAAGAAAAAGAAAAGTTTTTAAGCTGTGCCCACTGGCACAAACTTGGGAGGCTAAGGCAGAGGGCTCAGAGTTCAAGGCTACTTGGTGTACATAGTGGGTCCCAGGCCTGCTGGGCGCAAACATAAGAGATCATCTTAAAGAAAACTACAAACAAGCTGGGTGGTGGTGGCACACGCCTTTAATCTCAGCACTCAGGAGGCAGAGGCAGGTGTATCGCTGTGAGTTCGAGGCCAGCCTGGTCTACAAAGCTAATCCAGGACAGCCAAGGCTACACAGAGACCATGCCTCAAAAAAACCAAAACCAAAACCAACAACAACAAAAGAAAACTGCAAACAAAAATCAAAGCAGCACCAGTTGTGGTGGCGCGTGCCTGTAATCCTAGCACTCAGGAGGCAGAGGCAGATGGATCTCTGTGAGTTCGAGGCCAGCCTGGTCTACAAAGTGAGTCCAGGACAGCCAAAGCTACACAGAGAAACGCTGTCTTAAAAAAAAAAAAAAAAAAAAAAAAAAAAAAAAAAAAAAAAAAAAAGAACCCAAAGAGTCAAAAGAAAACAACTCCCCAAAACGTAAATAGAATATTTGCATAGATGCTTCACAGATAAGAACCCGTGTAATAAAAAAGCACAAGAAAGCCTGCTTGCTATTGGACGGCTGGGACATGCAAAGCTGAAGGCCAGCCAGGGCTCCAAAGGCCTTGAGCTGATGGCACCAGAGTCCTTAAAAACCAGTTTCAGGGACATGTGTCTGACTAAGCACTCAACAAGGACACAACTCAAAGGTGGCTGCCTACAAGTCAGAGCGGGGGGGGGGGGGGGGGGGGGGGGGGGGGGGGGGGGGGGGCGGAGCTGCTTAACTGACACCAGGAAGCTCCAGGCTCCAGCAGGCTGAGGCAGAGGCTTGCACAGGCGGTGGGGGTTGTATGAGACCCTCACTGACTAAAGCAACCCTGTGTGCAGCTTGCACAGGGGTGAGTCTAACCTAGAAGAAGCGGGTGGTTTAGTGTTGCTTGGCTTGTGCCATATTGACCAGGGTGGGCACTTGGGAGGCAGAGGCACGCGATCGCTGTGAGTTCGAGGCCAGCCTGGTCTACCCAGAGAAAGAAACCTGTCTCGAAAAACCAAGAAAAAAAAGGAAAAGTCAGGTGGACATACTGTTTGACTGTGGGGGTGGCTAACTGGGTATAGTATTTCCAGAACTGCGCCTTGTGTGACGGCACACACCTGTCATCCCAGCCCACAGGCTGATTTCTGGGAGTTTGAGGCCAGCCAGGCCTACATAGTTAGACCGCATCTCAAAACCAACAAAACCCCAGGAAGCAGTCAGCCGGCTTCTCCTGTGTCATGTCTCGGGAACCAAAATTTAGTGTAGTTGGAATAAATTAAGTTCCCTTTAACAAACTTACACACGGGTCAGAGGCAGCTTTTACCCCCTTAGGCAGCTTCCAGAAGCTCCAATCACAAAGAGCTTTGTCAGAAGGATGCCACCTGCACACTGAAGAGAGGGAGGAAGGGAGGGAGGGAGGGAGGGAAGATGGGGAGGATCACACAGGGCTGAGAGTGGCTCAGTGGTTAAGAGCACTATCTGCTCTTCTGAAGGACCCTAGTTCAGTTCCCAGCTCCCACATGGCAGCTCACAACTGTCTGTAACTCCAGTTCCAAGGGATCTGACACGCTCACACCAAAGCACACAAAATAAATTAAAACAAAACAAAACAGAATACTTGCTGCTCTTTCAGAGGATCTGAGGAGGGTGTTACCCAGCACCTATGTCATGAGGCTCACAGGTCCCTGTAACCTGATACCCTCTTCTGGCCTCCCAGAGTATAAGCACAAACACACACACACACACACACACACACACACACACACACACTCACACACTCACAACCTTAAAAAGAATTCTATATGTCAGAAAACCTCACTTTCACCCTTTTCCCCCAACAAATTCTCAGAGTTGAGGGGAGCAAATCCATGTGGTCTTGCTCAGTCGGGGCACCCCTATTCTGAAGGCACAGTCTCCCCTGGCGCAGGCTAGCGGGGTCTGTAGGAACCCCTAAATCGTTCATTAGAGGACTAGACAGCCTTTTCACAAGCAAAGTCTCCCTTAGGCTGAGGTGGGGGTGGGGTGAGAGGCAGCTAGCCGAGAGTCCAGGTGACTTAAGCAGAGTAAAGCCAAAACTGGAAGGCACGGGTCCTTCTGGGAGCCCGCGGTGCCACCGCCACCGCTGGTGGGTGTGAGAGATGGAGATCTGGAGGGGCTGAGGGTGGCTCAGCTGGGTTTCCCTCCTTTCTGGATTGTCCTACTCCAGCACCGGGCCTCTGGCCTCTATTCCCAGCCTTTGCCGTAGAGGGGCGCCCCAGCCCTCCCTTGCAGTTGTGTGTGTGTATGTCTGTGTGTTCATGCTTGTGTCAGGGTCTGCACATGTGCATGTGTTGCTTTTTTTTTTTTAATCTTTTTTGTTTTGTTTTGAGACACCAACATTCGAGCCCATCAATTTGGCCCGTGAACTCCAAGGGTCTTCCTGTGTCTGACTCTGCAGGGCTGGTACCTACAGGCTCACCCTGCTGGGTGCCTGGCTTTTCTGTGGATCTCAACTCAGGCCCTGTACACACACACACACACACACACACACACACACACACACACACACACCTTTTGAGGAGGCTGTTGAGACATAGCCCAGGCTGGTGTGACATTTATGACAATCTCCTTGCCTTGGCCTTAGTCAGCGACTCCATGGGAAATTCCCAGGGACTGAATTTGAGGGAGCCAGGGAGGCCGCCATGTGTCTTCATGTGTCTTCTTGTGCCACAGGTACGTGAACGCTGGAACATGAAGGCCGCCAGATCAGCCACCCAGCTTAGCCTGTCCTTGTTTCCCCAGACTGTCCGGGTCAGAGAATTCTTGCCATTCCTCAGGGAGCAGCCGAGACTCAGCCCCTGTGACGTCCTTTTGTTCCGTGGGCTGCGGACCCTCCGGTGAGGTTAAACCAGTCCAGGCAGCTGCAGGGATCACAGACTTCACCATGCATCCTGGACTGGATCCTGCGGGGGAAGGACAGGGGGAGACAGCACGGGAAGGAATGTAATAGGGGGAAAAGCAGTGTGAGAGTGTGTGTGAGTGTGTGTGTGTGTGTGTGTGTGTGTGTGTGAGCATGTGTGTGCATGTGTGAGCTTGTGCTACAACTTCCCCATTCTCTTGTTGTGGGATGGGGAAAAAAGCCCAAAGAAAATTTTATATATGAGACTTTCCCACTACTAGAGACGTCACACACACACACACACACACACAAACACACACACACACACACACACACGCTGCTGTGGTCTTGGGGGATGGCATGGATGGGGAGTCACTGTCCAAAGGGCGCAGAGCTTTTGTGAGGATAATGAGAAAGGCTTGGGTATAGATAAGAAATAATGTTACTCAACATTGCAACTTTAATTTATTTAATGTCCCCAAACTGCCCCCGTAGGAGTAAGTAAAGTGATAAATAGTATACTCTCTTACGACAATTGAGAGCCCCTACAGCTGTGCCCCCTGACTTCTCCTCCGTTTCTTTTGAGGTCGACTTCAAATAGACCGGCCCTCAAATGCTGCACTCTCTGTCACGCCATTATCCCCCCACCCCCAGCACAATTTAGATAATTAAGGGAGACACGAAGGATTGAAACTGATTTATTTCTCCGGCTGGCTTGTGCTTCTTTCATCCCTACCCAGTCCCGTGCGTCAAGTAAGAGCTGGTCCTCCCTGAAGTCAGAGAACAAGGCGCAGACCCCATCTCAAGTGGGCCCTCGGCCTGTGAAGTCCAAGATTTCGAAAACAAAATTGGTGGCTGGTCATTTGCCTTACAAAAGGCCGTCTCACTCAACAAAGGGGTTTGCTCAAACTGGCCTTTAAGAAGAGAGAGCCCCCTGGAGCATTTAATGATATTATTGGATTAAAGTAGAATCCCGTGGACCATTCAAGGACACCAAGTTGGAAATATATGAATGCATTGTATTTTGTAAAGAGGAGACAGGGTTCTTGACAAATGGACCATTTGGGCCCAAAGAAACACAAGAAAACAAAATGCATTTTCTTGGCCGAAAATCCTGGTGGCTGTCTGGAAAGGCTTTAGGAGGTTTGTAAGTGACTTAAGACCAGTCAGGCCTGAGGCCTGCCATGTGTCCCTTTTATGAGAAAGGGCTGGTGTCATATTTAGGGTCAGGGTCATGACTCCTGCTAACCCCTGTTACCTGCCCTAATCCAAATGGGTTTCTGGGACCTGATCTCAGACCTGTCCTGCCACAGCAGAGAGAGAAAAAAAGAAAAAAAAAAAAAAAAAAAAAAAAATCTCTCCGCTGCCAGAAAGCATATTGGGCAGAAACGAAGGCATTAGTTATGTCTGCATTAGGTACATTCTGGGGCCCATAAAGCTTTAATTGTCCTTCCAACTAAATTTTTTTTTTTTAAACCCACAAAGAGGCTGCCAACTTCCCTCGGAGTTGAAAACCAACTGAATATGGTTCTTTGGGAACAGCTTAAGTGTGTAACTCGCGCCCGTGTCCAGGGCACAAGGAGCAATTGTTTTGGGGACACAGCTAAGAGAACTTTTCAAGTTGGAGTTTGTGGCTGCTGCCGAGCCTGGGTCGCTGGGGAGAGGGGAGAGGAGAAGTAGGGAGAGCGAGGGAGGGAGTGGGCAAGGAAGGGAGGTGGTGGTGGGGGATCCCAAGTTCTGCTGTGACACCATCGCTGCCCTCTGCTGCCCCCTTCCGGTCGGTGGAGGGGACCTCAGCATCGCAGGGCCCTGCACAGGGCTCCTGTCCCGCCCCCACCCCCATCTCAGGAAAGACTCACCACAGGAGCGAGCCTGTGTTTGCTACAAGTTATTTTGTTATTGTTGTTTGTTTTGTTTTGTTTTTCCAGACAGAATCTCTCTGTGTTAGCCCTGGCTGTCCTGGAGTTGCTTTGTAGACCAGGCTGGCCTTGAACTCACAGAGATCCGCCTGCCTGTTTCCAGAGTTGTTACAAGTTTTACTGGCTGCTCTGGAGAAGGAGAAAGCTAGCACAGACCCGGGGGATTTCTCTGAGGAGGTGAGGCCTGTGACACCCACTGCGAGTAAGCTGGGGAAGTGTGCTCTAGGTCAGGCCCTGGGGTAGGGATGAGCAAAGCCCCTTGAATGCTGGTGAAATAAGACCTCAGAAGCAGGCAGTAGGTCATTGCAATTTCCAGTATCTTCCTTTTCCTTGACTCTGAGCCTCCTCTGGAGGAGCTGTCATGGTTACCTACCCACCACACTTCCCTTTAACTCTTAAGGGTTACCTCCAGGGTACCCCCAGATTACATCAGCCTTTCTCATAACCCTGGGGACTCTGCAGGAAGAAACACATTTGTCAAGAGACTAAAACCAATCGTTTGGACGTGGGGCCCTATGTGTAAGGGAGGCTCCCGGGGGAGTCAGTCCCGGTTTGCTCGTACTGGCTCCATTTAAATATCCCGCCCTGCCCTGTGTGTGATGCTTGTCCGTCCGCTGTTTATCTTCCAGTGGGCCTCGCGGGCTTGGCCTGTATTTAACTTGAGCCTTTACTGTACCGTTTACACTGTTTTTCTTCAGAAAATGTAAATATTTATTTACACTATTAGCATTTGCTCTTCCGAAGCTCTATACACCACACAGTAAACACACGGAACTATGCGTTCTTAGCTGAAATTTTCTATAAACTGGTGGTGACCTAAGCCAGTCGTTCACGGTCTGGAGCCCAGGGCGGCTTTAGGAAAATTAGGTGCGTTTTGCCTTTGTTTAGTTTTTGCTTCTGGGATTTCTTCTAAAATCTGAGCTACTGTGTCCCTCTTAGCCATGTGGAGCCGTTTCTTGGTCTTCTTGGTTTTTTCTTTTGTTTTTGTTTTATGAGCCAGGGTCTCTCTGTGTAGCCTTGGCTGTCTTGGAGACCAGGCTGGCCTTGAACTCACAGAGATCCACCTGCCTCAGCCTCCCCGACTTGTGGGATTACAGATGTGTGCCACCTCACCTGGTATCCATCTTGGTTTTTTAGCCAGTTTTTTTTTTTTTTTTTTTTTTTTTAGAACGTCTTTGGGGATTAGGTGAACTTTTGGTATAATTGGCTTCTCAGAGGTGGTGTGCACAAAACTGTATTTTACCAATGAGAATAACTTAGAGTCAACCCCCCCCCCCCACCTGTGGGGGAATGGCTGAGGCAATACTGTAGCCCCAGAGGTCTGACATTTGCGACTTTCTCCCCGCCCCGCCCCGCCCCCCACTCCAGCCTCCTCTCTCTGCAACAGGTTCTCATGTAGCTCAGGCTGACCTCAAACTCTATACATAGCCAAGGATGACCTTAAACTTTTAATTTTCCTGCTTCTATGTCCCAAACGCTGGGATTAAAGGTGTGAGCCACCAGGCTGGGGTTGCACTGAAATATCTTTTAAAAAAATATTTTCTTTAATTTAAATTCATGTGTGTTGGTGTGAGGTGTCAGAGAGTTACAGACAGTTATGAGCTGCCGTGTGGGTGCTGGGAATTGAACCCTGGTCCTATTGGAAGAGCAGTTAGTGCTCTTAACCACTGAGCCATCTCTCCAGTTGCACTCAAACTAGCATGTGAGGACACAAGGAGATACAGAGGCATTCTAGCCAAGGCAGGTAACCCTTCCTTTGAGGACAATAATTGGAGGGTGGGACGTGAGTAGCAGAGCAGATGTGGAAGGCAGGTGTGGTTGGGAGGATCACGAGTTTGAGGGAAACCTGGGCTACATACTGAGTAAGGGGCCAGCCAGGGCTACAGAGTGAGAGCCAGTCTCAACAGATAAACTCAGAGAGATTATGACTAAGGAAGTGGAATGGATGGAAAGTAAGCCCTGAGTCTGGTGAAGAGGCCCGCACCTACAGTCCCAAGCACTCGGGAGCTGAGACGCGAGCATCGGAGAGGGCCATGGCCAACCTGGACTAGCAGTGAGCTCCGTCTGAGCCTGAACTATGAAGACCCTGCCGCAGTCAGTCAGGTGAGCGTGACATCACCGTGGGCCCACATCACTGTGAGGACAAGCAGGGCTTTTACTTCCCGCCTTAGACTGCGCGTGAAAATCCCTTCCGGGCCTCTGAGTTTCTGCACTTGAGCAGGCTTGAGATGAGGGGACCATCCCTGCTAGATGGCAGACACATGGAAAACTCAGTGGAGGTGAAGGGCAAGCCAGGCAGCATCAGAGCCGCGGCTGGAAAGACAAAGGGCCTTATGGGAAACCTTACATGCTTGGGACCCCCCCCCCATAAAGACTTGACCTCACTGGAGTACCTGGAACACCCGCACCCTGTTTGCTGACCTGCCTCTCTCGTCCCCTGCTGTACCGCTCACCAGTGTGAATGTGGGGCACCACTGTGCACTAGAGCTCCTTGCGTGTCACAGCTCCCTAAGTGGACTCCAGCGCGGCTAGTGTAGATTCACGAGATGCCTATGACCAAGAGTCAGAACCTTGTGCACGCATGCTCTCGCCTCGCCTCTTGTGGGGACAGTCCACCGTGATGCCCTCTCTTGCCTATCTGCCTGGGTAGGGTCGCGTGACAATCGATCGTTTGCGTTTGGAATGTAAGTCACCGAGTGAATCATTAAGCAACACATCAGTTATTAACCCGGACCCCCAAATGGAAGGAGGGCGTATCTCATCTCATCTTCCTGGTCCCCCTAACGTGTGCCTGGCTGGTTCTGATCGCTGTGGGTGATAAGGATTGTGCAAAGGCTGCGGCCCCCTGCTACACCCATCGCTCCCCTCGGCTCGCTACACCCCCACCCCCTCGCCGAGTGCCCGCTGCTCTTTCTCCCCATAACCCTCTGAGAGAGGTTAGAGCTTAACATTTTTAATTCTATGTATTTGTGTGTGTGTGTGTGTGTGTGTGTGTGTGTGTGTGTGTATGGATGCACACCTGCTATGCACAGGTATAGTGGTCAGAGGGCGGCTGTGGCAGCCAGGTGCCCCTTCCCTGACAGGAGTCCTGGGGATTGAAGCTGGCTCCTTGGCCCATTAGTCTATTTCACTGACCCAAGAATTTAGATATTACAGAGATCGCTGTTTCATTAATACTAGTACCATCCCCTAGGGGGGTTCTGACATTTGGGGAGGTCTTTATAGCAATGCTAATTTTTTTGTTTGTTTGTTTTTCTTTTTTTTTTTTTTTTGTTTTTTTTTTTGGTTTTTTGGGACAGGGTTTCTCTGTGTAGCCTCGGCCATCATGGACTCGCTTTGTAGACCAGGCTGGCCTCGAACTCACAGCGATCCACCTGCCTCTGCCTCCCGAGTGCTGGGATTAAAGGCGTGCACCACCACGCCCGGCTTTTGTTTGTTTTTCAAGACAGGGTTTCTCTGTGTAGCCTTGGGACTGTCCTGGACTCACTTTTGTAGACCAGGCTGGCCTTGAACTCACAGCGATCTGTCTGCCTCTGCCTCCCGAGTGCTGGGATTAAAGGTGTGCGCCACCACCACCCGGCAGCCATGCTATTTTTATGGGGAGCAAAATGTGCTATATTATTTACAAACAAGCAAAATAATTTTTTTCTCCTTGGCATTAAAATACTCAAATAGGTCAGTCAGTGGTGGCGCACTCCTTTAATCCTAGCACTCAGGGAGGCAGAGGCAGGTGGATTGCTGTGAGTTCGAAGCCAGCCTGGTCTACAGAGTGAATTCTGGGACAGCCGGGGCTACACAGAGAAACCCTGTCTTGAAAAGAGGTTTTAAATTTTAATATTTAATATTTTGTTCTGCCGATATGTATGCATGCATATATGTACACAATCATGTATCTGTACATACATGTACATGCCTGATGCCCACAGAGGGTGCTGGAGCTGCAGATGCTTGAGAGCCACCATGTATGTGCCGACAACCCAGCCCTGGCCCTCGGCAGAGCAGGAGGTGGGACTAACAGTTGAGACACCTCTCCAGTGTGTATTATTTTTTTTTCTGTGTGTGCATGCGTGGCACACGCGTGTACCTGTGTGTTTATGTGCACTAAGTGTATGCAAGAGCCCTGAGAGGCCATAGGAGGCATCAGGCATTTGTAGGCTGCCATTTGGGTCCCATCCTTCTGGGCCCTGCATTGCCTTTGTGAAAGAGAGATCAGCAGCAGAGTCCAACTACCTTGTGTGACAGTGGGACAGCGTGACATCACTGTGCAGCTGCCGTCCACTTCACAGTGGACAGTCGGGAGGGAAGTGCCAGGGAGCATGAGGACGGGGCTCGGCATACAATGAAGATGGTAAGGCTGCATATGCTGGTGCTGTGTGGAAAGGCCCTGTTTTCCTAGCTCCTGATTTTAGTTAGTTAGTTGACAGGGTTTCTCTGTGTAGCCATGGCTCTCCTAGACTCACTCTGTAGACCAGGCTGGCCTTGAACTCACAGAGATCCGCCTGCCTCTGGCTGGGATTCCAGGCGAACGGCACCCCGCCTGGCTAATCTCATGAACTTTGTGGCGTGAAAGCCTGTCTCCACAGTTTGCTGCTTCACAACTATGAGATGTTCGTGACACTCCCACTCCATGTTAACAAGGCAAGAGCCCAGCCAGGCAGAGGCCCCTGGGGGAGACACGTGTCTGTCTGAGAAGGGTTTGCTGTGCCTGAGTCCCTGCAAGGGGACTGCAAGCTGACCCAGCGTGTGGCCTGTGGGTTTCTCCTTCTTTCACTCCCCTTTTTAGTTTGTTTCTTTTTTTCTTCTTTGTTTTGTTTTATTTTGTTTGGTTTTTCGAGACAGGGTCTCTCTGTGTAGCCTTGGCTGTCCTGAACTCACTCTGTAGACCAGGCTGGCCTCGAACTCACAGAGGTCCGCGTGCCGCTACCTCCCGAGTGCTGGGGTTACAGGCGTGCACCACCACACCCGGTTTAGGGTCTCTTTTTTATCCCAAGCTGCCTGGAAACTCACTCATGGGTCGCCTTCTAATCAATCCTCCTGCCTCCACCTCCTGAATACTGAGATTTACAGGCACCATGCCTGATTTAAGCATTGCTGAGACTCGAACTCAGGGCCACCAACTAAGCTACAGCGCTAACTCCTTTAAAAAGATTATCCTGCGGTGTTGGGGAACTGAGCCTGGGCCTTCAAACACGGCCAGCACTTCACTGCTAAGCTGAATCCGCTGCCCAGTGTTGTTTTGTTTTAAATTTTAAGTTGCTTAGTCTGCCCTTGAACTGTGTCTTCCCAGCAAGCCTTGACCAGCCTCAAGTCAGAGTTCGGAAGAGGTGAGAGAGCGAGAAAGAATGTGAGGGAGAAATGTCCTTTCCACGTTTGCTCCCCAATCCAGGATCCGGGTACAAGAGGAGTAGGGCACTGCCGACATGTTCTGTATAAACCACCCATGGTAGCCCGCATCTTCAATCCCAGCAGAGGCAGGCAGATCTGAGTTCAAGGCCAGCCTGGTCTACAGAGCGAGTTCCAGGACCGCTGGGCTAGACTGAGAGACCTTGTATGGGAAAAAAAAAAAAAAAAGACCTAATTTTATAGGTATGGGTGTTTTGCCGGCATCTATGGAAACGCATCACAAGCATGCAGTGCCCCAGGAGGCCAGAAGAGGGCATCCGATCCCCTGGAATCGGAGTTACAAACGGCTGTGATCGCCATCGAACCCTGGTCCTCCGGGAGAACGCTGGGGCTCCTAACGGCTGAGCCCAGTCTCCACAACCCACCCTCCGTGCTTTTTAAGACTCTGAGGGCTTGGGGACTGAGCTCGGAGTCCCTGAGGCCCCTTCCATGCCTAGCACTGCATGGGCGCTTCGGGGCGGCTCACTCTTGGGACCCAGCGCTCAGGCAGGCACTGGCAGGAAGGTTGGAAGTTCGAGGCCACCTCCCGCCCGTGCTCCGCAGGCTACCCCGAGCCCTAGCTCCTCCCACCTAGAACCAGGAGGAGTAAAGGCGGAGTGGCGAGGACCGCAGGTGGGTTTCTCACGGCCGCAGGTGCTCCGTGCGGGTCGCGATGCTCGCCCGTGCACCTGGGGAGGGCTGGCTGCGCTCGTGCCGCGTTGCCAGGACACCTGAGCGGTTTGTTCTCCGATGCCGGGCGCTCCCACTCCGGCCCGGGCCGCGGGGTGAGGATAAGGGGTGCGTGACCGCCCCACGCGGGGCTCAGTGGCTCCGCCCAGCTCCGCAGCCCCCGCCACGCCCCTGCCCCCCTGGGTGGTTGAGTCTGCGCTGCCCACCCGCCCCACGCCACCCAGCCAGCCAGAGCGGGCGGGCCAGCGGAGGAGGAGGTGAGCCGAGGGGAGAGGGGACAGGGAGGGCGGAAGAGGGGAGGGACGGGGAGGGGAGAGGGGACGGGGAAGGCGGGGGAGGGACGGGGAGGGGAGAGGGGACGGGGAGGACGGGGGAGGGGAGGGACGGAGAGGGGTCCGGGAGGGAGAAGGGGGGGGGGTGAGAGGAGAAAGGGGAAGGATGGGGAGGGAGAAGGGGGGACAGGGAAGGACAGAGAGGGGCCGGGGAGGAAGAAAGGAGAGGGAAGGGAATAAGAGGGGGAAAGGGATGGAGAAAAGGGGAGAGGAGAGGGTAAGAGGAGGGGAGGGGTGAAAAGGTGGTGAAGGGGGAAGAGAGGGAGAGGGGGTGAGGAGGGAAAGGGGTGAAGGGGATGGCGGGGGCCCAGGGTGGCGTCCACCACTGCTGAGGGGGATAGGCGGGCTCTGCTGCCTCAGTTTCCTCCCTGCGCCGCGCTGGGTCCCTCCAGCCCTGAAGAGCGTCCAACCTCTGTGGTCTGCCCAGATACCACCACGGAGATGCCAGACGTGAAGGAGAGGGCGGCCCGAAAGCAGCCCGGCGCGGCAGAGGGCCCCTCCCGTGAGCCCCGCGCGGGACACCCCAGGGAGGACGCGAGCGGCGCCCAGGGCCACCGATCGCGTAGGTCCAACTGCCGCGGGACCTCGGCCGCCCCCAACCCACCCCTCCCCCGTAAGCACCGAGCAGCCGGCGTGGTACCCCCGGTGCCCCGAGCCCCGCGGATGCTCGCCGGGGTCGCGCATGGGGCACCGTCTCCAGCCACCCCGGGGGACCCCGAGCTCGCCCGGGCGGTGGGTTTGTGGGCTTTAGGGCAAGGTAAGCCTCCCGGGGACCCTGGCTTCAGATGTTGCAGGGTTGCCCGTGGGTTGCCCGTGGGTTGCCCGTGGGTTGCCCTGGGTTGCCCGTGGGTTGCCCGTGAGTTGCCCGTGACGCTCTGCAGTTAGTGTGGCCACGCGGGGTCGCTGCTGCTTAACAAAATGACTTGAGACAAAACGCAGGTGCGCGGGAGTTTGTTCATCAGTAAGTAGGAAGTTGGGGCGAGCGGGGTTCCTGAAAGTCGGGGCTTGGCAGCGGCAGTTCCCACAGGGGTTGTTTTAAGACCATGGGTAAAATAACTCCGTGTGTAATCAAATTCCTGTATAAAATTTTTTTGAAGTGTGTGTGTATTAGGTTTGCTTTGTTGTCTTGCAGTTTTCTTTTTTGGGGCGATCTGGATTTTTAAGAATCTTATTTTAGTCACACGTTCTCTCTGCTCCTGGACCCCCTCCTGGTTGCCCCGAATGTCAGGCCTCTTGTGGAGAGCGTCCCTGTGGAACTTGTGGCCACTTCGTTCTTGCTGCGGCCGCGGTAGCTCGGCCTCTCTTTAAAGTTTGCTTTTACCTCTCGTTTAGCAGTAACGAGTTAAGTCTGTTTACATATTTGATTGCGTTTTATTTTTCTTTCTTGTTTTTTGTTTTTTTGAGACAGGGTTTCTCTGTATAGTCTTGGCTGTCCTGGACTCGCTTTGTAGACCGGGCTGGCTTTGAACTCACAAAGATCCGCCTGCTTCTGCCTCCCGAGTGTTGGGATTAAAGGTGTGCGCCACCATGCCCGGCCATATTTGATTGCGTTGCACCAGACATTTTGGCTGGAATAATTCAGAAGTGCTGCAAAAATGAAGGGAACAGTGTCACTTCACCTTTTTTTTTTTTTTTTTTTTAAAGATTTATTTATGTGGGAGAGTGTTTTACCTGGATATATGTCTGCACATCTTGTGTGTTCAGAGCGTCAGGTCCTCTGGTGCTGGGTCACACATGTTTGTGAGTGCCAGCCATGAACCAGTCCATGTGGGAGGAAAGCCAATAGCTTACCCGCTCAGCCGTGTCTCCAGTATCTACTTTACTTTACCTTTAAAAAAAAGATTTTATTTATTATGTATACAGTGCTCTCCTGCATGTACACCTGCAGGCCAGAACAGGGCACCAGATCCCAGTAGAGTTTTGGGTGACTATTCAGGTAGAAAACTGTCTCTGTCATCTTTTCATTTGGAAAGCTACTAACCTGCACTCCTGAGATACTCAGGTAATCAAGTTTACTCCTTCTCAAGTGTCTGAGGGAGTTGAAGACCAGGCAGCTTAGTTTTACAGTGAAGCTTAATTGTTTAGAGGTTAAGATGTTTTTAGGTCTAGATAGGTGTTCTAAGTTGATAATGACAATATGTGATGGAGACTGATTTACATTCAGAAATTTAGATGCACCAAGATAGGAAAGATGTCTTCTTCAAGGCTGTCAAATACAAGTAGCCAAAACTAAGAATGTAACATTTATGTAATTCCTGATTGTGCCATGGTTCTTCTTGCCATAGGTAATCTATTGTATATATGTGTAATAACGTAAATGTATATGTACAAAAATAAAATAATTAAAAAAGAAAAAAAATTATTTATTTATAGAGCAGTGTTTTTGCCTGCATGTGTGCCTGCATGCCAGAAGAGGGCAGCAGACCTCTTTCTAGATGGCTGTGAGCCACCATTTGGTTGCCGGGAATTGAACTCAAGACCTCTGAAGAGCAGACAGCGCTCCTAACCTCTGAGCCACCTCTCCAGCCCAAGCTGTGGTCTTTAATGCTAAATCTTTGTTGAACATTTTACTTATCTATGAAATCCTAAAACCTGCGCCCTACTATCTTAGAAAACCAAGTAGCATTGGTGCTGCACATGAGTGCCTGTGTGCTGACTGTAGGAAAGCCCCCCTGGGCGCTTCAGAGGCGCAAGGAGAAAACCCTCTCAGCAAGCGAGAGCTGGCTCATTTTGTTTCTTTGCCAACCACAAGTTGTTTCCTTGTAGCTTTGTGACTTTTTTCCCTAAGACAACTTTGTCTTTTAATGGGCCCCATTTCCTGCCTTGCCCCTGACTCCTCCGTGCATTTCCAGCGCGCCCCTGGGGAAGTCCGAGTGCCTGGCATGGTGAGTGGACTCTGAGATAACCTTGGGCCTACAGACGAGTGACCCTGAATAGAGTCAGGCTCGTGTGGGTCGGCCGATGTCCACCCAGGAGTCCTTCCAATTACAGGTCTGACGGACAGAGGCCATGAAGTCTCCAAGCTCGACGGCCACTTGGAAGAGAAGAGTCTGTCTTCCAGCAGGTACTGGCTTTTCTATTGTCTCCATCTGGCTCCCTGACATCATCACTCTAGGGGCTGGGGAGACGACTTAGTGGGCAGAGACGCTTGCCAAGCCTGAGGAGTTGAGTTTAACCCCTGGGGCCCAGGTGTGTTCCTCCCCAATAAACAATAAACTCAACTGTGTGTGACGTCACACACACACACACCTATAATCCTAGCAGGCAGATTTCTGAGGTGGAGACCAGCCTTGTCTACATAGTGTGTTGCAGGCCAGCCAGGGAGGCCCTCTCTCAAACAAGCAAAGAAAAAAAAAAATGCCAATGTATGTCTCCTTGAAAAGTGTGTTGACTGCCGGGCGTGGTGGTGCACGCCTTTAATCCCAGCACTTGGGAGGCAGAGGCAGGTGGATTGCTGTGAGTTTGAGGCCAGCCTGGTCTACAAAGTGAGTCCAGGACAGCCAAGGCTACACAGAGAAAACCCTGTCTCAAAAAAACAAAAACAAAACAAAACAAAAATGTACAGTCCAAACACAGAATGCCTTTTGCCCACCTAATGTTTAAATTTAGTTCTCTGCATGTGGGTGTCAATTTATTCTAACAGTGTTTGTTGAAAGGATTTTCCTTTCTGTATTGAATTATTGTCTTGTATTTGTTGTTGTTGTTTTGTTTAGACAGGGCCTCAGATAGCCCAGGCTGGTCCTCTTACCACTGCCTCTTAAGTGTGGAGATTATTTTAATTTTTTTTTTTTTTTTTTTTTTTTTTTTGGTTTTTTGAGACAGGGTTTCTCTGTGTAGCCCTCAATGTCCTGGGCTCACTTTGTAGACCAGGCTGCCCTCGAACTCACAGCGATCTGCCTGCCTCGACCTCCCGAGTGCTGGAATGCCACCACACTAGGTTGAGCCCATTTATTTATTTATTTTTTAAAGATTTAAGTATACAGTGTTTTGCCTGCATGTGCACCTACACACCAGAAGAGGGCACCAGATCACATTATAGACGGTTGTGAGCCACCATGTGGTTGCTGGGAATTGAACTCAGGACCTTTTGAAGAGCAGACAGTGCTCTTAACCTCTGAGCCATCGCTCCAGCCCTGAGCCAGTTTATTTTAAGCCTGATTGGTTTGGAGGAGTCTGCTACATTCAAGTGTTTAAAAAAAAAAAAAAAAAAAAAAAGAGCAGGGGTGGGGAGTGAATATTTCCCTGGATTTTATGGGTGAAAGAAGACAGTGACGAACCTTTGGCTGTGTGCATCACTGCGTGCACACACACACAGTTGGCAAGTCACACATGTAAGGCAAGGCTCACCACTAGATTTGGGCTTGCTTCTGTTTTTGAGGGTGCCTTGACATCGCAGCAGCCCTCAGTGAGTCGGCCCAGCCGCACCCCATGCCTTGCTCCTGGTGTTCTCTTTGGGGCTTAGATTCCGAGCCTGGAACGTTTTCTCGCAGAGTGAGTTTTCTGTGTGTCTGCTCTCCTTGTAGCCTGGAAGCCACTGGCAAGGAGACGATGCCCAGCGACTTCTGGGAACACCTGAAAGAGCAGCTGTCAGCTGTGCCCCCGGACTTCAGCTGTGCGCTTGACCTTCTGAAGGAGATCAAGGAGGTGAGTGAGCCGTCTTCACCTGGAGAAGGGAGGTCCTGAGGCCAGCTCTGCCTCCCAAGCGAGTGCTGGGATTAAAGTTAAGATTTATTTTTATTCTCAGCACGTGGGAGGCAGAGGCAGAGGCAGGCAGATCTCTGAGTTTGAGTCCAGCCTGATCTACAGAGTGAGTTTCAGGGCTACACATAAAAACCCTGTCTTTGAAAAAAAAACACAGAGGAGCTTAATCTAATTTAGTTGGAGGGTGTCTGTCTGCAGTGTTGTTTTTTGGAGTGTAGGAACAGAGGAGGGGAGCTGTCCCCTTGAATGGTCCCTTCTGCCCCAGAAGCAGTGGGGAGCCCAGCGACGCCAGCGATCCAAGGCCTGGCCTTGAAAGAGGATTAAAGCGATGCTTGATTTACAATTCACACGAAAGCGCCCCGCGAACCTCTGGTAATATTTCAATCCACATTTCAAGGGAAGGGGCCTTAAAATAGCGGCCTAAATTGTTCTGCAGTGGCCCGGACACTCCTTCATGCATTTTATGACACCGAGGGCTTTTTCTCTTTGCAACCTCACCTCCCCCACCCAACCAGTGTTCTGAAGTGTAACTAAAACTTGTTCTTAAGTTAAAACACACACACACACACACACACACAAAAAAAAATATAAGTAAATAAAAGTATTTTTGCCAGGTGTGGTGGCGCACGCCTTTAATCCCAGCACTCGGGAGGCAGAGGCAGGAGGATTGCTGTGAGTTTGAGGCCAGCCTGGTCTACAGAGTGAGTCCAGGACAGCCAAGCCTACACATAGAAACCTTGTCTCGAAAAAAATAAAACCAAAAAAATATATAAATGAATAAAAAGTATTTTTATTTTATGGGTATCGAGTTTTGCCTGCATGTGTATCTGGGCACCATATGCATGCAGTGCCCAGGGAGGCCAGAAGAGGGCACTAAAGCCCCCAGTCTGGAGTTATAGGTACGTGTGAGTAAGTACTGGGAGCTGAACCTAAGAACTCTTTTTTTCTTTTTTTTTTTTTTTTTTTTTTTTTTTTTTGGTTTTTCGAGACAGGGTTTCTCTGTGTAGCCTTGGCTGTCCTGGACTCACTTTGTAGACCAGGCTGGCCTCGAACTCACGGTGATCCACCTGCCTCTGCCTCCCGAGTGCTGGGATTAAAGGCGTGCGCCACCACGCCCGGCTCCTCTTTTTTTCTTTTAAAGATATATATATTTATTTATTTATTTATTTATTTATTTATTTATTATATGTATACGGTGTTCTGCCTGCATGTGTACACACGCATACCAGAAGAGGGCACCAGATCTCATTATAGATGGTTGTGAGCCACCATGTGGTTGCTGGGAATTGAACTCAGGACCTCTGGAAGAGCAGTCAGTGCCCTTAACCATTGAGCTATGACTTGTGAGCCTTGTCTCCACTCTGCTTGCGTTCCATGTGCTCTGTGGAACCCTTGGCTCTGTTACCTTAGCATGCCATGTCCGCAGCAACCTCTTGGTCACCAACAGACAGGCTGGGGTGTGTGTAAAAGGTTGACTGCTGGGGAAAAGGTATCACCGAGCAGATCGATACTGTCTTCTGTCTGGCCTGGCAGATCCTGTTGTCACTGCTGCTGCCACGCCAGAGCCGCCTGAGGAGCGAGATCGAGGAGGCTCTGGACATGGACTACCTCCAGCAGCAAGCGGACTGTGGGGACCTGAATGTCACCCACCTCTCTAAGTACATTCTCAACATGATGGTCTTGCTGTGCGCCCCGGTCCGGGATGAGGCCGTCCAGAGACTGGAAACCATTGCGGATCCCGTCCGGCTGCTGAGGTATGACGCTTGATGACAGTCCCCTAGCCTGCCCGGGCTCCCAGCTGGGCAGGGCTGGCGGATGCTGGGGTGGCCCTGGTCTTGGCAGGCCTCCCTGGCCTGCTTGTTTTAGTCTTCCCTGGCCTGTTTACACTTTTCCATCAAGGACCCTTGGGTCGTCGTCCATAACTTAACATGACTGTAGACAGAACCAAGGGTGTGAACCATCCCTCCCCAACCGGTTCACACGCTGTGGGGGACGGTGGCAGGTCTTTCTGAGTGTGTTCAAGTAAAAATTCAAAGATGGGGCTGGATTGATGGCTCACAGGTTGAAAGCACTGACTGCTCTCCCAGAGGTCCTGAGTTCAGTTTCCAGCAACCACATGGTGGCCCACAGACATCTATAATGTGATCTGATACCGTCTTTCTTGCCTGCAGTTGTACATGCAGGCAGAACACTGTATACATAATAAATAAATAAATAATGCTTTTTAAAAAATAAAATTCAAAGACAGCACCACTCCTGGCCTGACTGGAGAGTCACCACTTAGATGTTGGCTTCGGCTCACAGCTGCTGTTTCTTCCCTAGAGCCTTGCCCTGTGGCCCTTGCAGGCCTTGACATCTTGGCACTAACCTCTTTGGCCCCTCCCATCGGTGGGCCCCTCCCTGTGCGCTGCCTTAGCCAGCTCTCAGCAGGAGAAAGGGACTTGGTTCTTTTCTGACCTGCCCCCCCCCCCCCCGACTCCTCCTCGTGGGCCCTGGCCTTGGCTGGTTGTCCTTCGGAGCATGGCGTGCCTCAGTGGTCCCTCTGGGGTTCTCCTTTTGTGCGTTAGGGGGATCTTCCAAGTCCTGGGACTCATGAAGAGGGACATGGTGAACTACACCATCCACAGCCTCCAGCCCCAGCTGCAGGAGCATTCCATCCAGTTTGAGCGGGCTCAGTTCCAGGAGCGTCTCAACAAGGAGCCTAGTACGTGTGACGTGTGACATATGATATGACATGCGGGCAGAGGAGGGCGCAGCCTTGCTCCTAACCTTCCTGAAGGGACAAAGAGGTGGGGAAGGAGCCAGGCTCCTTAACCAGGAGCATATGCTTTTTACGTTGAAATGTGGTGACTTACTTTAGTTTTTTTGAGATATACGGTCTCACTCTTTACCCTTGGCCATTCTGAAACTCGTTATGTAGTTCAGGCTGGCCCCAAAGTCACAGCAGTGCTCCTGTGGGCACCACCAGGCTCAACAGGAACAGTACTGGCTAGAGAGAATGCCCCAAGGCCCTGGAGGTCAGAAGCTTGCACACACCTCCTCCTGTTGCAGATCTCCTGGACCACACCACCAAGTGGCTCACCCAAGCAGCTGCAGAGCTCACTAGCTCCACAGCAAGTTGCCATGACTCCCCGGACTCCACCAGCGCAGCTCCCAGTGACGCGGATGCCCCAGAGCCACTCAGTCCTGCGATGGTGCTGTCCCAGGGCTTCTTGAACCTCCTCATGTGGGACCCTGGGGATGACGAGTTCCCTGAGGTAGGAGTGGGGGCGTTTTCCTTGTTTTCAGCCTTGAGCTCTGGCCAGAACCCCTCTGATGCCACCACTACCCCCCCCCCCCCCGCATCCCCAGACTCTGCTGCCAGACAGAGCTCGGCTACAGGAGCTGGAGTCACAGCTGAGCCAGCTCACCATCCTGGCCTCCGTCCTGCTGGTGGCCAGCAGCTTCTCTGGCAGTGTTCTGTTCGGCTCGCCTCAGTTTGTGGATAAACTGAAACGAATAACTAAGTCCCTGGTGGAGGACTTCAACTCCAGGTGAGCTGCAGACGTCTTTTTAAAAGGATTGGGAGCCAGGCGTGGTGGCGCGCGCCTTTAATCCCAGCACTCGGGAGGCAGAGGCAGGCGGATCTCTGTGAGTTCGAGGCCAGCCTGGTCTACAGAGTGAGTCCAGGACAGCCAAGACTACACAGAGAAAACCTTTCTCAAAAGAACAACAACAACAACAACAACAAAAAAATCAACCCAAAAAACAAAACAAAAAACAAAAAACTTGTTCCTTTAAAAAATAAAAAATAAGTAAAATAAAATAAAAGGGTTGGAAGGAAGGGTAGTAGGGTGGTGGCCTAGTTGGTGAGGAGCTTAGCCTACCAAGTGTGAAGACTGCATGTATCCCCAATATACTTGGAAAAAAGCCAGGCATGAGTTGTCTGTGGTTGCACACCTTTAATCCCAGCACTCAGGAGGCAGAAACATGCGGGTCTCTATGAGTTCACAGCCAGCTAGAACTGTGTAGAGACTCTGAGGAAGAAGCAACATCGCCTGCGGACACCCCCACCCCACCCCGTGGGCGCACACAAACGTAGATGGTGCAGAGCATCCTGAGTACTGGCAGGTCATGAGTTACTATCTCACCACAGGCCACAGTGAGAGAGGCCCTCTGGAACCATCTACAGTGTCAGCTTATTTCTGTAGTGATACTGGGGCTTGCGTGGGGGGGGGGGGGAGGGAGGAGAACTTTCCAGAAAGGGCGCTGTGCGAGCCCTTGAGCTTCCAGGGCTGCCTCTCGCTGTGTGGGTGATGGTGCCGGCCAGCGCCTAGCAGTAGCCTTGACTGTACACGTGCTGAGCTGCAGCTGATGTCGACAGAGGGGACAGAAGACGCAGCACATTTGGGCAAGGGGTGTAGCTGAGGCCACGGCCTTGATCCCGGCTCAAAGAACACAAGTGACAGGGTGTGACGCTGGGGAAAGGTCTTTGTAAAGCCACATTCAGGTGTGTCCTAGGGACAGCAAGGCTGTCCTTCAGTGCTAAGAGGTTTTGTTTTTTGTTGTTTTTTTTTTCCCTCAGTACACAGCACCATTTACAGAGATAGCTGGTGTTGGGAGGGAATCGTGGGGGTGTTGGACCTATCTGTCCGCCTTTGGCGCTGACGGGAGGAGGGCAGAGTGAGAGGCGGGACTGGAACCTTCCCCAAGTCCTTGGCCTCTTTTGCCTGAGGCTCCCTGGTGGTTTCTGTGCTTCTGCAGAGGCTACCTACCAGGGTGCCGGTTTACCTCTGCTGTCCTACCGGGGTGCCTGGCTAACCCTGCTCTCCTACTGGGGTGCCAACTAACCTCTGTCGTGGTCTAGCCCTGAGGAGGTGATGCACACTGTGACTGAGCAGGTGACCCAGGAAATCCACCAGAGCCTCAAGAATATGGGCCTTGCTGCTTTGAGCAGCGACAACACGGAGTCCCTGATAGGGCAGCTACAGAACATTGCCAAGAAGGAAAACTGTGTCCGCAGCGTCATTGGTGAGCGCGCCCGCCCACCCGCCCGCCCACGGGTGGTGCAGGTGCTGGGGGTGGGGGCGGTACAGCCATGGATACCGGTTTCCAGGTTGAAACTATACTCCTTTCCAGTCAAAGATGGACTCACTCTGGTCCTATGGGAGGCCTACACACAGGAGTGCTGTCCACCCAACCTGTGAGTCATGCCACTCACTGCTGTTTCTCTGTGTGCTGTCTACACACAGCCCCCCCCGCCCCCCCCCCCCCGTGTCCCCGCCAGCAGGAAACCCACTGGGTTAGCTCAGAGAGCCTTTCTCTGCAGCACGGGCCCCAGCCCCGTGTTTCAACCTGGCCAACTGATTCCCAGCTTCAAGTCACCAGCAGAATCAGTTGAAGAGTTCCTCAACACCAAGTCTTAGATCGAACAGTGTAGCCCAGGTTGTCCCAGAACACCATATGTAACTCAGGCTGGCCTTGCTCCTGCTATTTCCCCTTGCCCCTGGCTCTTGGGTACTGGGATTACAGGTGTGAGCCACACCCTGATGCGAAACAGTGTCCAGTACTTAGAGGCCCAGGAAGCCAGTGCCCGTGAGAACGAGTGGGCAGGTTCTCATTTGTGAGAGTGGCTCAGAGCGGCAGAGTGGGGGCCCCACCGCTCAGCCCGGCTGGTTTCTGTTCCTTCTCCTCCTGCTCAGATCAGCGCATCCACTTGTTTCTCAAGTGCTGCTTGGTTCTGGGCGTGCAGCGCTCCCTCCTGGACCTCCCCGGAGGCCTCACCCTGATTGAAGCGGAGCTGGCAGAACTGGGCCAGAAGTTTGTCAGCCTGACGTCTCACAATCAGCAGGTGTTTGGCCCTTACTACACAGACATCTTGAAAACGCTTGGCTCCCCTGCCCAGACTCTGACAACGAAAGTGGGGTCTCTCTGAGGGCGTCGTCAGCTTCGAGCCCTGGCATCACGGACCCGGGAGAGAGGCCCTGGGTGTTCCTGAGGTGGCATCGCCACTGAGCCGCAGAGCAGTGAGTCCCCTCTGCCCCCTGCAGCCAGCACAGCTTGTAAACACCAACTGGCCCAAACCCGCTCCCTAATAAACTCCTGAACAGCAATCCGAGGCCAGGCCCTGTGACTCCGCAGTGCTTCCCTCTCCGGCCTTGTGCCCCACCCCCCACCCCCACAGTGCGTGCAGGTGACAGATGACGGCCAAGATGCCCGGGTGCTCTGGTTGTGGTCAGCTAAGGGTAAACTGCTTTCCTGGAACCTTAGTGCTGCCCAGACAGCCAGGAGAGGACACTGAAGAGAGTCCCCTGGAGGCCTCAGGTGCTACAGCAGGAAGTCAGGGGACCGCAGGAGCCCCAGCCTCTTCCAGAGCAGGTACTGCAGGAAAATGATGTTGGCTGCCAGCAGCCCCTGTAGCCACCAGGCCCCATCTTCTCTCACTGCCTCAGGCTGACTAGAGTTGGGGCTGGGCCACTTAGCTCTGCTTAGCCCTGGCCCCATCCCCTGGTCCAGTTAGTTTTTCTGTGGTCTCATCACTAAACTGTAGAATACCCGCTCTGCGTGGCAATCATGCACGCGTGTGTGTGTGCACGTGTGTGCACTCAGATGGGAGCCGACTCTGTTTCCCCTCCCTCTGCCAGTGTGGGTGGTTGGGCCATGAGTGCCCCCTGCACCAGACCCACATCAAGTGGGGCACTGTGGGGAAGACTTGGGCTCACATGCCTTGCTGTCATGGTGGCTTACAAGCACACCAGTCCCAACCAGCTTTGTGAGGAAAGTGCGCTGTTCAGAGCTGGTCCTTTTGTAGAGAGGGATTTGTGTGTCTTCAAGCCAACACTGTCCCCCTTTCCAGGGGCTGGAAAGAGCTGAGGAAGACATAGTTTGGGGACAACACGGGGGTGTCTGAGATCTGTTGGCCGGAGTGTGTTTCTAACTGATAGCCTTGTTAGATCCGTGACCCAGTGTTCTCAGTCTTGTGACTGTACAGCCTCAGTGGAGGCCCAGGAAAGCGACGCGCTCAGACAAACAGGCTGCAGTTACTCGGTTCAGTTTCCAGAAGCGTACATTTCGGCTGGCAGGTGCCTTGGTCCATCACGATTTCATGATTGTCTGGAGTAACAGCCCACACCATACAAGTTTTGAATTTTTTTTCTCCATGTTCTCCCTGTGGAAGCAGCAGGAACCTCATCTCTACACAGCTAAAGCACCATTCTGTGTTGCCCGTGGGCTTGAGGGCATTTTTTGTTCCTTTGCTTGGAGACTCTCACTGTGTGGTCCTGGCTGTCCTGGAACTCACTCTGTAGACCAGGCAGGCCTATGAACCGGAGGCTCGCCTGCCTCTGCCTCACCAGGGCTGGGGTCCCAGGCATGCGTTTGAATTTTTAGGTGTGGTGGATATAGTGTTTCCACCCGTGATGGTTTCACCCGTGATATTGTACACACGCCATGACTTTAGATCCAGTTTCGTGACCACAAAAAGACGACAGTAGTCAGTTATCCCTACTCTCTCTCCTTTAAACCAGGCAGGTGGGGGCTGGAGAGATGGCTCAGAGGTTGAGAGTACTGACTGCGCCTCAAGAGGTCCTGAGTTCAATTCCCAGCAACCACATAGTGGCTCACAACCATCTATAGCCTCTTCTGGCATGCGGGCAGAGCAATGTATACATAATAATAAATAAATCTTTATTTAAAAAAAAACCCAGGCAGGGGGTGCTCAGCCCTCTGTCTCAGTGGGAGCTCTGTTTTATATAAACATTCCTTACTTGTGTGGTGGTCTGCCTGCGTGAGGAATGCAAACCAAGCTCTTGCATTGCCCACAGAGGATGATGACCTCTACAAGTGATGTTGCCAATGGTCGTGGGCTGCCGTGTGAGTGCTGGGACCTGAACTCGGGTCCTCTGCAAGAACAGCAAATGTTCTTAATCTCTGAGCCATTGCTCCAGACCCTACGTAAGTATTTTATATAAATGACGTTTTGTATATAGAAACATAGCATGTAGTTTTCTGATTGGCTTCTTTTTTCAGGGGAGGTTTGTTTATAGTTTTTGTTTTTGCTTTTTTGGTTTTTTCGCGACAGTTTCCTCTGTGTAGCCTTGGCTGTCCTGGAACTTGCTCTGTAGATCAGGCTAGCCTTGAACTCACAGAGATGTGCCTGCCTTTGCCTCCCAAGTGCTGGAATTACAGTGTGCACCACCATGCCCGGCTGCCAGTTATATTCTTGTTTTCAAGTTGATGTTAGCAGTGCCCAGGCTGGCTTTGAACCTGTAGTTAAGCCTCAGGCTCCAGAGTGCTAGGACTCTGCCCTGCCCAGCACTGTGATGGTGGGCCTGCGACGTGACAGCCAGTTTTTGGCCTTTCCAGTCCTGTGGTCCATATGTTTGTCCTTAAGCCAGTATACTAACCGTTTACTACAGCTTTGTAATTAGCTTTTGAAATTGAGAAGTGTGAATCTTCGGCTTGGCCTGTTTCCAGGACTAATTACTGTGATTATGTCCTGCGCCTTGGTAGATTTTCAGTGTTAGCCTGTCCATTGCTGCTACAGGTAGTTGAGAGTAAGTTAAAATTTTATTTAAATAGGAAAATGTATGTGGGCTGGGTGCGGTGGCGCACACCTTTAATCCCAGCACTTGGGAGGCAGAGGCAGGTGGATCGCTGTGAGTTCGAGGCCAGCCTGGCCTACAAAGTGAGTCGAGGACATGCGTGCAGTGTCTGAGGAGATGGGTCCAGGGCATCGGATTCCCGGGAACTGGAGTCGTAGATGGTTGTGAGCCACCATGGGTGTGCTGGGGATGGACCCAGGTCTTCAATAAGAGCAGCCAGTTCTTAACGACTGAGCCATCTCTCCAGCCCTTGTAGTTTGGATTACTAACAGGTGACTACACTGAGTGTATCTGAGGACTGTTCTCTCAGCACTGTTATGTATGGCCTTACACTGTACTCCCACCTTTTTAAATTTTAATTTTTTGGTCCTCCTGGAGACTGGACCTGTGTTTTGCCCTGGCTAGGCAAGCATGCCACGGCCGAGCTCCGCACCCCCCTAGCCCGTATGTTTTACAGATGTCACATGTCCTTGGCTCTGACTGTCCCAAGGTGTTTCTTCCGTGCTGCTGCAAGTGTAGAAGTGGGTGACTTCTGCTCCGCTGGTAACGTGCAGGGGTAGGCCTGTGGATCTTGCTCCCAAGCTTTGCTAGGTTAGGTGCACGCCCACGTGTGTGTGGAAAGTGATATGTTCTGCACAGGATCACGTGGGATTCCGGAATAAAAAGTTTGACATCTTCCTTTCCAGTTTGCCTCTATGCTGTCTTCTTGCCTGGCTGATTGGGTTAGGATCGGGTTAGGATTTGTAGTCTCGTGTTGAGAAGTGGTAGAGCACAGGCATCCTTTCCTTGCTCCTAATGGGGGGCTTTGGGGACTTTGGCTTGATTTTTTTTTTTTTTTTTTTTTTTTTTTTGTCTTTTCCTTTTATTTTCTTTTTTCTTCGTTTATTTATTTATTTATTTATTTTTGAGACAGGGCTGTCCTGTACTTGCTTTGTAGACCAGGTTGACCTTGAACTCACAGCGATCCACCTGCCTCTTCCTCCTAAGTGCTGGAATTAAAGGCGTGCACCATCACTGCCCAGCTGCCTTTCAGTTTTTCCGCTGTTGAGTTTGAGTGCTGGCTAGTTGTGTCTGGTGAGATGGACCCTCAGTTGAGAAGATGCTGCTTACAGATTGGCCAGTGAGGCATTTTCCTGATGATGAGTGACTGGATGCTTGGCTTTGGCTCAGCGGTCTGCGTGTGTGCTGGTGAATCGCGCTCGGTGCGTGTGGTTCTCCCTTAGAGGGCCACAGGGGCTTGAGCCGTTTGTCTCTGATGCTGGCGAGCAGGGCTTGAATAACCTCCAAAGGGCCAGTTAATGGCTGGTGCCCACTCACTGTACCCCTGAGAGGTCTTGGTCAGTAGGGGGTGCCCTGGGAGGGGTCATGGATGGCCTTGGTTCTGCAGGTGTAAAGGCTCGCTCCCGCTCATTCTGTGAGGTGACTGCTTGTGACATTGGTAGCGCATTTCCTCTGCTCGTCTTTGCTATAGGTTTTGACCGGTTTATTGAACTTTCTGGGGCTGCTCTGCTGTGTGTCACCGACTTTAGACTTTTTCCGTTTGGTTTCACTGCCCTTGCTCTGTACCTCACATCTTACTTTGTACCGGAAGACTGAACTCGTCTTTCCCCGTGTGCGGTTAAGTGCTACAGCCCTCTCCAGAAGCCACCGTCTTCGGCCCTCCCTGGAGAACCCTCTTCACCCTGCCTTATTTCCCACCTCACAGGCTGCTCCTCCATTCTGCTATTGATTTCTGCTTTGATTCTACCATGGTTGATACATTCTTTACAATTTTAAATCTGATTTTTTTTTTTGAGACTGGGTTTCTCTGGGTCACCATGGCTGTCCCGGACTCACTTTGTACACTACGGTGGCTTCGTTAAATCTGAATTTTTAAAGGCTTGTTTTGTGGCCTGGAGCCCTTTCTCTTGGTGTGTGGTTCATGGGCACTGGAGACAGAATGCATTCTGCTCTTGCTGGCTGGAGCAGCCTGGAAGTCTGAAGCCTACATCCTACTTTGATCAGTGGCTGGTAACAGGGTGTGGAGGTCTCCAGCAGTGTAGTTGCCCTTTAATGTTTGCTTGTTTGTTTGTTTATTGAGAAAGGGTTTCTCTATGTATCCCTGGCTGTCCTGGAACTCTCTCAGTAGACCAGGCTGGCCCCAAACATAGAGATCCTCCAGCCTCTACCTCCCGAGTGCTGGGATTAAAAGTGTGTGCTACCCCCGCCCGTCCACACATGAAACGAATAAGAACGGCATATAACTTACACACATCCTTCTGTGTGCATTGAGACAACTGTTATGTACAGTAACCTACTGCAGTGTAAACATCACACAAATAATTGTACTGCATTACCTAGGGAGTACGTGTTTAGCATAATTTTAAAAAATGAGAGCGACAGGCAGAGAGGGTTCAGATGGCGAGAGCAGAGGTGCCATTCCAGAGGACTGGGGTTTGCGTTCCAGCACCCACATAGGCTCATGGCCTTCTTTTACCTGCAGCTTTAGGGGACCCGATGGCCTCATCTGGCCTCTGCAGGCACCAGGCATGCACATGGCGTGCAAATACACATGCAGGAAAAACACTCATATACATAAGTAAATTAAAAAATCGATCTTCAGGGGCTGGAGAGACGGCCCAGCAGTTAAAGTGCTTGCTGCTCTCTCAGAGGGCTTGAGTTTTGTTTCCCAGCAGCCATGCGGTTGAGTGTCTTACAAACCATCTGTAACTCCAGCTCCAGGGGACCCAATGCCTTCTTTCAGCCTCTGCAGGTTACACACATACACACAGCATTCACACACACGTGCGCAATTAACAATTGCAGGAGCTCATGGCAGTACATATAAAGATCTCCCTCCCAATTTGTCAGAAATACCATAGGCCAAGTGTCTTAAACAACGTAAGTTTATTTCTGACTGTGCTGGAGGCAGAGAAGGCATGGGTGAAGGGCGGCCCGGGCCAGTTTGTGGTTAGGGCTCCGCCTTCCTTCCTTGACTCAAATATTTTTCCCTTGGTGGGAGGATCTCATGCTTGTGCACATGGGGTGGGGAGGAACGGAAGAAGAGAGCTGTGGTCTAGAGCCGTCTCCTACGAACTTCCAAACCCAGGTCAGACAGGTTTCATCCCGCAGCGTCAGTCACGCAGGGCAGCTTGCACACGTTAACTTCCAGCTTCCATTCTCCTCCCAGTATTTGGGTTCCAGGTCTTGAACTCAGGCGGTCAGTCTTGGTGGCAAGAGCGCCCACTTTAACCAGCTCCCTCTGCATCCTTTTATTTCCAGCATGCCTTGGGTGTTCCCTGATGAGTGCCCCGGGTACAGCGGCCGCTCTATCTGTGCGTCCAGTGTATCTGTGGTACAGGAAAGCAGGTGCCCTTCCATCCAGCTGCACTGCAGGCCTGGGATCACTTGGAAAGGTGGTCTTTCTCTGTAGTGTGCGCCTGCACGTGTGCTGTGTGCATGCAGTACCCGGCAAGTCCAGGAGAGGGCGCTGGATTCCCCCACGAGCTGGAGTTCACAGTGGCTGTGAACTGCCATAGGGGTGCTGGGAACTGGACCTGGGTCTGTGCAAGGGCAGCCAGTGCTCTTAACCACCAAGCTGCCTCTCCAGGCCCTCTGGAGCCTATTTTAAAATCTCAGCAGATCCCGTATTCCCTCTCTTGCCCTCTTCTCTGGTGTTTCAAAACAGTGTCAGTGTATTGTTGTGTTTTTATTTGGGTCTTACCCAGGCTGGTTTCGGTCTTGGTGTGTAGCTCAGGGTCCGACATACAGACTTTCCATTCCGGATTCTCCTGCCTCGGCGTCCCTAGTGCTGGGATTACAAGTATGTAATTACACCTGGCTTACCGCTCGTTGATGATTGAAAACAACTGACATTCGTATGGGTCTGTACGAAGCGTCTTCCAACAGGTTCTTGTTCTGATTTAAGTCATCCAGAAGTGACTAGATCATGAGGTGTCTGGCCTAACCCCTGAACACCCCCAGAGAAAGGGATACTTTGATGGCTTTATTGGGAGGGATTGGGAACTTTGGTAGGTGAGGCCCTGTGACCCTAGGAAGCAGACAACTGGGTCATACCTTGTGCTAGGCCCTTTCCTCTGCTCTTTGTTTCCTGGCTGCTGTTCTAACTGCCTTCACCTGGGGCAACCCTGCCGTACGACCTGCCTTCACCTGGGGCAACCCTGACATACCGCGTGCCTTCACCTGGAGTGGTGGCACCGGCAGCCGGGATAGCAGGATTTCTTAGGAAATTGTAAACCCAAATCTTCCTCAGGTATTTTATGTCTTTCTCTTGTTTCTGCCTGCTGGAGCATTAGTTGGCGTTTGAGATGGGGTCTTGGTGTTGTCCTGGCTAGCCCTGAATTTGTTATCTCCCCAAGTGCTGAATGGTGTGTGTGCACCACACCCAGTGCCCTGGCTACATGGTTAAAGCACTTTTTCTGTGGTGTCTTCTCTTTGCATTGCTTCCTTTTTAGTAATCTTGAGTTTGTATATAACTTGTCACAGTCCCCACCTACCAGTGCAGGCAACAGAAACTATCATCTCTCAGTATTTCTCTAAACCCCTTTGTCACTGTCACTGGCTGCATCTATACCCAGGAAAGAGCTGAGCGCAGAAGCCTTGTGTTAAAGCATGTTTCTGTGTCTGACCTTCTCACTGTGCTGAGGTTTCTGTTCGCCTAACTTTCCCTCCAGCTTTATAGGGTCAATTTCTAGTGCAGCCTCTTTTCTTTTGCTTCACCTACAGATACTCCAAATTCTTTTCTCACTGTGGTAGAGTCTGGTTTGTCAGCTCCTCCCTCCCTCCCTCCCTCCCTCCCATGTTCATTTGGGGGGGGGGAAGGATCTTACTCTAGCCCAGAAACATACTGGAACTCACGATATAACCCAGAGTAACCCCAAATCACGGCACTCCTCCTGCCTTCGCTCCCTAACTTGTGGGGTTACGAGACAGACATGTGCCCCCAAGGCCCATGGGTTGAAGACGAGCCCCTTGCCACTCAAAGTGTTTTTCCTGTGTTGGGAGGGTTCTTTGCCTTTCCCCACCTCCTCTTTGTTTGTAGGTTTTTGTTTTTTGTTTTAGATGTTTTTCTGTGTAGCCTTAGCTGTCCTGGACTCAATTTGTAGATCAGGCTGGCTTCGAACTTAGGGAGGCAAAGGCAGGTGTATCTCTTTGAGTGCTCGGATCACAGGCGTGTGCCACTGCGCCCAGCCCCACCTCTTCTCTTGCTAGGCTCAAGAATTATCCTTCCTTCAGAAGTCTGCTTATGCTGGTGTCCTGGCAAAGATTTCTTTGGGTTTATCTGTCTTCAGGTTTGTTCGGCTATCAGCAGGTCTCTTGTCAAAATTGTGATTCGTTTAGTAGTAATCTTCCTTTTAAAAACAGTCCCACCAGGTCATCTGGCTGGCCTACAAATCCCCCCTGTGAACCCACCCTTCCTGCCCTTGGCTCCTGAAAGCTGACTGCAGCCATGTGCCAGGACACGGGACTGACAAGTGGTCTTGGTTCTGGACCCTGTTTGAGCTGTTGCTGTTGGCCACTACTCTGCAAGAGAAGGTGATGTGGCGCCTTTACAGCCATTCTGTGCAGAGCCTGGTTCCTCCCTTGGCGGCAGCTGCTCCTCACTGCTGCATGGGGGCACCCACCATACAGCTGCACGTGGAGAGCCAGGCTCCCCTGTGGCATGCAGCGAGAGTAAAGACTAGAGCTGTCCTGCCTCTTTCCTAGTGCTGATCTAGAATGGCTTTTGCTTGGCTCTTTTTGCGTCATTGTTAATTTGTCCCGGGTTCAGATAGCACTAGAAAGGGGAAGCAGCTGTTCCCGGTTACTCGTGACTGCTATTATCTGGCTATTGTTTCATGTAGTACAGACTTTAATTCCAGTTGTCTCTCTTTATGAATGGTTTCATTTTGCTATGTAGAGAGACTTAGTTTTATACACAGCTAAGAACAAGAAAACGGGTCTGGAGTTTTATAGTACAGACCCTGTGACAGAGGCTTGGGGCAGAGAGCCATGCATACTCAACACTAGGCACCTGGGTGGAGCAGTTCTCTGAGCTTTAGACCCCATGCTCTGTCACAGAGATGCTCAGGGACATCTGTGGGTGAAGACCCATCTGTGGCCATGCATCCCTTCTCTGTTCACAGCCATGTCCCTGTGGATCCTGCCTCAGACAGGGTTGACTGTTAAAAGCCTGATGAAAGCCGGGCGTGGTGGCGCACGCCTTTAATCCCAGCACTCAGGAGGCAGAGGCAGGTGGATGGATGTGAGTTCAAGGCCAGCCTGCTCTACAAAGCGACTCCAGGACAGCCAAGGCTACACAGAGAGACCCTGTCTAAAAAACAAACAAACAAGCCTGATGAATGCTAGACAGATCCCTAGATTGTCATCTACGCCAAGCAGAGGACATGTGTCCCCGACTCACAATGGCATCTAGCCTGTGCCCACACTTAACACCAGAAAAGCAGCTTGCCAACGCAGAGACTCCAGAGCTATGGCTGGTTTGCACCGCTCTCTTTTATTAGCTCAGTCTGTCCTAAGCTGTACAGCTACGAAAATAACAAACGGAGCCGGCAGCCCAGGATATGCACACTCTGTAGTGAGGTCAGTCTATGCTGTCGCACAGTTGCTTATGTTTGGTACCACAAGGTGTTTATAATTCAAACAAAATCAGACAGATTAACAATTTTATGTACAGTAAAACAAAAGGGGAGTCATTCAAGTATCAAAATATGGAAACAAAGATTAAATAACATTTTTCTTACAGTGCAGTCCCACTGTCCGCCATGGACAGCAACTCCCGTGGCCTGCAGTGCAGGTCTGGGCAACTCACAAGCGCCTTGATGGCTGCAGCCATGTGGTGAGTGCTCAAACCCACGGAAGGCTTCATGAGGACTCCCTGACAGGCAGCCTCAGAGGCGGGCCCAGGGCCTGCAGGAGTCGGCTTCCTGCTCAGGGCAGCTGGCTAGCCAAGAGGCAAGCAAGAGAGCCTGTGGCCACTGGGGTGAGGGCACTGGGCACATCTTACCACTCTCATCAGAATGGCTCCTTCACAGTTCAGGCACAGCCTTGGTTGTCACAGGACACGAGTCACACAAGTGCCAAAGGCAGACCCTTCCACTGGACACCTGTCCTGAAAGGAGAGACCCACCCGAGGAGGAGGAGAGGGATTTCTTGACTATTCAGAAACCGATCTTGAAAGAGACCGAGCAGACAAGACTCTGGTAGAAATCACCCTGAATAAATAATACATAGCAGCCAAGGGGAAGGAGTGCCTGCCTGTGGCTTTACAACAAAATGCAGCTTGAGCTCACTGTAGTGTCTGCACTGCTCCCCAGGCCTCGTGCCCTGCCCCCCAGGGGCTCAAGGATGTCTCTGGGTTCTCGAGAGGTGGAGCATGAGGCAAGAAGTACTACCTAACCCAGTAGCTAGCAGTGGGAGACCCCAGGCTCCTTCCCAGAAAGGAGCTGTGCCCCGGCACCTGCTGGGTGCTAACACACAGCAGACAGAGCCAAAGCCTGAGGGTCTCGCAGAGGTAAGCCCTGCTTTCCACTCTGACTAGCTACTAGGCGAAGGTGCCCAAGAGAGCTGGCTCCCCGCACGTGGCCAGAGCTGAGCTCACAGCCTCTGCTCAGAGCTGAAAGAGCGCTGCCAGGCGAGCCTGAGGCCTGCTGACATCCCCTCGGGCTGTGGGCGTCTCTCTCTCTCTGCTCCCGAGGCTGGAGAACTGCTGGCTGGCCTGCCCCTCATTGCTCCTTAAGCCCAGGAAGGTGACTACCACCCCAGTCACTTTAAAAAAGCAAAGCAAGCTAGCAGAAGGGTTTAAGGGACACCACCTTGTCCTCAATACCATAGTGGGGGAAATCAGTGTTACCTGATTAGTTCTACATCTGGGACAGATGTGTCCAGCCAGCAACACAGAACACAACAGTCGCAAAGAATCACTGAGGCCACATAAGCCCCAAGCTGGCAAGCTGCAGTCTTAGCTGACATTCCCATTAATGCCCCAAACAAAGCCACTTCTCCCTGTGGACATGGCTGGGTGGCCTGGGCAGTGCTACATGGGCAGACGAGTAGCAAGGAGTCCCCCGACCACAAACTACCCACTCATCCCCATTGGGAACCCCAGCAACTTCTGCTCTGGCTCAAATATCACCTCAATAGACAATGAAGCCTCAACTCTGCCGTAAGCTGCCCACAGACCCTGCCCTCCTGTCTCTGGCCAGGCTGAGAGCCCGTTCTGAAGGCAGAGGCTCATGAGAGTTTCTGGCCAGTCTCAGTTCCTGTCTTTAAAGACTGGCAGCTTTTACCAAGAGGCTGGAGCCAAGTGTTAAAAATTTATATATAAAAATTCCTTTTCCTATTAAAAACACATGTCCTGGACAGGCCACTCCTTCGGCCATCCAGAGTTTCGGTCTCCTCAGCTAGATGCCTGGTGTCTTCGCTGCCTCCAGGGCAGGGTTAGTTCTGCGGGTGGTGGCAGGCCCAGGCCAAGCAGCCTGCGTCTTCAGGGCTGCGGTGAGGCCTGAGTCTGTGCAGCACAGCGTGGCTCCTCAGTGGCTCAGCTTGGCAGAAGCAAACAATGAGGGAGGAAAGAGTTAACCAAAGGGCTGAGCAAGGTACAGGAAACGGAAGGACAGAGAGCAGCACAAAAGGGCCCTGCCTCCCCTGAGCCTCCACAGCCCACAGCCCACTGCTACTCCTGGCCCCTCAGTTCAGGAAGGCACAAGGGAAGCCAGGCAGGCGAAAGGCCGGCCCTGGCGCACAGCTTGGGTGCTGCCTGGCTCTTCCCTGTGTACTACACTGCGCAGCACAGCCGCAGCCATCACTTCTTCTGTCTCCTGACACCTAGGCTGATGTTCCCACACAGGGCGTGTGGGGCTTCCTCCAAGACTCAGCTCCATGGTGCTAGGTGCTGGGTGGGTGCGGGGGGGACGACTGGACGGCAGCCATCTCAGGTCCCCACCACCATAGGAACCATGAGAACACCGGTGCCCGAGGCAGCTCCGCTCTGAGAAGGAAGAAGGCGCGCTTGTGTGCAGGGCACGCCTCAGGGAGCTGGACTCCAGAAACGCAACACAGAAAGGGGCTGAGCACACACAGGCCCCTCGGGAACCTGCTGTCTGGAGGAGGGTCACAGCTTCTGGTGTCACAGCCAACATGTGCTCAAGAGTGTAGCTGGCACCAACCTTTGCCCTTAGAGAAAGTCTGTCCCTGGTGAAACCTTATCACCGGGCCTGACCAGGAGAGAAACCAGCACCTGAGAGCAGCATCCAGGCACTGGGCAATCACAGTGGTGGTTGGGTCAGGAAAGGTGACACCTGGTAGCTCTTGGCATCCAGCTGTGACCCAGGACAGGAGAGGAGAGCAACCTGGGAGGGAGCTACTGTGGTAGTGCTGGAGTGAGCCCCACCCCCACCCCACCTCACAGTGCCTGGTACAGAGGCTTTGCGAGCCTCAGAGCCCTTCTGGTGCCTAGGAGGCCCCCTTCAAAGGCAAGTCACCCCCAGCTGTCCTCAGCCCAGGGGGAGGGGTTCACAGTGTTGGGTGGTGTAAGGAGCTGTGAGTGCGGGAGTGTCTAGAGCTGCTGCCAGGAGGGCAGGTCCCATGGGGGTGGGGCCTTGGTGGCTGCAGCGAAGGAGAGTTGAGACAGCAGAAGATCGGGTGGCAAAGGCACAGTGGGGGCAGTGGAGACAGGGCAGCTGTTTAGAAGATAGTGGTCTCATACTTGGTGCTGAGGCTCCGTTTAGGATCTGGCTTGGGGTCCACAATCCAGGAAACACTAGCGTGGGACGGCGCCTCCTGGTCCGTCTCAGGTGGTTCCAGCTGTCAAACAAGAGACGGGGTAGGGTTAGGACTCCAAGCCTGCCATTATACCGGGGCCCAGCACACCTGCCCCTCCGTGGAGTATCTAGGGACGGACACGTCCAGGGAGGATCCTCAGCAGCTCCCGGGGACTGTTCAGCCGGAGGGGCCTTGCCCCACTAGAGCTGACGCTCTGGGCTCTGAGCCACAGTGCGGCCATGGTGGGCAGGAAGGGGTAACTGGGTAGCAGCCCCAGCCCTTGGGTCCCTCTGGCGGGCAGAGGGCACATGACAAAGACAAAGGGCAGAGCACATAGGGGAGGCATCTCCAGAAAGAAAGAGTGTCACACAGGCAGAGCATGAGGCCACCAAGGCATGAGACAGCTCACGAGTGCTTCAGGAAGCATGACACACAAGACAGTGGGAGGCGAAAGACCTTGACTCCAGGACTAACAGACGGCAGCGGTAGGTAGGAAGGACGGTGGGTGGTGCAGGTGTGACAGTAACAACAGCGAGTATCAGGGGGCGTCGGCACCTGGGGCGCAGAGCAAAGCAGACAGACAGACACAGGGATGTCACTGGGTGCTGCAGCCATGCGCAGCAGCCCCACAATGACCGGGCCAGGCCCCACAAGGGAAGACACTGCTCTCAGGCCAGAAGAGCCCAGGGGGGACGGGAAGGGGAACTCTAGGAAACGGGCTGCTTTCCTGGGGCAGCTGACAAGCAATGGGAAGACACTGGATGTGCCCAGTTCCACCCAGGCCCTGGGGTGCCTTGCAGATGAGAGGCCACGTACTGCAGACTTCCTCATGCCGACCCGAGGCTTAGGCACTGGTTTGGAAGATTTTGTCTCAATCATGGCAGCCGCAGGGACCGCCATGGTCCTGGATTTCTGGGCCTGGAGGGCCAGCTGATAGGCCACCTCAAACGCCTGTCCCAGCGTCAGGATGATCTCGTAGGTCAGGTTCTGTAAAGAAGCAGAAGGCCAGGTAGCAGTGCAGCCTCCAGCAGCCCCTGCGCGCCTCCCCAGGCGCAAAGAACTTGGAGCACAGTGATCACCTCACACCGTGTGCGCCTCTGTGAGCCACAGGTGATCTTCAGCAAGCCCCGGAGGGGAAAGGAGAGCTAACACTTCTAGACCACAGAGCTGCCACGGCCCAGGGCTGCAAGGTCGTCCTGCAGCCTGTGTGTGGAGGCAGCCCCAGAGGGCTGGACACTGGTGACTCGCTCAGGGAGTGCCGAGGACAGAGTGTACCGCTGCCAGTAGCTTGGGGAGCTGAGGCAGTGGGTTGACAAGCAACCGAAGGAACCTGTCCCACCCGGGAAACACGTAGCTAGGTAACCAGGGCCCAGGGTGCCATGTCACTGCTGCCTGCTGCTGTCACAGGGACACTCACCACATCCACTGTGCTGAAAACGTGGCAGTAGTGGTGGCTCGTCTGCAGGTCCTTGGTGATGTAGGCAAATGTACACAGGTCCTCTGGGTCTTGCGCGGCACAGGAAATGTTCCGGATCTCATGCTCAGCGATGACGTTCTGCCAGGAAAAATGTGTTCTGGAACTCAGGGTTCCCTCATGGCATGCTTCTGGGGTTACCACCAGATAAAACCCACTTTCTCCTCAGTGGGATTGAGGACTGTGTCTAAGCCTGCTCACGTAGGTGCCGGACCTTAGCCCTGACCATGGCCAACAGGCAACACAATGTTCCCAGGCCAACGCATGCTCCATCTACCCCCCCCCCCCCACAGGAGGGCAAAGGATAGTTCTCAGGTGCACCCCAGGTGGCCTATGGTTCAGTGAAGAAACCAGTAAGGCCAGTGCCGAGGAGGAGAAAAGCAAGTGTCACCACAGCTGGGACAGAAGCCAGACCCCAGGACAAGGACCTGTGCTGGGATGGGCAGATAGGGAGGTGGAATCCCGGTGAGATGGGCTCCACTGCTGCCCTCCGCACACGAAGTGCGCCAGGGATTCACACACTGGGTGCTTGCTCCCCAGCTTGTGGTAATACTTTGCAAGGTGCTGGAAGCCTAAGGAGGTGGGCACAGGCATCAGAGGATGAGCTCTGGCGGTTATACAGGGTCCTGGTCCCTCCTCACCGCTTCCTGTCACCACAAGCAAGCTTCCTCGCACACGTGCTCCCACCTCTGTGACTTGAGTCACCTTAGACACAAAGCCAGAGGGCTGAGGGCCACAACTTGGGAGAGCGTAGGCCAGACGAACCCTCCGTGCTTTGAGTTGGTTCTCTGGCGCTTGGTCACAGCAATGAAAAGGTAAGGTGAAGGGGAGCCATTGCAGCGACTAACCTGGCCACGCGGGCCTCACACCCTTGCAAAGATGTTTGTGGACAAATTTGAAAATTCGGGATAGACAAAGATTAGGATGTTGCCAGCAGAGCTTGATGGGAAATGCTGGAGGAAGCTCAGCAGGTGGGGAGACTGTGCTCATGAGGGTCTGGTGGGAAGGTGGTGTATACTGGGGACTGGGCCATTCATGTCAAACCGTGAGAAAGAACTGGGTACATCTGTCCCTGTGCCTAGACTGAGAAGCTGAGGGCAAAGATGGCAGACCCACGAACCCAGGTGGAGGCAGCTGCAGGGATGCCCAGCACTCAGGAGGGAGTATGGCTGTCGCTGTTTCAGTCGGGTTTATAGGGGAGACTGGAAACAAGCAGCAAGGCAGAGAGACGGGAGAAGATGCAGTTTGGTGGGAACCACTGGATGCAGCTGGCCCGAGGGCGACATGGCTTCTGAAGACAGTAGCCGCCTTACAAGGAGACAAACGCTATGCACTGGAGCAACAGGGACAAGAGGACTTTGGAGACAGTTCAAGCGCTGGACAGACCCCACCCGTCAGGCAGCTTTCTCCCGGAGAACAGCCGGTCCCCAGGGTGCTCCACTTGTACAGGCCAAGGGAGGTGTCCTCCAGGATCCATCTGACTGTGCTCACCCACCCCAGTACTCATGCGTGCCACAGCACAGCCAGGAAGGCTACTCCTAGCACATGGCAGGCCTTGGTGCCGCTCGCCTGTGTGGTGCTAGCTTTGCTGGCATGAAGGATGCAGAAGACACAGGGTCTTGAAGGCTTGCACTCCAATTTAAAAGGAAGGCCTGGGGCCAAGCAGTGTGTGGCACCAGGAGTCTTCTGGGGGGGAACGTGAGGGACTGTGAAGGTGAAAGCAATGGAGGCTCAGAATATGGACGTTTTCCAAGAAAGGCTGGGAGCAGTGGCCAGAGCCAGCCGAGACTGAAGAGAGGCCAGAGCTGGGCCGGTGGGCTTCCCGAGGCCACTGGCGCTCACAGCACCACACACAGGCCTGACAGGCCACGAGCACTGCTCACCTAGCTGGGCTCTGGCTCACTCTGGTGTGGTCTTTCCTTGCTATTTTATTTCCTCCTTCTACAGTGAGTGTTTATTCTGTGCCATTTGTTATCTCGGGAGCATGTAATTTAGTTTCTGATTTTTCTTTATACAATAAAAATTTTTATGTGTATGGGAGTTTTGCCTGTGTACCACACGTGTGCCTGGTGCCTGTAGAAGCATCAGATTTCCCTGGAAGTAGAGTTACAGACAGGTTTTGTGCCACAATGTGGATGCTAAAAATTGAACCCGGGTCCTCTGGGGGAATAGCCAGTGCTCTCACCCACTTAACATCTTTCTTCAACCCCGACTTCCGATTTTTAAAAATGTTTTTTCTTAATGTGCATTGGTGTTCTGTCTGATTGTGTATCTGTGAGACAGCATTGGATCCTCTGGAATTGCAGTTAAAGACAGGTGCAAGCTGCCATGCTGGTGCTGGGAATTGAACCTAGGTCCTCTGGAAGAGCAGTCAGTGTTCTCTTAACCGCTGAGCCATCTCTCCAGCCCAGTGTCTAATTTTTACAGGGCTCACAGTTAACAGTTTGCTTTGAAGCTGGGCACGGTGGCCTGTAATCCCAGCACTTGGGAGGCAGCAGCAGGTAGATCTCTGTGAGTTTGAAGCCAGCCTGGTCTGCACAGTGAGGTCTTGGCCAACCAGGCCTATATACTGAGACCCTATCTAAAAAAAACATTTGCTTTGGGGCTGGAGAGATGGCTCAGCAGTTAAGAGCACTGACTGTTCTTTGAAAGGTCCTGAGTTCAACTCCCAGCAACCACATGGTGGCTCACAACCACAACACATGCCCTCTTCTGGTGTACATGAAAAATAGCACTCATATACATAAAATACACAAACAAATAAATCTTTAAAAAAACCACTAGCTTTGAATCTCAGAGGAAATTTTGAACTTGTACTTTTGAAACGTGCTAGACCTGTAAGGGATCTGAGGATGCCTGGAGGTGGACTAGATGCATTTATATTATAAATGGCCATGAACCATGGAGCTAGGGGCAGAATATTATAGTGAAGAAATGAGGTGTCAGTGTCCCCAAAAAAGGATTACGCACTGCAGGTTGGTCCTGGCTGGTGGTGCTCCCTGTCCCTGGCCTCCCGCACCCGCTACCTGCTTCTTGAGCAGCATGGTGAATAGCCTCTGCCACATGGGCCTCCTGCCTGGTGCACTGTCCATCACAGACCCAGAAACTACGAGGCAAGCAGCCAAGCACTGGCCCTTCTGAAACCGTTAGGTTTTTTTCTCTCAGCTATCACGTCAGAGGGAACACGGTGTCTGACACCTGCCAGCAGTCCTCAGGGGCAGCATACCTTGTTGGAAGCATCGATGAACTTGACGCCTTTGTATGTGATGGACAGGATGATGGTGGGGACCTTCCTCATGTGCTCCGTAGACTTCTGTAAGAAGCGCGGGGTTGGCTGAGAGTGCATCTGTTTGCACAGCCTTCCCACCCCTCCATGGTGTGGGGGGCCACTCACTTGCTGTGCCCGTCAGCCACCTCCCACCTCCCCACAGCTTTCCCTTTCTTTCCATGCTATGTATACGGTTGCTCAGCCTGCGTCTATGTCAGCACACCATGTGTGTGCCTGTCAGCTATCCACGGAGGCAGTTAGAGGGCATCAGATTACAGAAGCTTGTGAGCTGCCGATGTGGGTGCTGAGAACTGAACCCACGTCCTCTGGAAGGGCAGCCAGTGCTGTCAACCACTGGCCGTCTCTCCAGCCCCCTTACCCGCATTTTGGCACAGGCATCTTGAGTGGATTCTGTCCCTCGCAGATCTTTGATCAGCATGGAGCCCAGATACTGTGGGAACGGGCAGAGGGTGGGTTTGGGGACACTGTTGCTGTTGTATAGGATGGCCTAGCCAACGTGGGACCACCTGCTGTTAGATGGAGTGACCCTGATTTATCCTCAGCCTAGTGTCCCTCCCCTTAGCATAGCAGAGACTGGCCTGTGGGTCCTGGTCCAGCCTTGTGAACAGTCTGAGGGCTTGCAGAGGCCCAGGTAAGGGGGAGGGAGGGAGGCTGGCCATCTTGGGAGGGCAAGAGTCACTCACATTGGCCTCATAACCACAGGATTCAAAGATGAGTTTTTCCGGCTGGTGTTGCCAGCTCTGCACAGGAGCATAGGGGGCAGCCAGGCTGGGCGGACGGAGGGTCAGCTTGGTCTCGCTGGGCTCCTCCTGTGGACATACAGTCACACACTGCTCACCTGCTCCGGAGGAGCTCACAAACTCACTGTCCGCCTTTAACACACACACAAAGAGTGGGCAAGCTGGTGACCTCAGCAAGGGCAGGAGCCACGTGCAGAGGGCAGGGCACTTGTGTGCCTGAGCAGCAAGGGGCCAAGGGAAGTGCTCTCAGGGTGTCATAGCCAGAAAGATCAGTCAGGCGTCTGAGACAGGTGCATGAACACAGAATGTGTGGGGAGCACAGCTGTGGGCACCATTCAACATAAAGAACATAGGCCGAAGCCGTGGACCCCAGTCCTTGGCTTCCTCAGGATCTGGGCAAAGGATGCATTTTAAAGGGACCCTCTACTAGCAGCTGAGGTGGTAGGAGGGGACAGGGAGGCACCTAGTGACCTGGGATGTGTGCAGGGTGTCAGAGCAGGTGGGAGGCATCAGCTTTCCCGTAAGAGAAGGGACCCTTTCCAGTCTGGGGCTCAGAAGGCAGCTTGCGTCAAAGGGCAGAACCAGAGGTTGGCAAGGTGGGAGGACAGACACCGGATGACTCGGTGACCAGAGGGCCCAAAGGCTGAGCCCAGAGGGTAAGATGGCAGCAGCCTTGCCCTGGTGTGGCTCAGTGAAGCATGAAATAGCTGTGGCCACAGGTGGGGAGCAATAGCATGGCACCTGAGGACCTGGGCTGTGGTTCTGTGGGGTGGGTGGGTGGGACAAGGAAAAAGGTGCTGAGGCAGAGGATCCAGACGGGTGAGAGAAGGGGATGGCTGTGGGTATGAGCGAGGGCCTGCAGGGCTAGACCGGAAGGCCACGCCCCAGATCTAAAGAGAGAGAAGTGAGGAGGTGGCTGTTCTCAAAGCTCTTACAAGGTCTAAGGCCCATGTAGCCCTAGGGGAGGGGTAAAGAGCAGGTGGCGCGGCCTCCTGGCACCAAAGGCGGCCCCCACAGCTGTGCCCCCACAACTGTGCCCCCACCCCCACAGCTGCGCCCCCACCCCCACAGCTGCGCCCCCACCGCCACAGCTGCACCCCTACCCCCACAGCTGCGCCCCCACCCCCACAGCTGCACCCCTACCCCCACAGCTGCACCCCCACCCCCACAGCTGCACCCCTACCCCCACAGCTGTGCCCCCCACCCCCACAGCTGTGCCCCCACCCCCACAGCTGCGCCCTCCACCCCCACAGTGGCCCCTGTGGGTTCTGACCTCTCCTGCTCACCTGGACTCTGAAGCGCTCTGCCCGAGAGGCTGCCCCAGGGTCGTGCAGGCTGTCATGACGCCTCCTGCTCGTGTCTGCCGAGGGCAGCAGCAGGTCTGCCGACCGCCCTGTACAGGAATCATTCTGGCTCAGCGGGGACGACGTCTGGGACATTAAATCCTGGCACTGTTGGGTAAGAAACTGGTGAAATCCCCTGGCTGGGGGTGTCAGCTCTTCTGAGGCTGCCCAGGGTGGCACACAGAGGCAGGAGCTGAGGGGCAAACAGCACATGAACAGCATGCTGGCCAAAAGCTGGTATGGGCAGAGGCAGCTAGGCCTTGCCTGGTCCAGGGAAGAAGCAAATCTCCTAGAGGCCAACAAGTCCTGATAGCCTGTCCTATGGAGGGCAGAGGCCACTCTCACACTCATCCTAAGTGCAACTGTCTGCCACATGTCACCCCATCAGCAACGCAGAGGGAATCCCCTCTCAGGAGAAGCCTCAGAGTAGCTCCTCCAGTAGAAAACATCCCCATAGCCCTGGGAGCTGAGATATCTTATGTGGCTGTAGCCCTGGCCTGCCTCAGCTTCCTCAAGTGTAAAAGCAGGAGCTTCACAAGGTCACTGCCCAGCACAGAGCCACGTGTCGCTCTACCACAGCTCATGAGCTCCCAACCAGGAGCACTAAGCTGGCTGTCAGGGGCTGGCTGGTCTGAGGAAGCCACAGCCACGAGGTCTGTAAAGCGGCAGGTCCCTAACTGCAGCTCTGAGGCAGGCGCTGGGGTGGAGCTGTGGAAAGGACTCTTCAGAGCTGAGTGTATGCCCTAGATGTGGCCCCAGCCTGGGGATGGTTCCATTAACTTTCTTTCCATAGTTAAAGTGGCCCTTCACGGGCTGGAGAGATGGCTCAGAGTTTAAGAGAACTGACTGCTCTTCTGGAGGTCCCGAGTTCAATTCCCAGTGACCACATGGTGGCTCACAGCTATCTATAATGTGATCTGATACCCTCTTCTGGCCTGCAGGTGTATGTGCAAGCAGAGCACTGTATACATAATAAATAAATCTTAAAAAAAAAAAAAAGTGGCCCTTCACTAGTGGCCATCTTGGGTTACAAATGAACGGCATCACTTGACAAAGGACAGAAACCACCCTCCTATGTGTGAGCCAGTGGGGAGGGCAGGCACTGCTACCTGCTATGTGGAGAGACATGGTGTTACCAGGCAAAAACACAAAGTGTCCTCATGGACCCTCCCCACTCCCTGAACTCACCCTTAGCTGGGAAAACCTCGGAGGCTTTTGGGGCGGCTCCTCATAGGGCCTGTCTGCAAGAGACGCGATGATACGTTTGCGGTGGCCCAGCAGGTGAACCTTCAGGACCTGGCAGGGAAGCAGAGGAGCGGTCAGCAGACTCTCCTGCCCTGGCCTCCCAGGTGCCCTCCCACTGACAAGCCCCAGCTGCCCTCCTGCCCTGACCTCCCAGGTGCCCTCCCACTGACAAGCCCCAGCTGCCCTCCTGCCCTGGCCTCCCAGGTGCCCTCCCACTGACAAGCCCCAGCTGCCCTCCTGCCCTGGCCTCCCAGGTGCTCTTACATTGACAAGCTCCAGCTCCCAGAGGTTCTTCACAGTGTCAATGGAGCTGTAGCCACTGGACAGGAAGGAGTGGATGTAGTCCTGCAGCCCCAGAGAGTCCAGCCAGGAGGGCACTGAGGGAGGACTGACCCCGTCATAGCCAAGAGCCTTCACCTGTGGTACAATGAGGCAGAGATGGCATCCCTAAGCCACAGAACAAGAACTGGGGGATCGAGGGCAACCCTGAGCCCCCACTTGGCACAGGCCATTACTGCCTGTGGTTGCTGAGGTAGAGGTTGCTGAGTCTGGGGAGGAGGGACTAGCAGGTGAGGCACGATGGAGAGGAGGGTGACAGGATGTTTCTCTTCGAACTCTAAGAGGCCACAGGCTTGTGAGGACAAGAATATAGTGCGTGCCTATGAAGCGGGCACTTCCTGAGCTCTGGGTGAAAGGTCAAGGGGACACTGGCCAAGAAGATGGTACTAGCCCTGGCCTGAGCCAAGGCCCAGGGTGGTCACCTTGGGCAGGGAGCGAGCAGCCTGCAGCAGCTTCCTCCGGTGCTGGGGGTCACTGATGCCAATCTCCCTCAGGTCTTGCTCTTCCATCACGTTAGACCCCTGAGAGAGAGAAGGAAACATTAGGCCTGTCCTGCATTGACACCTGATGTCCAGTCAGGTCAGCATGCCATGACTCTACACCAAAGTTTTCTCTATCATAGGCACTACAGTGAGACGGAAGACCGGGCCCCTGGACCAGCGTGGGACTGAACTCTTGTCCCTTTTGCATCTTTTCGGTGGTGGGGGTGGGGAGGGGGGCAGGCTCTGTGTGCCCCACAGATACATTAGTCAGCCATGGTTAAGCTTGGGTGGACAAATGCTCCCTAAAGATACAGGGGTCCAAGCTAAGCCTTATTCAACATTCTCAGCGACCTCCACTATCCAAACACGGCAGCCGGGGTGGAGAAGCTGCAGAGCCAGAACTGCTGGGCTGGGTCTGACAGGGACAGTGGGGACGGCTGGTAGGCCACATGCCTGCTTCCCACCTGGCAATCACAATGATGTTAGCATCTGTTAATCTTGGTCACACAGATGGGAAAACGGATGCACTTGGCCATCAGAATCTTCTAGAATTCATGTGTAGTGGCAGAGCTTAGATCCCAAACCAAGCAGTTTGACTCCACACCTGTAGCCTATGAAGCTGTCCCACTGTAACAGCCATGCGAAGTTTTGTAAGGTTTGTGTTTCGTTTTGTTTTTGACACAGGTTTCTCTCATTATGTAGTTCTGGCCTGGAACTCACAGAGATCCTCCTGCCTCTGTCTCTCTCGTGTTGGGATTACAGGCATCATTAAAGGCATCATCATGCCCAGGTGTGAGAGTTTGAGAGTAATTTTTTGTTCATTTGTTTTTTGTTCTTTGAGACAGGGTTTCTCTATGTATCCCTGGCTGTCCTGGACTCTCTTTGTAGACCAGGCTGGCCATGCACTCACAGCAATCTGCCTGCCTCTGCCTCCCCCATTGCTGGGATTACAGGCATGCGCCACCATGCCCGGCTGTCAAAGCTTATCTTAAACTCTTTTTCCTTCCACCTCCCTGTGAAGGGTTACAGGTGTGCAAGCCCGTGCTGGGATTTCACAGTGTTGGAGGTTGAAATCTGAGCCTTGTGCATGGTAGGCTAGCACTGCACAATGGCCCCAGCTCTCAGAGTAAGGCTTAAGAGCAAGTCCTCCGGTTTTCCTGCCCCCTCTGCCACAACATCTCTTCCTGAGTCAACTGCTGCCATTTCCTAGAGGCTGGAGTTGGGGGAAATGAGGCGTGTGCCAGCCTGCTTCACCTTGACACCAGCAGTTGACACCGTTGTCAACACTGCTCCCTACTGCTTCCAATTAGCCAGACCAGGCCACCGATGCAGCTGCCTCTCTTTGAGCCAATGGAGCCCATGGGTGAGGGCATGCTCACTCCCAGTGGCTGAAGGAGCAATGCCCAGTTCCAGATTATACTCAGACGTTGCCACCAGAACCCCGAGGCATCACGCCTGCTAGGCAGGAGCTGCAGAGGGTACCCCTTGCTTGAAGGGTGTGCGCGCCTGTCTTGTCAGAGCTTGCGCTGTGGAGCAATAGGCAGCCTGTGGCTGCTGTTTCAGGGACACCATTCTCAGTGGAACAGAGCTTGTGTCCGAGGCAGGGATGGTGTCTTCTCATTTTGTTCAGGCTTCTATGCAGGGGTCCCTGTCCCATGGTCTGCATACTGTGCACACAAACCCTCCTGGCTGCAAGCGCTCTCTCCCAGGCCTTCCCAGCTTGGTTTTCCATGTTCTCCAGTGAGGGGACAGACCTTTCTCTGTGAGTAGGCTAGTTCAGCCACCTGTCCTTGACTGCAGGGCACAACCCTTGCCCACCATATGCAAAGCCTAGTGCCAGCTTCTAGGTCACCCCACATCGAGATTATCACTGAACCGTTTCAGAGGATGCTCTGGCTAGCTGACGTCCTTGTTGGCTTTGTGTAAAACCCTCCTTTCTAAACCTGAAAGCATCAACTCCTGTAAGGCATCTCGGTGTATCAGGCTTGAGAACCCATTCTGAGGTTAATCTTTAAGCGTGGAAATTTTCTTTTGTATATAGTGATGTGTTGACATTTCTTTTCTAAATTCTATTTTATTTGGGGTATTAATGTCTCTACATCCCTTCCATCAACCCCTTAACCCTGGGTAAGAGAAAGAATGTTAGTGGGGAGAGGGGGCACAGACCCCTTTACTTCTCCCGGATGTTTAGGGTCAATTGGGTTCTTTTGGGGCAACACAATCTCTGTCAACACAAACGCAGCAAGCAGTCTCCTCCGAGCTGCTGTGTTGAAATGATTCTCTCCAGGCGCCACACTGTCTGTCTCTGGTCTCTCCAAACTGCTACATGTCTCACGCCGCCACCACAGCATGCCACCCCTTTCTCTCCAGGCTCTTCTGTTTACCTTCCTCAGGGTCTTAGACCACACCCCCTCCTTGCTGCAGGAGGCAGGTCCTTACCAGCTGGCAAAGACCACGCCCCGCATGAGACAATTATCAGCTCTGGACAAACTAAAGCCTAAACCAAGGTCTCACACTTGGGATTAAAACGAAAACATATTTACATAACTGAGTTTATAAAGAAACCAAAACTTCCATTACAGTGAATCCCTCAGACCAGCTTTCTTCCCTCCCAGGCAGAAGCTGTCTGCTTCTTTGGCAAGCTGTCTTTCACACCAACCTGAAATTATATCTGTATTTCTGGGACAGCTGCTTCTGTGCCTCTCTCAGGGTTCTTTCTAAAGATTTATTTATTTATGTACATCTATATTTATGTCTACATGTACACCGGCACATAAGAAGAGGGCACCAGATCTCATTATAGATGGTTGTGAGCCACCATGTGGTTGCTGGGAATTGAACTCAGGACCTTTGGAAGAGCAGTCAGTGCCCTTAACCTCTGAGCCATCTTTCCAGCCCCCTCTGGGTTCTCTCTAAAAGGTGGGTGTTTTCACCTCCACTCTGCACATGCTAAGTCATTTGGGCCAGAGCATGCTGGTGGCCCCACCTCTGCCTCCTGAGCTCCTGGGCTTGTGGCAAATGTCATACATCAGAGAGCTCTGCGGCCTGTGCAGCTGCTTCTCTCAGCCTGCAGAGTGCACTGTCCAGACACTGACACCAGTTCTCACTGGACGTGGAGTCTACTGATGGGCAAGGCAGAGAGAGGCGGCCATCAACCCCAACTGTCCCTCTGCTGACACCTCAGCAAGGACCTGAGCTGGACCAACGTGAACTTCAGATGTACCGCCCAACAGCCACCTCTGACATGCCCACTGGCCAGAAGGTCCATTCGTTCCTCCTACCAATGCCAGCACCAGACAGGTTTTCCGTCAATCAGACCCCAGTCCAGGGTCAGGAGCTGTAGAGCCTTTAGGAAGACGGAGAGGCATGGTGGGAAATGTGGAAGCATGGCTCCCACAGTAGTTCCTGCTGTGCCCCTTCCTCTCCCTGGGCGACATAGGCATGCAGGGGTCAGATGCCATGGGAAGGAGACAATGCTTGCATTGGTCAGTGGATCTTGCTGCCCCAACAGGCCCTGCCTTGACTCAGCTTGCAAGCTTTTCCCCTATGGTTTATAGCTCTAGCTTACAAGGCTTAGCAGAAAGAGTGCAACCCACAGCTGTTGTGTCAAACACTCTTGGTTTTTTGTTTTGTTTTTGTTTGTTTGTTTGTTTTTCTGAGACAGGGTCTCTCTGTGTTAGCCTTGGCTGTCCTGGACTTGCTTTGTAGACCAGGTTGGCCTCGAACTCACAGTGATCCACCTGCCTCTGCCTCCCGAGTGCTGGGATTAAAGGAGTGTGCCACCACGCCCAGCCGCTTCAAACACTCTTGACCAATGGCCGAGTCCACTGCAACTGGACAGAGGGGCTGACTGCACAGAGCTACCTGTGCTGCACACGCCCACACTTTCTTCTCTTTATTCCCTAAACAACACAGTGTAACAACTGGCAGTGGGTTTGGAGATGAGGCGCTTCCTGGGAGGCCGGGCTCAGCTGATGGGACAGGTGAGGAGCCAGTGTTAGAGGGAGGTCGCCACTGTCCCTGCCTTCTCTGGGTGTAACATCTGTGGGAAGCGACATTCCAGACAGGAGAGGGGCTGAAGGGAGGGAGGGAAGGAGATGCAGCCTGGACAAGTAATGGTTGCTTTGCTTTCCAGCCTTTTAGCCAGGATCAACTGCAAGATTCAAATGAGACCCCAGGAACAGGTTACTCAGGGAGGAGGGAGCTGAGAGTAAGACTCACTCCTCCACGGCTGGCCGGGGACCTGCTATTCCTAGGACTGAGCCCTACCAGCCAACCAGAGCCTCTGTCTCCGGGTTATGCTCCCTGAATACTGCCTTGTCCACATTAGGGAACTGTTTCCTGAGTGGGAACTTACACAGGTTTATAGCAGAACATTTTGAAAGTGAAGGAAGCACAAAGCAATTGTGAAGGTCACCTGTTTGTCCATCCCTTGGGCAGCATTTTTCTTTTCCTTTGTTTTTGGCCTTAGGTACACTCATTTTTGTTGTTATTTTGTTTTGTTCTGTTCTCGAGATGGGATCTCACAATGTCTCTGGGGTTGGCCTGAACTCACTCTGTAGACCTGGCTGACTTGGAACTCACAGAAATCCACCTGGTTCTGCCTCTGGGGTCCTGGGATTAAAGAAATGCAGCACCAGGTCTGGCACAAAGATGCTTGTTGGCAAGCCTGGCAGCTGGCTCAGTTCCAGGACCTTGTGGAGAAGGAAAAAACCCAACTCCCTAGAGCTGTTCTTTGGCTTCTCTCTGTCTCTCTCTCTCTCTCTGTACATGTGAGAGAGTGCATAGAGACACATACAGATGCAGGTGGGAGAGCATGCCACGTTGGCTGAGGTGGCTCACACCTGTAAGCCAGCACTCAGGAGGCTGAGGTATATGTCAAATACTGTGAGGTCCAGGTCAGCGCAGGCTAGAATGAGACCCTGCCTCACACAAGATGGGCATAATGGCACACACATGTAATCCTAACGCTCGGGAGGCAGAAGCAAGAGGCTGAGGAGTTCAAGACTAGCCTGGGCTACACATCTGCAGTGTCTTCGGACACTGGCAGGCAAAAGTGGCTCAGCCCTGCAGATGCCACTGCTGCCTCGGAAGGTGTGTACCGCCCTACTGCCTCTCAGCCCCCACGCAGTGACAGCTGCTCCCTGGCTGCCATCACAACAGCATGCTCCCTTCAGAGCTTGTGTGAGTGTATCAGACCATGAAGGACATTGGTAAGCAACACCTCGCTGGCAGGATGAGCGGGGAGTATCACCCCATCCACAGCGTCTGGGAGGAACCTAGAGAACACACTGTCCTCACCCAAGCTCCTCACCACTAAGCAGAATGGACTTTTCTCTTCAGCTTTCCCTACCTGCTTCATGGTGACCATACCTGCCTTTCTGTGGAGGTGTCGTGAGCCTCTCCTCCATGCCAGCTGCAGAGCATACAGAAGACAGATTCCCTGAAGTTCCCTCCTCAGCCTTCTGGAGGGCCAATGGGTGAAGCCTGCATCCAGAGCGGCCCCAAGGCTGTCAGCTCAAGGGCCTGTCAGTGGCTGGGCCACCTGAGAAGCTCAGCTTCCAAGAGACAAGCCTGATAGCCCAGAAGGGAGGACAAGGCTTCTCTGAGAAGACCCTGTCTATGCTTCGGGCCCACCCATCCTCCTGCATTGGGCCCTATGTCAACTGGACAGAAAATTGCAGCAAAGCAGTTGGCTCATAAAGTGCTGTGCAGAGACTGGCGGCTGAGGCTCGAGGGCAGCTGCGCGCTGCAGGGCATCCATCCGGGCAGCAGCCCTGCTCAGGTTGGCTGTGGTCCGTGGACCAGCAGCAGACGAAGGTAAAGGGGAGAGACAGATTCCCTGCAATTCTCTCATCAGCGTTTTTGAGAGCAGATGGGTGGAACTTGGATCCAGAGTGCCTCACGCCCCCCAAGGCTGTCAAGCTCAAGGAATTGTCAGAAAGGAATTGGGGAGCACACGGGCCAGGGCAAGAGATCCAGGACTCCAGCCCACAGGGCAAGTGGAGTGGCCCGTGGGGCTGAAGGAGAACAAGCCGCCAACAGGATGGGGCACCGTAGGAGCCGGGGATTCGGTCTGATGGAAGCTAATAACAAAGGGGCTCCTGGCCTAGCTGTACCGACAGCCAATCACTTGTCAGCTTTCTCCTGAATGAAGACCAACAGCTGCAGAAGCGGACAGGGACCCTGTGGCCAAACCCAGCGGAGAAGGAAACGAATGGAGGAGCAGGAGGCCTCGCATCTGCAGCATAAGCAGCAGCTTCCTGCCCATCCGTGTGCTTCTCACCCACTTGGAGCCATTCTCCCGTACCCACCACCCCAGCACCCACTGTCCCTGGCACTGCCTCCAACCAACCCCGGAGGCCAAGGTGTACCTGGAATCAGGCCTTCTGCCTGGCGGGAGCCACAGGTCAAAGGCCCTTTAACACAGGGCGCCCCCTCGAATGGTTTTCAGGCTCACGCCCCGGCCTCCCCAGGCCCTGTTCTCAACCCAACGTCCTGTCACCTGCCTGTCCTCTCTAGTCTTGGTAAGCACAGATCCAAGGCTGGAGTGATGTCTGTGCGGCCTTCCCGCCTGTGCTCTGGGTCCCAGGTCCACAGAGCATGGTAACCGTGGCTCCTGCAGTGCCTAGAGCCTCTTCTTAGGCCTTAGCATGCAGCTGCTCCTTCATGCCGCAGCTTGCTTCCTAAGCTTATCTCCAGCTGGACCACAAGGTCCCTTCAGACACACGCAGAATTTGCTGTTCTGACTTCACGGTCATTCACAGCAGAAGACAGAGAAAAATCTTTATGCCCACAAAAGAAAAGTGAAGCGACCCGAGATCATCACAGACGTATCTTGGCACTCCTCATAGCCCACGCACAGAGCAATAGGGGCCACACATTCCTGTGACCTCAACAGCTCACATGAACATTTCCTTCACTCTGTGTCTTCACATCTGTCACAATTCTCTAGCCCCAGGGCCACATCACTTATGCCATTAACATTTCCATGACATGGTCAGAGAGCTGCCCAGGTGTGCCAGCCACCAATGCCCTCCTTCTGAGTTGGCCAAATGTGTTTGCCCCTTACTTTCAAAAAAGCCCGATTCCTGTGGACATGGTCTGTGGTGAATGGGCCAGTGTGGGGGCTGCTGGCTGGCAGGGCAGCCACAGTCCCTTGCCTGGTTTCCTGGTGCTAGGCTTGGGTCCCCCAAGAGGCCCGAAAAGCAGAGGGAGCTCATGGACACCCTCATAGCCTTGGCCTAACCCTTGCTTTCTGCCAAGAGGTTTTTAGAAGAAGTTCAAGTTGTAAAGGTTGCTTGCTGCTGTGGGGATCAGGGCTAAGAGCACCAAGCCCAGACAACAGAGAACCTGCGAGGCCACCACTGAAACATCTGCAGGGAGTCTCAGAATGAGGTGAAACTTCTGGACCAAAGGAGATGAGCTACACCAGGACCACCTGCGGAGGGAGTGCCCTAGGACTGGGAACACACCCCTGGCAAAATCAACCCATAAGCCCACCTAGCAGTTTACTACAATTACCCAGGATGCTGTGCTGGCCACTCAGACCACTCCAGATGCCTGAAGCAACATACCAAACTCAGGTACACTCAGCTCACCTCTGGTGGACACCTCTGAAAATGCTTCAGACTAAAGAGGCCCCGGAGGAATGAAGCTGCTGGCACAAGGGAGGAGGGTCGTTCTCATACAGACTCGGCATCTGGTTGAGGGCCGTGCTCACCCAACATGTCAGCTACCTGCTCTCTGGTCTGGGTCTCAGGTAGGATCAGGGAGTCCTGAGAGTGCGCAAGGGCTGGGAAGCTAACCCTTTCCAAGTTCAGCAGGGTTGTGCCCTGATCCTCAGGCTCAGCCTCCGGAGCACTGGAGTGCAGGGGGTGGTATCTGCAGATCCTGCCAGCAGCACGGCAAAGGGAGCACTTAGAAGGGAAGGCCCCCGACCCCAGAGGCAGGGCCAGCCGTCCTTCCTGCTGACCAAACCCATCTCCTCCCCTAAGAGCAAGGTGAATCAGAAGTAAGGTTCCAGGAACCGCGGACAGACCCCTAGCCCTTAAGTTTTAGGAAGGAAAAACAAACTGCTCTTTAAAATAGTAGACAAGACTGGGTGTGGTGGTGCACGCCTTTAATCCCAGCACTCAGGAGGCAGAGGCAGGCATATCTCTGTGAGTTCGAGGCCAGCTTGGTCTGCAAGGTGAGTCCAGGACAGCCAAGGATACACAGAGAAACCCTGTCTCGAAAAAACAAAAAACTAACAAACAAAAAAAGTAGACTTTGAAAATGTGAACAAGAACAGCCCCAAGTCTGGCCACGGGAGGGCAGCTCTGCAGACTTTCCTGAGGACGAGAAGGCTTGGTTAAGGCACCCTCCACTGGGTCTATTGTAGAAGCCACAAACAGGCTCCCCCATGAAGACACCAAACCCTGTGCTGACAGGAAGCCCACTAGTCCCACCAAGACAGAGAGCAGGCTGGGATCAGTGCCAGCTCCACAAACATGGCCGCTCAGACAAGGTGCAGAGCAAGTGGGCACAAGTGAGCGAGTTCTGCTTCAAGGAGCAGCCTGAACCCACCGCCCCCCAGGACTAGGAGAGGAGGGGACAGTCCTCCCAGAAAATGAGAGGAGCAGGGCAGAGGGGTTTGTGCTTACCAAGGTGTGCAGCACATAGATGGTTTTGCCACACCCCCCAGATGAGAGCCTGGGGGACACAGTGCTCAAAGAGGGGCCTCCTGCCTTGGAATTCCCAAGTGGACATTCTCATCAGGCCAGTTACCAGCAGTATGACCCTGAGCAAACCACTCTGCGGCACCCTACAGCCTGCACTCGGGAAACAGGCAACATCAGCACACACCTCAAGGGCGCTTAGAGTCAGAGCTCACACACATCAACTGCTGAGGCTGGCACCTAGCCCACAGTAAGGACATGAGCTGTGACATCACAGGCCTGCTCTCGTGCATGCCTCGGCTCAGGCTCTGCCTTGAATGACCCACGAGGACACGCTGGGCAAGGCCTCTAGGAGACGGTTGACAGCGGGATCACTGGCTCCTGAGCCCAGGGTGTAAGCTGAGTCCCTTCTCCCCAGGGAGCAGATGAGAGGCCTTGGTTTTCCCTTTGACTCCTGGGTTCTCTGTGAGCGCAGAGTAAACCTCAGAAAAGTACCCACACCAACACTGGGCCATTCCCTCGCCGGCTGAGGCCAGACACACGTGAAGCCCCGGCCTCACCCACACTTGGAAGGAAGGAGCCTTTGCTACTTAGACAACAGCAAATTTCTCAAAAAGAAAGGAACTCCTGGTGTCCAGTGACACAGGGTATGGAGTGCCCATGGGGTACCTGGCAGCCCTGTCGCCTGAGCTGCTGGGGACCCTCCTGAGATCACTGCACCTGAATGGCACCTGGGGCACGGGTAGTAGGGCCAGCGGCGTCTGCAAAGCTGGCACCAGACACTCAGCTGACTTCCTGGTACCCACGTCCCTCTGTTGGCCCTCCCCTGGGCCAGGTCAGTCGAGGAAGCCAGTGTCCAGCAAGCAACCCCGGTGTTGGCCAGCGGAGGGCCTGAGGCACTTACCAGGAAGCGGACATCGTCAAAACCATTCAGCAGCAACTTGCTCTCGTACTGCTGCAGGCCGACGGATTCCAGCCACTCCCCGACGCTCTGCTCCAGTGCCCGAGAACCTGACGAGAGAGGAATCGGCAGACGCTTGAGAAGGGAGAATCCGTTAAGACGGTAGCAGCGGCACTCAGAGGAAGACAGATGGCACTGCCACATCATAGTCATTACCATGAAGCAGCCAGCCAGGCTATGGACAGAGAGAGAGAGCGGGCACAGAGCTTGTCTTCTCTACAGGCAGGGACAGAGCTGCCTGGCACTACACATGAGCCAGCTGCCTGCTGCCCACTCACACCCCACAGAATGAGCTGCCCCGGGCCAGGGCCGAGGCTGCACATGCACGGTCTTGCCCGGGGCCAGGGGGAGACAACCCCCAGTGGTCTCTGGGTCCACTCCTCATCAGCGTCCACACACAGGGATTGCAGAGTCTGTCCCCCACGGGCACTAGAGGGCGACACTAGGTCTCCTAAGTGCCCACAGCCCGGCCGCTCCTCTCATCCATGCCACCTCTGGAGCTGCCGTGGGGCTGTGTCGTGGGTCAGGAGCGAGCACGAGTCTTCATGCAGCCGAGGGAAACAGGCACACAGTGAGGGCTCCGGGAAGGAAGCAGCAGCGGCGGCGGCGGCTGTTCATGCGGCCCCGGCACATGCAACACAAGCAGCACACAGCGCAGCAGGAGGGGCGAAGGGACTTTTACTTGTTCTCCCCCAGCAGTCCCGGAATAAGCAAACCATGGCCCCAGCTCTTTGTGCTCCCAGCTCAGGAGGGCCAGGGGGCTGAGTGGGGCAGATGCTCAGGTGTGGCTCTGCCGGGTCAGTGGCATGGTCTTCTACTGGGCTGTGTGACCAGCAAGCCAGGTGCTTCCCGGACTGAGGCGCTGCCTTCCTGGCCCGGGTTGGCTTCCAGGAGCATGGTGTTCACTCTCCCGGTCTTTGGAGGTGGTTCCTGTGACCTGCCCGCCTGCCTGGCGGACAGCAATTGGGCTGCTCAGTTCTTGGTCAAAGAAGACAAAAGCCAAGCAGATAAAAGAGAGAGGTAGCGCTTGTCCGTCAGGAGCCAGCAGCCTGTCTGTTCTCACCGGGCTGCTCTCTAGCCGAGAGACACACAGCTTCCTTCCCAGGGTCTCCGGCCTCACGATCTCTACAGACGCACCAGCGAGGGGACCCTTTATTCACCCTGCTCTGCGGTCAGGGCAGGACTGTGGCGGTGCAGGGAGGACAAAAGTTCAGTCCTTCCCGGCAGCCCTCAGCTGTCCTCAGCTGGATGCCGTCACACCCCACCTTACTTCTTTGGTTCTTGTAGCAAGAACAGGTAAAAGGAGGGTAAGGAAAGGGGAGGAAAGAGAGGTAGGTGCAAGGCGGGAGAAAGAAGGACCAGCTACAGAGACATCACCTCCCAGGAATTCTCCTGTGACACGGTGAAAGTCATCCTGCCGTCACTGGCGGTCTCTGCCCTTCAAGGCAGGGCAAGGCCAACTTGCTTGTCTTAGGGACCCTGCTGACCAACTGTGGCAGCCTCCAACTCCTCTCCTGTCCTCCACAGAGCAGACGGTGGCTAGTGACTGGGTAGTCTCTGGATGCAGGCTGTAGCAGCGCTCCGAAACGCCAAGTCTGGGGGCTCCCAGACTTGCCCTTGAACGGGAAGTCGGCTCCAGGAACCTACGCAGCCGGCTCTTGAATGCTCACCCGCTTGTGGAGCCCCAGCTGCTGATTCATTCCTGCTTGTAACAATCCCAAGGCTGGACAGCTGTGGTCCAGCCTGCTGCCGGGGGATGTGCACGCTTACAGAGCCGCAGCACAATGCTTTGTCTAAAGGCTCCGGGCTCCACACTGCTGGCTGCTGACTGTCGGCTCCACAGTCCTTGCTCACTCTCATGTCTGGCCCTCCCCTTCCTCCCTCCCACCCTCCCCCCTTCCAGGCTCAGGAAAATACATCAGGGATCGGACATCGGAGCAGAAGCTGCTGCTGCTGTTGCTGCTGGGGAGGGGAGGCAGGGCGAGACGACCGGTTTCCTGGCAGTCACAGACACAAGCACGAGGGGCTCATCTCAAGCTCGGGCGCTGGAAACCTCTTACAGGGCACAGACAAATCGTGCCTGTAACTTGGGCTGGCAGTTTTGAGGAAAGCCAGGGTGAGGCACCGAGGGGCAACACAGTCTACAGCTAAGTAACCCCCACTTGCCACTTTAGGAAGCGCTGTCCTATTCGGCTACTGCTCCCGATGCTCCTTAGATGAGGACACAGGGCTCGGGGAGAAGTGCACAGCTAGAACAGGGTCCTCAGCAGGGGACAGCTAGGGGGGCCTGATCAACTGCAAGTACAGCCAGCGAGGGACAGCAAAGGTCACGGATACACAAGAACCACACATCACCCTGTGAATATGCCGGGGGTGCCTGCATCTCAATAGGTCACATATAGGGCTGCAGAGATGGCCCAGAGGTTAAGAGCACTGGCTGCTCTTCCAGAGGTCCTGAGTTCAATTCCCAGTAACCACATGGTGGCTCCCAACCATCTGTAATGAGATATGGTGCCCTCTTCTAGTGTGCAGGTACACACGCAAGCAGAATACTGTATATGTAATAAATAAATAAATCTTAAAAATAAAAATAGGTCACATATAGGCATCATGTCCAGAGATACCAGGCCCCAGGAGGCTACACGCAGCAGCACTTGACAGTGACTGTGGAATGCACACAGAGGAGAGCCAGGCTATCTCCTGGCAGTCGGCAGAGGCACCATGCAGCTGTGAGACTTGTTTTCGGGGACCTGGGTATCCAGCTCCAGTGTGGACAGCCCAGGGGATCCTGAGTACCCAAACAGGGCTGGGACTCCAGTATCCTGTGCCCTGTGCCTAGTAAGCCATTCTAAGTAGCTGCTGCTTGGCTCGGGACCTGCTGCCGGGAGCTGAGCCTCCTCCCAAGCTGCCAGTGCCGGAGCCTGGGAGTCTCCTCCTCGACCCTCCGCAGCTGACTCGATATGCTCTGACATTGACCAGTAAAAATGCACAATGATCCTGCTGTGGCTTCAGCTAGCCTCTCCAGGCGTCTCAGCCAGGCAGTGGTGCAAACCACATACCCTGGGACTCTGTATGTGGCATGTCACACACGTTTGTCATTCTGGGTGTCCCTACACTGCAGTGTAGAAGGTGGCTCAGCAGAGTGAGCTTTCATACAAAACCAGGTGCTGGGGTCAGGACAGCCAGGCTGTCACCATCCCCACGGAGGCAGAGAGGGCAGAGTTCAGCACAGCCTCCTTCAAGGCCAGACTCTTCCCAGAAGGCCTGACTAGATCCAGAGGCAGTGGTCTGCTGACTCCAGCACCTTGGCATCTGATGGCGGCTCAGGCTCTTGGTCCTTAGACAAGGCACAGGAGAACAGAGCGAGCCACAACGAAGCTCAAAGCTCTTGGGCCAGCCATGACTGTGACATGGGTCTGTCAGCCCTAAACATACTCTACACACGCTCAACCCGTGGAAAGACCTGTGTGTGCCAGCAGAGTAGCGGTCGCCGGGCAGAGTAGGAGCAGTGGTCTGGAGAGGGAGCCATGGGTTCTCTGTCAGCTGCAGTAGTCACCCAAGACTGACAGGCATGGATGGGAGCTCAGTCCCATAGCTAGAACCCAGAAACGGGGCTACGGGAAGGAAGTACCAGGCAGAAAGGCTGAGTGCAGAGGGGGCAGGCGCCAGTTCCAGGGAGTTCCTCAGTGGCACAGACAGAGGTGGGCATGGCTACTGCAAATGTGTGCTCCTTTCCCTCAGGGGCTTGCTCATTCACGACGTGAGCCATCAAGTGGTGCTGCTGGGAACCTGGCACTCCGGTGGCATGAATGACTTGCCCTGAACTCTGCATCTAGAACTGGGATTTGAACCCAGGGCAGTGTGTCTCCAGAGGCCAGGTTGTGTTCCTCCCTCCAGTGCACATAGCACCCTCTTCCACCAGGACCCCTGGCAGGGCCAGCAGGGAGACTGCAGGGCCAGTGCAGAGGGAGGTACAAACACCACCCTGATCAGAAAGGGAGGCTGGGCCTCCTCTCGGATGCGATAGTTCTGGGGCTGGAATCAGGACTCTAATGGGGGCTGTGAGCACCAGCTCGGAGGCATTTTAAGGACATCCCTCCTGAGAAAGAAACCTGGCGTGATTGATGGTCCATTTCACAAAAAAAGGAAACTGAGGTAGACCTTATGCTAACGGCTAGGATGAAAAGACTGATCAAAATGGGGGTGAGCTGGGTAATGCCGGCGATGACGCAGGGAGCCGGCAAGGAAAGACACACACGCCCTCTTCAGGGCACTTCACTAGTGAGAGCTCTTGTCTGCCCCACACTGCCAGGTCAACAAGGCACACAAGGCCATGTTTTCATGGCCAGCTGGAGCCAGAGCCACCTCAGAAACTGAGGCCCAGTGTGGGAGAAACTCCAGTTTGGGGCCACTGTGAAGTCCACATGACAAGCAAGATGCATGACCAACAAGCGTTCAACAGCGCGGCCCTGTCCTAATCAGCAGCCGCAAATTCAACTCACACACTGCCTTCAAAATGTAGCGTCCTCTCCCCAAAAGTAAAGGTCTAGAGCAGGGCATGGCCCGGGGCTGCCCGCCTTTCTCCTACAAGTATTTGTCTTGGGTCAGAGGGAACCCGAGGCCGCCTGAGCCAAAGCGAGGTCCGTGGGCCACGAGGTGGGGACTAGGACAGTACCTGAGATCCTCTGCTGCTCCTGAGAAAAGTCAATTCCTTCTCCGATTGAGCTCATGATTTTCTCAATCTGAAACAGAAGGAAGAAAAACAGGAGAGGGGTCAATTTGGGGTCAGCACTGCCAGCTCGAGGCCAGTCCCACCTGGCTGTCTTCCTGGGGCCTAACTCAGCCCAGGGAGGGGTGGAGACACTCTGCAGGGCTCCAGATCGCAACAGTGTGGGGCTGAGGTAAAGATATGACCCCTTTCCTGACCAGGAAGTTCCCACTCCCTGTCCTAGCAGTCTGCACACGGGCACTGCTGACGGTGGAACTTAGGTCCCCTGAGAGGGCAGTGTCAACTCTGCTCTCTGTTATGCTCCAAGTGCCTAGAGTCACACTGGGCCAACCTTGAGCACAATACAGGTGCGCAGTGGCCATTGCTGCAGGTCGACCGCCTGTACAGGGGAACATCCCGGAGGTGGGGCAAGGAAACTCTTTTGCAGCTGGGAGGCCGGCTGGGGCTTTGACAGTAATGGGTGGAAAGAGAGAGACATTGACATTGCCCTTCCTGGGCCACAGAGACAGCTAGCCCCAGAGCATCCAAATGTCCTCGGCTAGGGCTGCGCCCCTCCCCCAGGGCCCCCCCCCCCCATGGACCATCTGTCTTAGAGCCTGGCTTGGGTTATAGGCTGCCCGGTCTGCTCCGGCCTCCCCCCCCCCCCCCCTTGGGCTGCAGTGATAATGAGCTCATTCACAGCTTCTTCCAAAGCCTCGGGAAAAGGGACCTTCTGTACCAGGGCTTGGACGCTTTTTCCCCCCTAAGTGCAAGTAAGGAGCCTGGGCCTGACAGGGAGAAAAACAACCCTCAGCTGGCCTCCAGCTGGCAGACAGGGCATGCAGCTGACACCCAGAAGAGCACAGGGACACAACAGAGGGACAGCAGGCTGGGGAAGGGGTGTCTCTGCTGGAGAGGCAGCTCCAGGCCAGGTCTGCACAGCCCCTGTGGTAAACAGCCACCCGCATGCACCCCTCCCTTCGGCTCTGGCCATTTCGGGTGCCCAGATGGGCAGGGAAAGTCCTTCCCCCCCTGAAGCCCAGGATGCAAGTGTATAGATCAGGTACGTATGCCTCCCACAAGGGCTGTGTGGATTAAAATATACCATATTCACACCTAGTGGTGACATGGCTCACAGTAGATGCTCCAAGTACTGTGCCTACCGAACCTCGGCTGTCCTCTGAAGACGCCAGCTTACTAAAGCCCAAATTTGAAGCTTAATAAATATTTGTATGTGTATGGTGTTTTGCCTGTATCACAGAGGTTCCTGGTGCCTGTGGAGGCTAGCAGAGGGCATAGCATGCCCGGGAGCTGGAGTTACAGACAGCCCTGAGCCACCACATGGGTGCCGGCAATCAAATCAAAGGCTGCTTGCCAGCAGCAAGCACCCTTAAATCCTGAGCCATCTTCCACCCCACTCAGGGCATATTCTGACTTCTGTTCCTTTGCTGTTTGTTTTTGAGACAGGATCTTTCTGTGTAGCCTTGGCTGGCTTGGAACTCACTGTAGAGACCAGACTGGGCCGGAACTTACAGAGGTCCTCCTGTCTACCTCCCAAGTACAGCACTGCGCCTGGTCCCCGATGACCAGGGAGCAGTGCTCCTCCTGCTTGCCTCCCATTACTTGGTTCTCCCTACCCTTTAAGGTGATGTCTCAGACTCAGGCAAACATGAGGGTGGCCCCAGCTTTCCACTCCATGAATATTGCTTTTCCCACGAGCCACACCCTGGGCCTTTTTCACAGTCCATGAAGAAGTTTAACGGATGAGAGTCAGTGTGGTTCTCATGTTTAACAGATCCTTGGGGCATCTATGGGTATTTTCTCATTGCCAGGGGCTGCAATGAGCTCTGTTCCACACGCGTCCTTGCACACATTTACAGGCAAACTGGTGGGGTCACTCTGTGAATCTGCGGAGCGTCTACCAGGTAACACACAGCAGAGCAAGCAGCACGGTCTGGGGAGGCAGCTCAGTGGGTAGTGCTGGCCATGCAGATGTGTGGCCTTGAGTGAGGGTCCCACAAATGCTCATGAAGACAAACGTGCTGGCTACACCTATAACCTGAGTGAGGACTGGGAGAGGCGAGGGAGACAAAAGAACCCCTACAGGCTAGCGAGCCTCAGTGCGCAGGGGCAAACAAGAGACCCTGTGTTAAAGAAGTCCACCCACCTCCACATGTGCACGTGACGAGGCCCTGTGAGTGCCCGCTGCACTGACACACATGTAGACACAGCCAGTGGCAGGTCATAGAATCCCTCCTCCCGTCCACAGCCAATTCTATTAGACGTTGCCCAGAAATGGTGCTCACCAACACACCCTGTCAGTTCATCCCATCTGCACAGCGTCTACTTGTGATGTCTGCCTTTTCAGAGTTAGAGCTTTTCTGTAATTTCAACACAGGGGCACCCGCCTCCTGCAGACCACACCCTCTTTTCCTGGAGAGGCTCGCCCAGCCCAGCCCAGGTCTCAAGGCCTGAGTTGCAGGATCCTATTATGGAAGCCTCAGAGCTGGGCAAAGAGCAGGTCCTCAGAGAAGCCTCTGCATCCTTCTCCCTTCCTGGATGTCTGCAGTGAGAGAGAGGCACTCAGGGTGGGGAGTTTTCCCTACACAGGGTTCTGAGAAGGCCCTGCATTCCTGGGGTGGTGCCACTGTGGGAAGATGGGAGCATCCATGCAGGCTCCCTGGGAGTGAAGTCAAGTGCAGTTCATCTCCTGGGCATGGCAGGCACACGGCAACTAAGTGAACAACGAATGACGGGAACTTCCACTACTTAGGCCTAGTGACGAAAGCCTGTTCCAAGGCCACGTGCCAAACCTTGAGTGGAAAGTGCTGAAGTGGGTGGTGGTCCTGCCTATTCTTTCATTTCTGAGATCTCCCAGAGGGCCATTCGTCAGGAGTGCTGCTGGTCCCCAGGACCACCCACATGTGCCTGGAGGCCAGCACAAGCCAGCAGGCCAGCACAAGCCAGCATTTCCACTGCCCACCTATGAACCTACGCTGTGGACACTGCCAGGATGCTGTGTCAAACTTTCTACTGTTCTGTAGGCTGCCACAGCCAGGTCAAGCTGAAGAGTCTAGTGTGCGGAGGAACTGAAGGGCATGCCAGTGCCTGCCAGCTTGGGGCTCAGGGAGGCAGAGGCAGGCGGATCTCTGTGAGTTTGAAACCAGCCTGGTCTACATAGTGAGTTCTAAGTCAGCCAAGGCTACTCAGAGAAACCCTTTATCAAAAACCAAACAAATGGGCTGGAGAGATAGCTCAGCAGGTTAAGATCATTGTCTATTTTTCCATAGGTTCTGAGTTCAGTTCCCAGCAACCACATGGTGGTTCACAGCCATCTACAATGAGATCTAGTGCCCTCTTCCGGTGTGCAGGCAGAACACTGTATACGCAATAAAATAAAAATCTTTAAAAACAAACAAGCAAGCAAACAAACAAAAACTGGAAATGACCCATTTAGGTAAGTTTTCAGGATGCCAGGGCATCATGAAGTGCACTCCCCAAACGGTTGGGAGCAAACACGGGCTACATGCCTACTCACAGGCCCCAGGATCCTGAATGCCTGCAGCTGCACGTGGGAAGTGGGCCTACCCAGCCACTGTGGAGTGTTGTGTGTGCCAGGAAGTGTGTGAGATGCAGACAGCTTCCAGTGTACATTGGAGGCCTGTGACAGGAAACCTCCCTTTTGGGCAACACTGTGTCCAGAGGCTCCCATTTCATGTGGGTTCGGCAGCTGGGGCTCTACGGGGAGGAGAGGAATTGCCTCCCTCCTACTGTTGCAAGTAGGAATATTAAAGGTGGTATTTCACCAGAGCAGCAGGGCTGGCTACATCTTCCACCCCTTCCTGCTGCCTAGGGCGCTGTCCCTGGCACACCTGGGATTCCCCAGTGGTCAGACAGTTTTAACCATGTGTTTGAGTGATGCTGAGAACCATCAAAGGGGAAGGCCTTTTTCAGGGCTTTAGATATAACCCTGTGTCTTTTTTTTTTTTTTTAAAGATTTATTATGTATACAGTGTCCTGCCTGCATGTACACCTGCAAGCCAGAAGAGGGCACCAGATCTCATTATAGATGATTGTGAGCCACCATGTGGTTGCTGGGAATTGAACTCAGGACCTATGGAAGAACAGACAGTGAGTGCCTTTAACCACTGAGCCATCTTTGCAGCCCCTGGGAAGATTTTTAAGTGCACAGCAGCATGACCTGCTCCCAGGCCGGGCTTGGCAGTGTTTCTGGGGGTGTGAGATGCTGAGGATCCAGCAACAACGCTTCAGCCCACTCCACCCTGTCATGTGACCACTGATGCAGTCAGGGAGCCCTAAAGATGCTATCAGCGACACTCATAGACCAGGACCACTTGAGCACGTGTGGTACCCTCTGCGCATGCTCAATTGCTTCTAAGAGCCTCTTGAGAACGCATGGTCCGCCCCCTGCGCATGCTTGGTGGCCTTTCCGATCAGCCAGGCACTCAGCCTGGAGTGGGCGGATTCGCTCTCTGGAAAAGGGTCACCAGTGAAGAGCTACGCTATCTTTTTCTTCCCCTTCCAGACTGAGTTGTGTAGAGCCCCAGGAAAGACGAAGATGGATTGAAGTACATTATTTGTCCTGATTTCCTAATCTTGTCAACGGCTTTTAGAAGAAGCCAGGATGTCGTGGAGAAGCAGGGGAGGGAGGGTGGATGGGCCAGTGGGTTAAGGGCTCTTCTCAGGCAGAGACTGGCAGCTACAGGAACAGTGGGCAACTTTCCTCACAGCCGACTGTTAGCCTCAGCATTAGTCTCATCACAGGAGAGTACCCAGATTGATACCATATTTATTGTGGTATCCTCTTACTCCAACTTACTTTCCCTTTCTGCTTGCCTTCTCTCAAGGTCCCTTTTCTTCCAGGTTAAGTGATAACAGAGCTGTTTCATTTCAAACGTGCTTTGTCCTGCCCTACAAAAAGCCTACCCTCAAGTGGGGTGTGGTGGCGCACGCCTGTAACCCCAGCACTCAGGGAGGCAGAGGCAGGTGGGTCTTTGTGAGTTTGAGGCCAGCCTGGTCTACAAAGCAAGTTCAGGACAGGCAGGGCTACACAGAGAAACCCTGATTGAAAAATCCAAAAATAAGCCGGGCGTGGTGGCGCACGCCTTTAATCCCAGCACTCGGGAGGCAGAGGCTGGCGGATCGCTGTGAGTTCGAGGCCAGCCTGGTCTACAAAGTAAGTCCAAGATGGCCAAGGCTACACAGAGAAACCCTGTCTCAAAAAAAAAAAAAATCCAAAAATAAATAAATAAATAAAATAAAAAAGCCACCCTCTGTGGTTGCTCTAGACACAGAGTGGCTCCTGCAGCCTTGGAGCACCTCCACTCCAACAGCCACCAACTGGGTCCCTTCTCCACCAGGGGCAGGCTTGAGGTGGCTAGGTTCTTGGTCAGTCTGACTGGATTTGGAGTCTCATGAGACACACTTCTGTGCATTTCTGTGAGGATGTTTCCAGAGAGGTTTAAGTGAAAAGACACCCCTGGATGTGCCCAGAGACTGAACAAGGAGGAAGTGACCTGAGCAAGACTCTGTCTCAGCCTCCTGACTGTGGAGCAGCGTGACCATTAGCCCTACAGCGGTGGACCGCACCGTCAGAATGTAGGCCGAAGTGACCTTTCATTTCTCTAAGCTGCTTCTGTCACAGCAAAAGGAAACATGTGGCTGTGACAGGAGCATGATGGGAGAAGGGAACAGGACCGTTGCCAAGTGGCCTCCTCCTGTCTGGACAACCCACTCTGAAAGCAGTCTTTGACTCAAAGTCTCGGGAAACTGCTGAAAAAGAGAAAAACTGGGAGACCTAGATTCCAATTAACTTTATTACGGCTCACCACATAACTCTGGGTTATGTGCCAGGTATTGGCTTTAAAAAGTGGGACAACTATCTAAAAGATTAATGAGACTTCGTATTTGGGTTCTGGTCCAGTTTATGCTTAGTGTTTGGCACGTGCAGGAGGGACACAGGACAATCACATAGCCTAAGGTCCGGGGCACAGGCCCCTGACTGGCTGGGGACCCTGCTTCTAGTGTCTCCTTCCGTCTCCAGGCCTTCCTCCAGGCCTGCTGTGTGTGTGCTGTGATTAAGGAGAGGCCCAGGAAAGCAGCAGCAGCAGCAGCCGCCCGCCGCGCAGGCCTGGCCCCCTCAGCAGTGGAGCTGTGGTAGTGGAGGAGGGGTGGGTGCAGCATCTACCTGCTCCTCAGGCCTATAGCCAACAGCTGTCTGTAGTCCAGGCAGTCAGATGATAAGTGCCTGTACACCATCGCACCCATCAGCCTCCCCAAGGCCTCCTGGCACACCATCCCTAATTACTGCTGCACAGGAAGAAGTTGGAGACAGGAAGCTGACAGACCCCAAACCTTATTTTCATCCTGAAGTCTTCCCGTCACACACAAGGGCACACCCTGCACTGCTAAACACTCACTTAGAGGAAGCAATAGATCAGGCAAACAACTGCCAAGGAAAATGCCAGAGGAGTAGGTGCCCGAGGGACTCTAGGTGGGGCTGGGTGGGAACTGCCTGGGAAGGGCAGGAGGGAACGTCTTGGGGTCACAGTACTCTTCCGCGTCCTAACAGAATCTGGGATTACACAATGTGGGCGTCTGTCAAAGCTTATGCAATGACACCTATGACGTAAGCATGTCCCTGAGTATGTGCCACCCATCCCTCCTGGCCCAAACTATAAACAAGTACTGAACTCTAGTTAATGACACAGCTTCTTAGGTCTAGGGATGAAACGTACTTATGCCTGCAACTTACCCAGAGACATACCAAAAATAACTTGTCTTGCTAAGTGGACAGAGGGATGGAGGGGCTAAGATGCATAGCAGGCTGAGTCAAACGGCAACCACAGAATCTAGGCCTCAGTTCTGGCCACCAGACACTCTCTGTCCTGACCATTCAACTTTCTGTAAACTACGGCATAAAAATCCTGCGAAAAAAGGTTTCAGGAGCAAATCTTTTAGAAAATATCAAATTATACACCCAACACAGGTTTGCTTTTCATCTGTGAGGAATTTTCTGCTCAACATGGCATAACCAAAGCTGTGCCCAGAAGAGGCCACACAGATAAAGATTTGGGGAGCTGGCCTCCCTGTCCTTCCTCACACGGCTCAGGCTGAGGGTCTCCCACAGTCTGTGCTGTTGTCTCTATCTGGAACCAGGCAAACCCCAGGCCCTGCAGGCCACTCTGCTACGAGTGTCCTAAAAAAACCAGAACCTGGGACATTGGTCATGCCCACCACATGCCACTGGAGTTGAGTGACGTGAGCAGAGTGAGCAGCCTGGAGGAGCTCGTGGCCAGCAGCACACACTCATATCCCTCAAGCCTGAGGCAACAGACTCGGGGCCTCCACACTCCTGGGAAGCTGGGTGTGGTGGCACACACCTGCGATCCCAGCACTCAAGGAGGCAGAAGACGACGGATCGCTGTGATTTTGAGGCCAGCCTGGTCGACAGATCTAGTTCAGAACAGCCAGGACTTCACAGAGAAACCCTGTCATGAAAAATCAAAACCAAAGCCAAAAGAAGCGCAACCACTCCCAGGATATGGAAGGAGCAGAGGTGTGTGAAGAGCATATTGGGGTAGCCTGCTCTTGCTTCCGGAGCCTGTGTGTCCCTGGAAACATCACAGCTCAAGCCTTGCACCCTGCTAGTTCGGCCAGGAGATGCAAAGGACTGGCCACCAGCGACATCCATGCTCCCAGAGCTTAAAACCTGTGGCTCTGACTGAGCATTATCCACTGATGCCTGTGTCCAGCTTATTTGGGGCTAGGCTATGCTCTGTGAAGCTCAGGACAGGATTTCAGATAGGTCAGATGGACATCGCCAAAGGTAGAAATCAGGCGTGGGAATAAAATCCTAAATTCAAATTCTGCTCTCTCCATCCCATTCATGAGCGGAATCTTGGAGAAACCATCACCCATCTGAGCTTTACCACGACAGATTCTTCAGGCGTTGGATCACTGCATGGCCGATGACTGTTTCCCCGCTCCCTGTTCCCCTAAGCCAGGGTCACCATGCAGCCCAAGCTAACCTCAAACTCATGATTCTCCTGCCTTAGTTTCCCCAGTGCTAGGCTTTAGGGTATGTACTAGCATGCTCAGCTCTTTCCTTCTCTGAAGGCTGCTGGGAAAGCTTTAGCTGCTATAGAGAGCACAGACCTGAGAGCAGCCTGCTTTTCCAGAAAGGGCGCATGAGGCCTGTGTCCTGGTGTAATTCCTTCATTCCTAGATGTCATCAGCCTAGAAGACAAGGTTCTGTGATCCTTACTCCAGAGGGGTCTGGGCATCATCCTGGGGGTGGGGGCGTTAGCCTGGGCCTCCTCAGGCCAGAGCAGGAAGTGAGTCCTGAGGGCCTCCTAGCTCAGTCCTTGGAAATGTGAGCTGGAACTGACTCATCATCTGCCTCCTGCTCTGTAGCCCACCTGAGCGGAAGCCACCCTTCTGTGCCCACCTCAGCTGAAGCCACCCTCTGTGCCCACCTGAGCGGAAGCCACCCTCTGCAGCCCACCTCAGCTGAAGACACCCTCTGTGTCCACCTGGGCGGAAGCCACCCTCTGTGCCCACCTGAGCGGAAGCCACCCTCTGCAGCCCACCTCAGCCACCCTCTGTGCCCACCTGAGCGGAAGCCACCCTCTGTGCCCACCTCAGCTGACGCCACCCTTCTTGCTCTGGGTAACATCCCTGGAACTGCGTGTGCGGGGAGCTGCCTGACAATCCTCCCTCGCTTACTGTGAAGAGGAAGACCGCCATAATTCCATGGTTTACACTCATTGCATCCTAAAATAAACAGAATTCCACCTAAAAACTAGTTCAAAGCCAGGTCCTGTGGAGATAAACCAGAGGGAAAGGGCAGAAAGTGTTCCCGCCCCTGTGAACAATAGCTCACTTCCTGGACACAGCTGGTGGTGCCTTCTCCACGCAGGACAAACTGTCCCTGTGAGGGAGGGGCTTCCTGGTAGGAGCTGAGGGGCAGCTCCAGTAGGGTGGAGGGGAGGACTGCAGGCTGCCCTCCTGCCCTCATGCCTGCACGAGTTCCTCCAAGAGCTGCACAGCGGTCTTGAAACGGGCACAGTGCGCTGGGGTCCGCTCTGTAGCCCCTGGCCACCTTCACCTCACTGACCTGCAGACTAGTTAACACCACAGCATGACCTTCGTCAGCAACTGACAGGCATTGCAAGGCTCCCGGCTGCAGGTTAACATCCAGCACCCACAAGTCAAGAGAGTTGGGAATCTGTTAATGGTGCTCACGTTTGCAGATGAAAATGAGAAGCCGAGCCGGGCGTGGTGGCGCACGCCTTTAATCCCAGCACTCGGGAGGCAGAGGCAGGCGGATCGCTGTGAGTTCGAGGCCAGCCTGGACTACAAAGCGAGTCCAGGGCAGCCAAGGCTACACAGAGAGACCCTGTCTCGAAAAACAAAAAAAAAAAAAAAAAAAAAAAGAAAATGAGAAGCCGGAAGCCGGGGCGTGGTGGTGCACACCTTTTACCCCAGCACTCGGGAGGCAGAGGCAGGGGAATTACTGTGAGTTTGAGGCCAGCCTGGTCTACAAAGTGAGTCCAGAACAGCCAAGGCTACAGAGAGAGAAACCTTGTCTCAAAAAACAAAGAAAAAACAAAAAACAAAACAAAAAAACCAAAAAGAAAGAAAGAAAGAAAATGAGAAGGCGGGCGGGGGTATGCCCATAACCTTAGAGCTTGGAAGGCTAAGGAAGAGGCTGGAGAATCCGAGGCCAGCATGGGCTATAGCAAGATCATTTCTAAGCTTAAGAGGATAAGTGAAACAGGGCTGCGACCATAGCTAGTACTAGAGTAAGTGCTTAGCATATGTGATCTGCAGCCCCAGCCCTACCCCACAGGGAGAAAGAAAAGAAAATGTAATTAAATGTTACAAAAGTAATGAAACAACCAAACATGCTGTTTCTGTGACATCCAGGTAGATACTTCAAAGACACACAACAGTGGGCAGATTTTGAAAATGTGTTTTTGAATTAAGTGTAGTTTGAGAAGTTATGAAAATTCTATACTCAAGACTGGTTCCCAAGTGACTTCATCCTGGCTTTATTTATAAGAAAGTCAAACTGCAACAGCAGTCAATGGAGCATCATGGACGTGGCTCTCATCACCAAGAAAGGCAGAGAACACAAACTAAGCAGAGCCACAGAGACCAGGTTCCCTTCCAGAGCGGACACACACCCCTTTAGCTCAAAGTAAATCCTTTAAAACAAATGACACCAGGTTGTGGTGGCTTGAGCCGTTAATTCCAGCCCTCTGGAGGCAGAGGCAGGTGGATCTCGGTGAGTTCGTGAGTTTGAAAATAGGCTGGTCTATAAAGTGAGTCCAGGACAGCCAGGGCTATTACACAGAGAAACACTGTTTCAAAAAACAAAACAAAAGCCAAATGCCATCCTCCTTTAACAGGGCCTGTAACTAATCTCTGAGCCCCCACGCAAGCGGCTGTGCCAGAAGCTCCCATGAAACACGGGACATGCAGAAGAAACCCCCGGAAGCTGGAGCCTCATAAACAGGGCAACAGTTACTTCCCAAACACCTCCGTCATCAAATGCTCTCTGAGCTCGCTTTTTCTTAGGAAGCCCCAGGCGGAAGCTGCCTCCTCCTCCTCCGAGGAAGATCCTGCTTGAACAGGGTGCTAAGCTTTCATTACTAGCTTGGCGGGATACACAGCCAAAGCCTGGCCTTTCCGACCTTCCCAGCAGAGCACGCGGGTCTTCCCACCTGGGAAGCTCCAGCTGCCTCCTCACCACCTCACTGCCAGGAGCTCTGCCAGGAGTTCACAGTGACGCCCACGAGAACAACTGAGGCCCTTCCTCTTGGGCGTCCAAGGAGAAGAAAGAGAGGGTTCTTAGACTCCCAGCTGCGCATCAGCACAGCAGGCCCTTCATGATTTCCACGGCAGTGACCGATACCCACCTACAGCTGTCACCACACGCCCTTCCCTGCTCCTCCTCACAGTACCACCATCCTTCATTTGCCACCTCTGCCAGTGTTGGTACAGAACACAGGGTTCCTAGGAGTGGAGGAGCCACAGCTCAGTGCTGGGAGCACATATGGCTGAGGGAATGGGAGGACACAGAAGGACTGAGGCCAGAAGAAAGGCAGCCTGTACAGGGAGCTCGGGAAGCCAGCTCCACTGGCCGCCCTCTGTGGTTTCCCATTAACAAAGCAGCACAGGGATACATGGCGCCCTCAGAAAGGCTCTGAGATCTGCCAAGGGAGCTGCAAGGTGAGACTATGAAACAGCCATTTTTCTCAGGAAGGACATTAAGCAGCACACAGGCCAGGGAAAGGCAGGAGGCCATCTTTGTACTAGGAGACTCCTAGGCTGCCCTACCTGCACACTGAGAGTGCTCCTCAGGTCTGGGAGACCCCTAGGCCGCCCTACCCGCATGCTGAGAGTGCTCCCCAGGTCTGGGAGACCCCTAGGCCGCCCTACCCGCATGCTGAGAGTGCTCCTCAGGTCTGGGAGACCCCTAGGCCGCCCTACCCGCATGCTGAGAGTGCTCCCCAGGTCTGGGAGACCCCTAGGCCGCCCTACCCGCGCACTGAGAGTGCTCTCCAGCCTCAGCCTGCGTGAAGCTCCAGCAGTAGCCTTGCCCTCAAGCCCAGTTGTTGTGTAAGCATGGCTCCGTGCCAAGGCCAGGCCTTAGAGGCTGTGTGTGTATGCAGGCTTCAGACAAAGACTGGGTGCTTCTGCCTCTGAGAGAAGACCTGCCAGAGGAGCCAGGGAAGACCCAGCTTATCAATGCCAGAGCAAGAGCAGGACAGCTGCTTCTCTCAGTGTTTCTCCTAATCTTACAAGAGCACACTTCTGGTTATTTATCGGATTTCCACCAATTTCTCTGTCTCCCACTTTTGTTCCAATAATCGATAAAGACTTAGAAAGAAACCTGGGATCACTTCAGGCAGCTTTGTTCCCTCCCTGTTCTAGGGCAACAGGGACGAGGGAAAGACTGGGCAGGTAGTGCAGACAAAGGATCTCAGAGAGGCCCAGGTTGTCACGTGGGCCTGCCAGCTCTGCTGCTAACTGGGGTGCAGTGTGCCTTCTGAGATGTCCCTTTGCATGACTGTACGTGAGCTGGTGCAGGGTGAGTGTGCAGGCTGGAGGAGCCATCTACAGACTCACTCTGAGCGCAGGCTACGTGTACATGCCAGAATCTCACATGCCCTCCTCCAGGGTTGAAAATAAACAGATTGGCTCTAGTCAAAACTGTGAGGCCCAAAGCTTCTACACTTCACCCCACCCCATTTGCTCCCCAATACTGGAATAAGTGAGATGACCAGTGTAGGCTCCTTCTTCCGTGCCTGTGAGGGCAGGTGGACAGGAGGACACAGGAGGGACGCCTGTGGGGTGGGGAGCAGGGACTCTGCGAGTCTCTAGATCAATCAGGGCAGCAGGAGGAGACTCACAGCTGCTTAGTAGCTTAGACTAGCTGGACCAGGTGCACTGGCTAAGTCTCGCTTCTTGCCTTTGGCCAGCCCCCACTGACTCTGTGACAGGGAGGGGCAGATACAGAGCAGCCCCTGGTGAAGGCACCCTGAATGGTGTCCCACCAACTCAGATGCTGGGGCCTCACCCAAAGGTGAAAACAGTATGTGTCACCAAGGCCTTGCCACAGGAGTATGGTATCCAAAACCCAGGAGGAGAACCTTCACAAGGGGCTGGTCATGTCATCTGGGACCCTCTTGGTGTCTACAGGTCACCTGATCTGTGGAAGTTGCTCTAGCGCCCGACACTAACTCATATACCATGCTTGAACATCCACAAGTGAACAAGACCAGTGGGCACTGCCATCCTTTCCTCTCCACCCCCCAAACAGTGGGCAAAGACACCTCCGACAAGGTGGCCTCCAGCCAGGGCACAGTATGTCCCAGTTCAACAGAGTACACTTAACGGGAGGTATGGAATGCTAAGGCCATCAACTTTTTGTGACGCACGGGACCGAAGTACAAAGCTGAGGTCAGATGAGGGAGACCTCTGTGCTGACCCCAGTGCTCTGTGTAGGACGCTGCTGTGGTGTGTGTCTGTCAGTTATGGGACACTTCCCCACAGGCACAAACTAGGGAATGGCACCAAACAAAGGACTTCATGGAACTATTTCTGTAACTTCCAAAGTTAAACATGGAGATGAAGAGAAAGAATGTCAAGTGGACCATGCACTTCTTTTCGTCAGAGAAAGAGCAGCCGAGCCCAAACACCGGGAAGGAAAGAGATAACAGAACCTTGGTTCTCTTCTGCTGTGGCCCAGCTACACAGGGTGGAGGCCAGGCTCCGTCCTCACTAGTCTGGCAGGCATGTAAGACGTCAGGGCACCTCCTCAAGGGAGACCGGTACAGGGGCAATGACAACCACTGTGGACGGGAGTCTGGGCTGAGGCGGGGGCAGGGGGCAGGCAGGGGTGGGGGGAGGCAATGAACTCGGGGGGGGGGGACCACAATGGACCTGGTGACTTTGCTGGTGAGGATCCGGTAGCCATTCTGATTTCTACTCCCTGTCACTAGAGCCTCTGCTCCCCTTTCCACCTCTCCTGAGGAGAGGGCCCCAATGTCAGCAGCATCACTACTCAGTTTGTGTTCTTCCTCACTGAGCGGGGGGGGGGGGGGGGGGGGGGGGGGGGGCGGGCAGGATGCTCTCACAATGTGTGTGTGTGTCCCCCCTGTCGCCCAGGCAGTTTCAGCTCCTCTGCTGCTTGCAGCCGGCTTTCCTCTGCAGTGTTCCCAAGAGCCAAAGGCTGCACACAGGACAGGAGAGGCCTTGGAAACAGGTCACTGAGCGGTTTCCCACAGTCTCTCACACTGTCCTTGCAACTGTAAACCCCTGTAGCTCCTGGAAGGGGACATCTTAATCCCCTGGTGGTGCACATCTTTAATCCCAGCGCTCTAGAGGCAGAGACAGGTGGGTCTTTATGAGTTTGAAGCCAACTTGGTCTACAAAGTGAGTTCCAGGCCAGCCAGGGCTACACAGAGAAACCCTGTCTCAAAAAACAACCACGTAAGTATTAGTGACCTGTCCTGCCTCCCTCTAGGGGAGCATTTCACACTGCAGCCTTCATCTCTAGCTGAACCCCAGAGTTTAAGGAGGTCTGTGCCCTGCAGCCCAGGATAGTTTTCTTCCCAGGAGGTTCCCCCTCTCAGCTCCTATCCGCCCCCCTCCAAGTTACCTCCAAATGGGCAGTTTGCATTTAATTTCTGCTTTTGGAAGACTGGACCTAAGAGGTGCCCACAGGGGAACAAGGGCCAAAATGCCAGTGCAGTGAGTATTAATGTGTGGGCGGCTAGCAGACAGCCAGAGCCACTCAGAGCCCAGGTAAGGTAGGAAGATGTGAGCCTACAATGTGAGTGTGACTTGCTGGACATTCACAGCTGTTGCATGTGTGAACTACTAATTACCCTGGCATGCCTATTAAATGTGCTGGCTAAACCTTGCATGAAACCAGTGTGGAGGGTGCTTGGGCCCTAAGCATTTGAAGCGGGCTCCTCACACTCTGTGAGCATGAGAGCCCTCAAAGGGCTGCTCAGAGCCAGAAGACCACTGCGGCCCAGGTTCCCAAGCCTGGGGGACGAGAGCAGCGGGAGCACTCCCCATGGTGCGTCTGTGGAGCTATGGCGCTGGCCTCCCACCATACTTCTGTGTGACAGCACAGGATGACCACTGTACAGGCTACCGAGAAACAGGCAGCACTAGCTTGCCCTGTATAGCAGTCACTGGCTCACACTGGGTTTGTACAATGATAGCTTACACCAAGAAAGGTAAGAATACCTCTGCCACTCAGGCAGGTGGCAGGAGACTTGGGAGTACTCACGCACTCAACAAGTGCCCTGTCTGTGCCATGGTGTTGCTAAGCAACAGGGACCTAGGCTGTCAAAGGTCAGGTGAGACTCTGAGGTCACATCCTTGCTTGTATTTAAGACCGTCTTGTTCTTGTGCTCAGAAAGCAGAGCTGCAGAAACATGCTGCCTGCTGCAACCAGCCAACCACGATGGTGGGCAGGCCAAGGACTGCCAGTGTCTGGGCCCAAGGACCTTCCTGGCTGGCTGGCTGGAGTCTACCATGGTTCAATGATTGCCAACTAAAGGCATTACCAAGGTGGGACAGCACTACTATGCCAACAGCTGCCTAAACTGCAGAAGTGCCGGCCGTGAGGTCGTGCTCTTCACTGGCCCTCTCCTGGCATACCCCGACAGTTAATCACAGCACCGCTGAAGGGAAACCTGGCTGCACACTAGGACTGAAAGCTGTGGTAGCCTCAACAGGGTTTTTTTTTGTTTTTTTGTTTTTTTTTTTGGTTTTTCGAGACAGGGTTTCTCTGTGTAGCCTTGGCCATCCTGGACTCACTTTGTAGACCAGGCTGGCTTTGAACTCACAGCGATCCGCCTGCCTCTGCCTCCCGAGTGCTGGGATTAAAGGCGTGCGCCACCATGCCCGGCTCTCAACAGGGTTTTAAATGAGCCCTCCTGCTTGGAACGCAAAGCAGGCAGGAGTGCAGAGGGGTGGAGCAGCCACCTGTGAAGGGCGTCCAGCCACTGGTGAGTGAGGGCTGTGGCTGCAGGAGGCCACCAAGCCCTGTCCTTGCAGGGGATATGACACCCGTGGATGACAATAAGTCTGTGGGCCGAGGACAGAAAGGAGAGTGGCTCTCTTCAGAAGGCCCAGGAGAGCCAGCCTTGGACACTGAGCAGCCAGGCTTCAGGTAGGGGAGAATTCTGTCATAACAGACACATACTCTAAGACCAAATGGGGCTGAAAGGGTGGAAGCAGAGTCCTCAGGGCTGGCCAACCTGACTCCCATCCTTTTCTGGCATGCCTTTAAAAAGAGCCCCATAAAGCTATCCTTGTTGATCTAACAACAAACCCAAGTCAGACAGAAGCTTAGGGAGACAAACCCTCGCCCTCCTGAACAGCCCCGCTCTCAAAGCTCCTTCTGATGAGCTCCTGCACACCAGTGTGTCCTTCATCTCCACCCCTCACCCGCAGGCACCCTGCACGGCCTGACACACAGTTGGCATCCATAAATACCTGCTGAGAGGAAAGGGTTCTGTCCCAGCCTGGTCAGCCACTGGCAGCGAGGCTGAGAACAGGGTTCCAGGGAGGCCAGCCAGCGCCCTGGTGCCTGTTACTCAGGGAGAGTGTTCCTAAGCCAACCTGTCTCACCTCCTCGCATAGCAACGAGTCCCTGGGGTTCCCCACAGCCAGTGTCAGCTGAGCTGTTTATGTTTTAAGACACCAGCCGAGGTCGGAGCACCTGTCTTAGCTGTGGAGGCTAAGGTCGAGACTAAACCTATGTGCCTGGTGACTTTGCACCTCCAGCCTGTGTGCCCGGTGACCTCACACCTCCAATCCAAGGTTGAGGATAAGCCTGTGTACCCAGTGACCTCGCACCTCCAGCCTGTGTGCCCAGTGACCTCGCACCTCCAGCCTGTGTGCCCAGTGACCTCGCACCTCCAACGTGACCTCGCATCCCAAGTCGTGCTCTGCTTCATTTCTGCTCCTTCCACTCAGTTTTGTAGCTTTGTTTTTTAGCCTCCAACAATCTCAGCTCAGATGTGTGAAGTTTCCTTTCCTTTCCTAGATCAACATACACATGCACACACATTCACTCTCTCTCTCTCTCTCTCTCTCTCTTTCTTTCTTTCTCGAGACAGAGTTTCTCTGTGTAGCCTTGGCTGTCCTGAACTTTGTAGACCAGACTGGCCTCCAGACTGGCCTTGAACTCACAGCGATTCACCTGCCTCTGCCTCCTGAGTGCTCGGATTAAAGGAGTGTGTCACTACGCCTGGCTTGGAAATGTATTTCAGTTAGGACAATAAAAAGTATAGTCTAAACAGGAAATACAGGGCACAGCAGACTTGACTAGGACATGTGCTCCCAAACGCAGAAAGAGCTCCCCAGGCCTGGGCCTGATCTGGGGATGCTGTCACTTACCTGTTTGATCACGCTGACCCAAGGCAGGTAAGTGACCTTCATGCCACTTAGCGTGTGTCTGAGAGACATGTTGGGTGGGGCTGGGGGGGTGCCTTCTCCCACCCCATCCAGCTTCCCAGTGTGCCTCAGGTCTGACTCCAGGGAGAAGTCAAATAGAGGACCTCCCCACAGCTGGCCTACACAGGGTAAAAAAACAGTACTTTCTCCTTAAAAAAGGAAAGCAACGGCAAGCAGCAGAAAGACAGTAAGACAGCAACTAGCTCCCTGCAGACACCCTCTAGGCCAAGAGTAAACTCCGAGACACAGCAAGGGGCTGTTCTTACCAAGCAGGTAAGGGGCTAGGGGCTGAGGGCTGGCAGGACACACTTGGTGTATATTCTTTTGTGGACAGAGGAACAGTGGTGCCCTAGCAGACTTCTCTCAGGAGCGGCGCAGCAGCAGCCTGCCCAGGCCTACCCAGGGAAGTAGACCAGGGCAGGAGGGACTTGAGAGGACCAGTCGGCCTCAATCACCCCCTCAAGGGCAGATTCTTTTTTTTTTTTTTTTTTTTTTTTTTTTTTTTTTTTAGGATTTATTTATTTATTAAGTATACAGTATTCTGCCCAAATGTATGCCTGCACACCAGAAGAAGGGACCAGATCTCACTATAGATGGCTGTGGGCCACCATGTCATTGCTGGGAATTGAACTCAGGACCTTTGGAAGAGCAGACAGTGCTTTTAACCTCTGAGCCACCTCTCCAGCCCTCAAGGGTAGATTCTAACTGAGTTCTTTGTCAGGGCTGAAGTGAATGCATCCATAGCCGAGCTCAACACTCACTGTAAGAACAGCAGTTCTTGAACTCTGGTGCCTCATATTTGACCATGTCCCCTGGATGGGGAGACCTGGTGGCACTCAGAGGAAGGATAGCAGGCTACCAAGAAGAGACTTGATACCCTATGAGCATATACAGGGGGAGGAAATTCCCCCTCAGGAACAGTCATAGGGGAGGGGAATAAGGGGAAAATGGGAGGGAGGGAAGAATGGGAGGATACAAGGGATGGGATAACCATTGAGATGTAACAAGAATAAATAAAAAATTAAGGGGAAAAAAACAAAAAACATAAAGAACAGCAGTTCTTGCCTAGATCGAACGGTGCCTTCAAGAGGAATTTAGCACAGGAAAAGCAAGCCTGCATGGAGCGAGGCTAGACTTCTGAGCTCACACACCAAGGGACATTTATCAAGCCTGACTTCTTCATCAGCAGCATGCTCTAATTTTTTAAAAAAGGTTTTGAAATATTTAAATAAATCGATGCCACCAGCATCATGTATGTCAGCGACGTGAACCCTGGCTTTGTTGACTACACTCCTAAAGAGCAATTCACAGATGTTTACACGGCACCACCTCGGGGATGTGCTGAGCTGGAGTTCTGGGGGACTAATGGGGACAGACAAGTCACCTGTGCAGGAGCCGGCCTGTCTCTCTCAAGGAAGTGCACACCACTGGCTTCTTTCGCCTTCCAGTCTAGTGCCAAACTCATTTTTGCTCTGGACTTACATTTGGGGCCTTGAAAACAGAAAGAACTTTCTCCAGAGACTTCTTTCTGTGCGTATGTTGTTAATGGGGAAAGAGCAGAGAATGGAGTTAGATTAAAACTCATTATTCCAGGTGGGCGTGGTGGTGCTCCCAGCACTCAGGAGGCAGAGGCAGGCTGATCACTGTGAGTTCCAGGCCAGCTTGGTCTACAAATGGAGCCCAGGGCAGCCAAGGCTACACAGAGAAACCCTGTCTCAAAAAACCAAATAATCAACCAACCAAACAAGAACCGAAAACGTATTATTCCAATGGAGGCTAACGCCACACTTCAGAGGCGGAGGAATGCCATGAATTCCAGCCCGAGCGCCACTGTGCATTCCAAGCCAGCCAGGGCTACAGAGTGAGGCCCTATCTGAACAGGAACAGGAACAAAACCGTAATCAGACGTTTAAATGTACAGTTCAATCTCACTTTTCCAAGCCAGCATGTTTGAGTAAAACAGTTTAAACTTTAAAGTAAGGGAGAGAGGTGTGAGCGCACACGAGAATCCCACGCATCAGCCACACACCTCTCCTGAAGTTGGACACCAGCTTTGCTTATAACCTGAACTGTGCTATGAAGACTAGGAAATGAAAACGCAAATTCAAGGCTCAGCGCCCTCAGGAAGCAGGTCCCCATCCAGGCCGGACCTTGGGAGCTTTAGAGGGACTGCAGTGGACATGCAGTGTCCCTCCCATCCTTCCTTCCAGGTCCTTAACCACTGACTCTGACTTCCTTCATTTTATTTGTTTGCTGAGACAGGGCTTCTCTGTGTAGCCCTGGCTGTCCAGGAACTCCCTCTGTAGACCAGGCTGACCCTGATTTCTAAATGGCCTCTGTGGGCTGGGAGCCTGAGAGCTCGGAGGAACGATGTGAAAGGGTTAGAAATGCGGGAGGCAGCCACGGTGAGAGAGCCTGGAGAGGCGGAGAGGCTGTGCCTGTCCCGGCAATCCGGGAAGAGGGGAGTGGAGAGGAAGGGGAAGAAATGCCGGATGGAAACCTGGGTGAGTGGCACACAGTGGAAAGGTTTGGCGTGCTGGGCCTTGGTGACCCCAGGACCCGCCCAGGGCATCTGTACCACCAAGGCTGACCCAGTCCTCAGGACAGGCCCAGGGCATCTGTACCACCAAGGCTGACCCCGCCCTCATCTGTCCTATTGATTTCAAAAGAAAAATTGGTACAAAGGTCACAGTGGGTGACACGCTGCTGCTAAAAATTGCCCGAGATAGCCTCCCTGAGCCAGAGCAGGCCAAGTTCAAGTTAGGGAGAACAGCCAGAGCCGCTGGTACGTGGTGGGACACAAGGAAGACCTGCGCGGACTGTGCCAAACATGGCGGCAATGGAAGAGGTTCCATCATATTTCCTGGGCAGGAGTCACAGGGGTAGTTAAAAGACTACTAGGAGGCCACAGCTGTAGGTCAGTGATGTGTGTGTGTGTGTGTGTGTGTGTGTGTGTGTGTGTGTGTGTGTGTGTGTGTGTGATGCCCCAGCACTAGAGAAGGAAGGAAGGAAACCAACAACTAAAAACCAGGATAGCAATGTGCATTTCCTTCCCCTGTAGCTCTGCTGGGAATGCTCCCTTGGGGACTGAGCTCCCTGACAGACTGGTCTCTTAATTTCTGAGGACATTAAGAGGGAGACATGCGCAAGTCCGGGTCAGGTAGATGGGGCAGAGCAGCTGCACAAGACACAGCAGAGGAGAGGGGACTGCAGCGTGCCCACGCTGGCACTGCAGGTACTTCAGAGAGCACAGCGGGCCTGTCACAGGGGCCAGCGCTGTACTGACCTTGAGAATTTGACGCCAACCACTCTGCAAACCACAAACTAACAAACAAAATGAAGTGAGCAGCAAGCACACACACGCTGAGCCTCATGGCGGCTGGGAGCAGAGCTGTGCACAGGGCCCGCCTCTGAGTCCTCCTCCTTCACATGCTGCTGAGGCTTTGAGACGGGGGTGGGTGGTGGGTGGTGGGTGGTGGGGGGTTGGGGGTGGTGGTGGTGGTGGTGGTGGTGTTGCTGGTGAGGTGGTTCCTGGGTTTCATCTCCAGAACCCACAGAGGGGAAGGGGAGCGCACATCCTCACTAAACAGACGTAACATTTAAAAGTACTCTGATAGTTGAAACAAGAGCAACTGAAAACTAAACCTAGCTCACCGAACTTTACCGATCAACCTTGTTGAAGGCACTGCTTCCTGCACTTAGGCCACCTCTTTCAGCTGCCAAACTCGTGTTTCCTCCTCTCGAAAGCCAAACTCAGTCGTGGACTGGATCAGATCATTGCTACAGACCAACACGGAGCTCACCAGGAGCAGACACTCCAGAAGAAACCAAGCCCGAAGCCTGAAAGGCAAAGCCAGAAGGCTCAGGAGAAAATCAACGCTGCTTTTTGGAAAATGTCACATAGGGAAGATCTTTGTAAGCAAAGACACAGACCCAGACCACTGAACACAAGATAGATGACCACATAAAGATGTGCATTTGGGGGCGGAGGACGGAGGCGCTGTTCTTAGCTCCCTCACCAGGTGGCCCGGACCACTAGTAACTTCAGCTCCCAGGGCATCTGCTGTCCTCTTCTGGAATCTGCATTCACATGGTACCCTCCCCTCACCCATATGTGGCGGTGGCCCGTGCCTTTAACCCCAGCACTCGGGAAGCAGAGGCTGGTGGATCTGAGTTCGAGGCCAGCCTGGTCTACAGTGTGTTGCAGGACAGCCAGGGCTACACACAGAAACTCTGTCTTGAAAAAGCAACAACAAAAAATTAAAATTTTTTCTGCATGTTAAAAAAAAAAAAAAAAAAAAAAAAAAAAGAATGGGGGTGTGGACACCAAGAGCCTCCAGCTCCGCTCAGTAGCGGAGCATTTCCCAGCATGCACAAGGTCCTGGCTCCATTGCCAGCATGAGACAGAAACCCAAAGAGCAGCTGGAGTCCTTTGTGAAGAACCAATCCCTTCAGGCACACAGAGCTCCCACAAGTCAGCGAGAGAGGGGCTCCATCAGCCAAGAAACAAAGAAAAAGGAACTCAGCCAACAACTGATTCTTGTTTTTACTTTCTGCTTTTGAGATAGGGTCTCATGTAGCACAGGCTAGCCTAATCTTACTTTTAGCTGAGGATGACCCTGAACTTGTCTTTATGCTTCTACCTCCCGGGGGCTGAGATGCATGCTACACCGCAGCTGGCTGAAGTTTCTGCTGCTGTTGTTTTTAAGCTGTGTTTTAAACAAATGAAAACAATGCCAGCTTCATTCATAACGAGACATATTGTAAAGCTTTACCAAGATCGTGTTGTTGAGCTCTGAGTGGTGGCACATGCCTGTAAAGAGGCATCTTAAGCTCAAAGACAGGCTACATTTTTGTCTTTAAAACAAAACCAAAACCAAAAAGACGGCCAATCTGCTAACCAAAGTGCTGAAAGGGTTGGGTGCCGTGTGTCAGGGTGGAAAACAGCTTTCTCTGAGTGTTCCGAGTGGGAGAGGCTTTTTAACACAGCTCAGCCGCTGAGCTTCCAGAAGCTGCACAAGGGCCTGTGGCTGAGGCTCTTAACCAGAGCGTCACAACAACCATAGTCTATCAGCGAGAAACGTCTGAAGTGAGTCACAGTGTGCACCACAGGAGCCCACGACGAAGCTCTGCATGCTCTTAGTAATAATCATCAAAAATCTATTATCAAATGAAAAAAGATCACAGCAGTACACACAAGATGGTGTCACTTTTTTCATCTTAAAGAGAAAAATGTTAAAAAAAAAAAAAAAGAGAGAAAAATGTTGACAATGTGGGAGGTGCTTGTGTGCGGGTTATTCCTGGAAGGTTAATTCATGACTAGGGAGGGACTGGGGCTATGAGAAGGCCTGGGAAGACTTATTTCTCAAGCCACGTTCCTTGTTCAGTACATTTGAATGTGTAGCCACAAGGCCACTGTGGTGGTCCATACCTGTATTCCCAGAGACCCAGGAGGCTGAGGAAGGAGGGTTAAGCATCCAAGGTCAACCTGGGTAACATAATAAGACCCAGAACAGTGGAAAAAAGACATTTCTTTCTGACCGCTGGCAGGTATTTAAAAAAAAAAATCCCACAGGGTATAAAATTCCACTTTTAGCTGGGCAGTGGTAACACACATCTGTAATCCCAGCACTCAGGGAGGCAGAGACAGGAGGATCTCTGTGAATTCGAGGCCAGCCTGGTCTACAGAGGGAGTCCAGGACAGCCAAGACTACACAGAGAAAGCCTGTCTCAAAAAACAAAAAGAAAAAATTCACTTTCAGGGTTGTTTTTGCCTAGATTTCTATACAGTTAGGCAGGAAGCTGGTTAAGACGACACAAACTCCCTCTGAGACTCAGGCTTGGGCAGTTCTATCCTGAACTGCAATGTGAAGACAACAGGCACACCCCTGCCATGACAGTGGGTTTCGGAAAGCTCTCCACTGTGCAGTGGGCAGGGCTGTGGCTGAGGAGAAACTTGGTGGTAGCATAGAAGCAGTTCCCAGTAAGGACCCCAGGAACAAGGTCTCCCTGGCCGGAGCACATCCTGCTGAAATCAAAGCAGGAAAGAGGTGGTGCAGGGCGCGTGCCTGTGACCCTCAACCCAGGAAGGTCACCACGAGCTCCAAGACCAGACTGACCTGTGGGTGACAGCCTGCCCCAACACCCCGCCCCCGAACCCCAAAGAAATAAGAAAATGATAAAGAACATTTAGACAAAGCACGCGGTTCTTTGGGTTTAAATGGCTTCCTGGCTGTTTAAATTAGGACAGCCAGAAACAGACTGCCAGGCAAACTCATCTGTAAGCCCCTACTGAGCTCCGGCAGTTTCCACCTGTCCAGACAGACAATCAGGCTGCCCTTCAGCTATGGACAGGTGGGTCCCGTGGTGCCAGACACTGGGTCATTAGTGCTTGTGAGACACAGAGGAGTCACATAGCTCCTAGCAGCTCGGGGGGCCTTGGTGGCGCAGAAGGGGACATCATGGGAAAGGCACCAGGAGCAGAGCTACAGAGGAACCGGAGCTGGAAGGGCAGTCTGCTCCACGTACGGAGCTGAGACCTGGGACTGAGACAGGTGGGAGAAGAAAGCGCTCCGTGCTGCCTGGGGATTGGGCTCCCGAGGGAGCCGAAATGAGCTTTGGGACTTGCTTTCCTGGAGGCGTACCCCCTCACTGTCTGACGTGTTAAGCTTGTCTGTGGACACACATCCTCTTCTGCCTTCACCTCTGGTCCCTAAGAACTCCACCCAGGCCAGAGGATGAGCAAGGCCCCCACATCTCACTCTGCAACTGGCGGTGGCAAACTGCACTCATGGCCAGCCTCCTGGGAGTGTGCATGCAAAATGTATCATGTCCCAGGAGATGCATGTAAGATGATGTGCCAGGCTCCTGGAGGGACATACGTAAGACACACTAGGCAAGCTTTTTGTGGCAGAGCCTCTTGCAGGTGGACTCACTGCCTTGGGGCTCCCTTCACACCTGATCTCCCACTGGCTCCTCCCATTGGATCTCTGTCTTAGTGATTCTGAACCCTTCCCTTGTCTTAGAATCCTAGAATTTAGGTTTCATATCTACTGATCACATGATCCACTCATGGGAACTTCCTTTCTGAGATAAGGATGCTGGCAGTCACCTGGGGGTCCCACCCTGAAGAAGCTTCGGGAATTTAGATTTCATTATAGTTCCACAACTTAGAAATATGATGTGTGGGTATTTAAAAGGCACCAACACAGTCTAAAAGAAAAGCACCAAACCAAACCAGACAAACAGGACGAGCACAGGCGGGCAGCAAATACTGCAGAGAGGGACAGAAAAGGAAGGAGAGCTGAGTGACAGGGGCCATCCCTGTGACAATGCAGTGGAGGGTGGGATTTCACAGCAGAGATGGACAGGAAGTAGCCGGATACTGCTGCTGGCTTCCTTGCCCTGCCATGCCACAGGCCAGCTAGCCTTGCTCTCTCCTGCGGAGCTCTCTCACCACTTAGTACCAAGCACACTATCAAACCTGCTGGGTTCTGCTTTCCCTTCTCTGTCCCGCCTGGCAAGGGGCTTGGTCTTTTTGAGCAATGCTGTTTTCCACATCTACAGCAGAGCTGAGGACACAGCAGGTTTTCAACAAACCAGCCTGATGAAAAACAGCAAAGGAAAAAAAAAAAAAAAAAAAACCCAGAATAAAAAGACTCCTCTTGTGTCTCAGCTGCAACTGTTTAGAATTATCTAAGGCAAATTACCACTGACAAAATCACACAGAACCTTCCTGTCCACAGCCTGCTGGTGCTATAAAGAATGTCCTAGAAAGTGAAAGCTGGACACGGCGATGTAGCCCTCTAATCCATTGCTGATCTCAGGCCAGTATGGGCCACATGGTAAGACCCTAAAGCACTGCTCCGTGTTCACCCCCACCCCCACGGTCAGATAAAGTGTTTTGGTGACTCAGCGCTGGAGTAAAGATCACACTTAGTTGTCCACTTACCAACTTTCATGCAGCCTCAGAACTTTTGGTTTAAAAAGAGAAAATGTTGGAGGGCCAGGAGATGGCGCAGAGGTTAAGAGTGCGGACTGCTCTTCCAGAGGACCTGGGGGAGCTGGGTTCAATTTCCAGTGCCTATGTGATGGCTCACAAACTAACTCCAATTTCAGGGGACCTCTTTAGGCATGCATGTGGTACCCAGGCATATAAGCAGAAAGAACATCCATATATATAAATCTCCCCCCACAAAAAAAACTCCCAAAACCCCACATGGTGGCACACACTTTTAAGCCTAGTACCTGAGGCGCAGGGGCAGGCGGACCTTGGCGAGTCTGATGCCATCTTGGTCTGTGTGGACAACCAGAGCTACACGGCGACGTTTGTGCTCTCAGTGCTCATGCTTGTGCATGCACGCCCCTCTCTGACCGACGCGCACACATGCACACACACACACACACACCCCTCACAAATTCACCAGCACCACAGAATCTCTGCCCTGTGGTGTGTGCTGTGCCCAGTGGTGCCCGCTGGCTGCTCTCCTGCTGCAGGTGAGTGGAACTAAGTCCCTTATAAAGGAGGTGCTGTGGGAGAGCACGGGAGGCCTAGATGCCTCTGAAGAATGCAAACGTGGGAAGACATTGCTACAAATGCAGAAAAAGAAAACAGAAGAAAAGCCCTTACGATGGGCTAAGGAATAGGAAGGAAGGAGGCGCGGAGGGCTGCACTGTCCTGCCCTGCACACAGGACATGAGCAGAAACAGAGGAGGAAAGCCAGGTGAGGGCAGGCAGGAGGGAGGCAAGGCTGGGGGCAACAAGGCACACAGAGGCAGGAGGCAAGAGGACCAGCCTGCAACTTATCGAAGCAAGCCCAAACGTCCAGGCTAGGGGCTGCAGTGAGGGGCACTTCCCAGGCCTGTCCCCAGCTCCCTGCTGCCCTACCATGCTGTCGTGATGGTATAGGAAGGCCATGGGAAGCCAACTATCTGTCTGTGGTCAGTGTGGAGGCAGGACTGACAAGGCTGTGTGAACAAGCATTCGTCAGTCTGGCTAACAAGACCTCCTAGATGTGACACAAAGGCCAGAACAGAGAGCTGCCGGGACACCAGTGCGACCTAGGCAGTGCAAACAAATGCCTCAAACCCAAACCAGTGGGGCCCGGGAGGGTGAGGCTGTGGCTCCAGTGTGCGCCAGGAAGCAACTTAAATAGACACTCCAGGCTCCGAGCTGTCCCCAGGGCTGGGAGTGCCACATTCTTGTTTAGAGTGGGAGGCTGTGCCCAGTATAAAGCACGCCAGTTTACATACCAGGGGACAATGCGCACTACAGGCCTGTGGTGAGCGGAGGCTCATGGGTGGAAGCACAGACCTTGTGTGCACCCACACTGTCTCCTGACTTCTCAGGGGCTGAGGCAGCCAAAGCCTCTGTGGAGCTGCACCAATCATGTCCCCTCTTGATGACATCATGCTGGCTCTAAGGGACAGAAAAGGAGCATCTCGGACTCTGGAGTGGTGCACTCTGGAGTGGTGCGCTTCCTGCCACCACTTCACCTCTCAAGAAGGGACTTGGCCGAGGGTCCCTCAGCCACTGATTCCACAGCGTCCCCCAAATGGACATGCCTTCAGAGGAGCCACTCCGAGCACGCATACAGAGCACAGTCTGCTCTCCACCATCCCTGACTTGTTTAATATTTATAAACACTGACTACAAAACACAGATCTATCACTTGAGCCTTCAGCCAAGTGTCCCTGCTCAGATGTTTATGCTAAGTGGGCAAGCAGCCTTCTGTGGGCTTCTCTTCCACAGTCTTCAATCCGGTCCAAAATGAGGCCCGAAGGGGACCTAGCTGACCTTGCCGACTTTTATGCACCTGACCACACCTGACCAGGTAGTTACTTTTGTCCTTCCTCCAGTCTGCCTTCACATCTGGCTGTTCAACCAATTACAAAGTGAAAAGTTAGGCAAAATAAAAGCTGATGTCTATAGCCGGGCCGTGGTGGCGCACACCTTTAATCCCAGCACTTGGGAGGCAGAGGTAGGCTGATCTTTGTAAGCTCAAGGCCAGCCTGGTCTACAGAGTGAATTCCAGGACAGCCAGGGTTACATAGTGAGACCCTGTGTCGAAAAACAAAAAACAAAGTTGGCATCTTATATTCTCACTGTCCACCCTACAGAGTCAAGCAGCTTTATTAGGCACCCTGAGGACTCCAGCAACGGTGTGACGCATTCAGGAGTGCGTGAATAGGTTGTAAGCGGCTCCACCATCCTTGGGTCCTGTGTGATGTGGGAGGGTTGGTTGACAGACACTGTGGTGTGCACGGCATCTAATTCTGGCAGCACTCCCCTTTGCTGCTGCATCTCTGACTGTGTGCAGGGGACAGGCTAGGAGACTGCGGTCCAGGAGCACGCCACTGAAACTACCACCTTGGCAGGACAGAGCACGGAGCCTTTCCTATGGCCAGAAGTGGGAAAAGCTTTGGGTTCTGATCCCCACCCTACCCCACCCCCCCGGCACCCTCAACACTCCAGCATGGCAAAGAAAGGGGAGTTTGCTAGAGTTGAGCTCTCTGCTCCAGCACTAAGCCATCCAAACTTGCTGACGGTTGACACAAATAGGGCGCCCAGGTGAGAAAGATGTCACACCTCACTGAAGAGACTTGATAATGACATTACTGCTGGGCATGGTGGCATACATGTATAATCCCAGGAAGTCACAGGCTGAAGGACTGCTGTGATCTCAAGGCCAGCGTGGGCTACCAAATGAGATGCTCACATAAAACAATCCAGCATTTACTTACACCAACAGTGTCGGTTTAAAGCTTCCCAGGAGAAAGTAGGCTGCAGGGACAAGTCACACAGGGAACCCATGCGGGTGGGTAAAGGAGAGACTAGAATGGCTGCTGGAAAAGGTCTCCCACAGGGGCAGAAGCCTTTACTAAAGGGACACAGACAGCCCAGCTCTCCCTGGGACTGTCACCGTAGGGCACAGGGCAGGCTACCAAGGGCTGAGGAAAGGAACAGGCTTGAAGGGCAGGAGGGACATGGCTGATGGCATCTGGGAAGCCCAGCAATGCCCTGGGCACTTGGCTAGCATGTATGGGGTCCTGGCGTAGACTCCCCCCTCCATCTCCAAGTCTTACCTGTCATGGAAAGGTAGCTATTAGGTGAGAAAAGCAAGTTAGAAACTGGCGAACAACAAACCAAATCTGGCTATGTAACAAATACTCACATAGGCCATCTAGGTGGGGGGTATGTGTGCTTTTCCCCTCTCCGTGACACCGGAAGCTTTTCACACACAACTTCTCAGTTTACCCTCTAGTAAGCACAGGGGTCAAGACAACATGCTCTGACTTGGCTGAAGAACTCAGAAAACATCTCCTGGAGTTTGGCTTCACAGGCTTTCTTAGGGAGAGCTCTTTAGTAAGCAGACTCCATTACTGCTCGGTTAGCAAGACTCCAATAGGACATAAGGAAAAGGCCAGGGTCGCTAACGCATGCTTTCTTGGAGGTGGACTTTCTCCAGGCCTGGAGCAGCTCACCAGGAGTAAGCAGCATGACCCCAAACCTATGAGCTGAGCATGCTCCCAGCTGGAGCACCTCAGCCATCACTCAGCCAGCCCTCCTGGCCACAGTAAGATGCGTGTGGTAAATGCAAGGAGCTGAGTTCTCCCCCGCCTCTTCTCTCAGAAGACCCACTAGCTCCTCCACGATCAACAGCAGTGTCTGCCTGGCTCTCTGAGGCCAGCGCGCATCCCTTCTCTCTGTGGTGGGGAGGAGCCATGTGGGCAGACAGTCACACGAAGGGCTTGAACTGCACTGTGTCCCAGTCACTTGGCCACCACCTATGGATGGTGCACCATCACTACAGCCTTGCCTGGGATCCAAAGACAGTCTAGGTTCAGCCCTTTCTCCAGCGCTCCAGGCACGTGATAATGTTAGAATCTGCCATGTCGCTTCCTCCTTAGGCAAGCCAGGAACTGAGCGAGGCCTTTGGGACTGTTTCACAATAAAAGACAATAACCGTGAGATGTCTCTATGAGAGCATCCACGTGATGTGGAGTGGATGGTGGCACTGGCCTTAGGGCCAGATTTACACAGACCCCAAACGTCTCCACTGTGCTCTGCCTTCTAGAAGTGCTGCCAGACTCACCGCAACTCCACCTGTGCTGGGGTCACAGCTGCCTGGGGCCTTTCCCTCTCCCTGTCAGGCGTCAGAGATGAGTTGGCAGGGCCCTATCTTCTGCACTACACACGACAGTCACAGGACCATGCCCAGCACAGTATACAAGGGTTTGTCGCAAGACTACCCCAGCATGCCTCTGACTTCATAAGCGAGGCTCAAGTGTTCTTTCCAATAAGGGCTCAGCCAACTTCATACTTTTTTAGATTTAAAATACAGCAGTGTAGCCTGGCATGGTAGTGCATTCTCTATAATCCCAGGACTGCGATTCAGAGACAGCCTGGGCTACATGATGAGACTGATCAACAAACAAAACCACCAAGCCTGTGTGACACAGCGGTGCTTCTTGCGCTTTAGAGTGCAGTGCGGTGGGCTTAGCCCATGATCCCTGGACTTAAGGCTGCAGCAGACAAGCAAACTTTAAAATCTGAGGCTAGCCTATGCCACATAGAGCTGTGTGTGTGTGTGTGTGTGTGTGTATGTGCGTGCACGCATGTGTGCACATCTGCAAAGATGGTGACAGCACATGAACCTCACCATGTTTTAAGCAGAGAAAACTGTGTACAGAAGAGGGAACCTGCCACGGCGACCTGGCTGACTCTCCAGGAGGAAGAACAAGGTGAGTGTACCCAGGACTGCCTGGCAGCACCATACCTGAGTGAGTGTAAAAGGATGATGGATACCTGGGAGAGGGAGCCGTGATGAAGGGGTGATTCGCACCCCAGCCTAGCTGCCTTCTAGCACATCAGAGCAGTTCTGAAATAGTCTTCACCCAGTCCCCAGCTCTTGGCCTCACCTCCAAGACCTCTCTCTATTTGGCCCAAGTCTACATTTTACCCTGTCTTCTCATCCACCCGCACTTGCACACTCTAGGAGCCCAGTCCCCCCTTAGGAGTTATCAGTGCCTTAATTCCAGTCTAACCCCACTTCAACACGGTGTTTCTGGAAGCTCTCGCCCACAGGGTGCCTCCTGTCTGCCCTTTCCTGCTCCCGACTATGTCTTCAGCCCACTCCTGTGCTACCCTGGAGATGCTCCCAGGGGCATCTACACACACTCAGTGGCACGATCCCCTAGGGCCCCAGGGCAGCCTCACACAGGGATTTCCCTCTAGTGCCTGGCACCTCTCTGCAACAGGTCCACCGAGGCTTTGACTAAGCAATGAAAAAAGTCTTTTGCACAGGATTCCTGTGTCTGCCTGAACAGTCCCAAGCTTGGTCCATCTGGAGATAAGGGGCAGGAGGAGCCGCCCCACCCTGGGTTTGCTTTACATAACTTCGCAGCAGCAGCCCCATCGAGCTGGGCTGGGCCAAGGGCTACAGAATGTTCACATGCACATGGCAGCTGTACTGTCCCCTCCTGTTAGAGAGCTAAATGCATCCCAAGATTGTTCCTAGGACACAGGCTACATCCACGTCAAAGGCAGCTCCAGCCAGCAAGCAGCTTGTGAGGCGGGCACTTTACCATTCGCGGTGCAGTTCCCAGTCTTTCAGACACACGCTTTTCTGCCCAGTGAGACCCTGCAAAGGTCTCTGGGGAGCAGCCTACCCACCGCCACACATTCAGCTACACTGCAGAGAAGAACTCTAGGTCTCCCCTCACCCGTGTTTGCTGGGAATGTGGGCCGGGCTGCACACATCTGCTGGGAGAGGCTTCTGGGTCTCAAGAGCATAGCAAGAACAGCCTTGAGGAACCCAGAATAGAACACCATCCCCTGGGACCGATGCGGCAGCCTCTCCTCGCGCCCCACCTGCTGCCCCTGCTAGGCCTGGCTTTCCCTCAGCCTCTCTGAGGACTCACAGGAAGTGCCACAGCTCGTCTGAAGTAACTTCAGAGTGAGACAGGCAGATGGGTTCCAAATGTTTCCAAACACATGTCATTTCTAGGAACTGTCCCTCCCTCAGCCCCGCTCTGCTGGGCCTCCACCCTCAGGTTTAACTGTTGGGGACCTACCCTCCGGGACCTGGGCTCCTTGGAGCTTACCAGTCACTATCATTAGAAACATTCCTGGCACAGTGCTCAGGGACAGGGCAGCCCTGGCCCAGATCCTGGTCCCAGAAGCCAGCACACGGGCAGCTGGGGTGGGCTACAGCCAGCTCGGCCAAGCCTGAGCTCTCTGTGACTGTGACATCACTGCAGACTTACCTCATCCCACTCTGAGGCAAAGGAAGGCGACTTTTCAAGCCTTTTCTTCCCGAGGCTGCAGTTGGACAGAGACTCGCTGCGACTCCCCATCGTGGCGTCCTCCGTGGGGGAGCAGGTCAGGAGGTCAGAGTCAGACTTGGACAAACTGCGGCTGAGTTTGAGCTCGGCTTTAGGCTTGCTGGTGGGAGGGGCTCGGCTTCTGGCCCCACTCCTGTCTTCTTCTTCCTCAGCACCAGCAGGGTGCAGAGGGACTGTGCAAGTCAACGTGCTGAGGTGCGCTCTGCTGCCCTGGGCAAAGCCCGCTCTCTTGCTTTGGTCCGGGGCGCCAGGCTGCGGGGCTCCGGCGCCTTGCACCCCTAGCTCCTCCAGCTGCATGCTGGCCTCGTGGCAGGCGTCCTGCTGGGGCGACTCGGGGTGGTTCTGGCTGGGGGCAGTAAGCAGCTGGAAAGGGTCCTGCCCCACCTCACACACTGGGGAGGAGCCGTGGAGGAGACCTGAGAACTGCTCCGGGACCTGCCCGTCCTGCCCCTCCACAGAGTCCTGGCTCCGGCTGCTGCTGCTCTGCCTGTGGTCTTGGAGTGGACAAAGAGAAATAAAAAATTAAACGTGGCAAAACCCAACACAGTTCCTATGCAGCAAGTGATGGCAGAGCAGAATTCTCAACAGAGACAGAGAGAGGGGTTGTGCTGGCTGAGGGGAGGGAGAGGAGAGAAGAGAGGAAGGAGAAAACAGTTTCATATTGTTCATGTTCAATTTGTACCCAAAGTCAGAGCATTTAAGACATTCCAAGCCCTGGCCTGCTTACTGCTGTCTGGCAGCCACCCCTCTTGTTAGATCTCCGTTCGCATTACGGAGCAGATCTTGCTATATAAGGCTAGGAGAAGGGCTAACTACGGGCAGAAAGGACACACTGAGGACAGAGTAAGGACGGACTGAGGGACAGCGAGTGTGCGCCAGCCCTTTGGATCCATTTCCATAAAGGCCAGTGTTATTCAGAGCTGCCCGCCCTCCCTTCCTCTGGCAAGCAGCGAGGGGAAGAGGGAGGCCCTGATCACCACCTGCAACTTCTGGAATTCCTTAGCTAGAGTGCAAAACACGCCAGCGGGGAAGTAGCTGCTTCCTTCTCCTCCAGACCACTCAGCGCCACATCCACATTCGTCAGTCCGTCCTTCCGCAGGAACAAACTCCCTCCCCCCCCACCCTTTTTTTCCCCCCTGGAGAATGTGTGCGCCTCACTCCTGCCAAGGCCTCCCAGCTGCTCTTATTTGTTTAAGTTTAACCTTAGCTGATCCACTGGAAAAGGAAACAGTCTAGCTTGTCAAGCCAGGAGACAGCTGCTGCTCTCTGGAGACACCCCCTTACACCCTAGAAATCTGACACTGCTAATTCCCAAGGCCAGCTACTACCACACTTTCAAAAACCTCTGCTCTGAAGTAGCGTAAATAATTGGCCAAGTCCATATCTCATATCAGTGGCACCCTGGGAACCTGTGGGAACACGGGCACCCGTGCCATCAGAGGCAACACCACACCCAGCAGCAGGTCCCCTAGCTGCAGTTCAGGGATACTGTCTTTGTAACTGCACCTAGTCTATGCGCACAGAACCAAACAGTTCCTGGACCCATCCAAACAGCCTAAGAACTCTTCCTGAGGTGGGGGTACCCCAGAACTGAGCGTGTGGTTCCAGTGTTTTCACAGAACCATCTGTGGTCTCCCAACATACATGCCCAAGGGGAGGGGGTTGGGCAAACTGTCACCAGGAGGAGGGGCTGGCTGCTCCTCTCTGGCTGTGGCCTTAGCTGTAGTGACATCATCTTGCTGAGCCTCTGCATCTAAAACAGCAGGTTGCACTGCATGGTGCTTAAAAATCCCTTTCCCATCACAACAGTGAGACTCCCAGTCCCCACATGCGGTGATGGCATCTACCCCATGGTGCTACCCAGGGCCTCTTCTGTGGCAGGGTGCGCCCACTGCACTCTTCCTTCCTTGTACACTGTACACAACACAGTGGGGAGCTGGGGAGATGGGGTACAAAATGACACAAGGTGCTAAAACAGGATGTCACAGGGTGATGTCAGGGTCTCACAGTGCCGCTGTTTCTGAGAAGGCCTCTACTTCAGGCCTGCTCTAGGCAGGTCATCAGGGCAGAGGAGGGGCAGCCAACTAGCGCACTCACTGTGGCTCGGATCACTAATCCATGGGAAACCAGAAGTATGAACTCTCTCCTCTACATCTTCCAGCCTGGAACTTTTAAACTCTCAGCTCTTTGTCCTGAGCAGTGAACAAGGCATGAACAATTGGAATGAGAGAGAACAGAGAGAGTTCCATTCAGGACAACTGGGGCCCGAGGAAGCCATGGCTTTACTGCTGCAAACAACCACTGTGACAACCAGCTGCCAGAACAAAGCTGCCTGGTGACTCTGTGTGCTGAAGTCACAGAGAAGGAAGCATGTGGCCGAGGCCACAGGGAAGGGAGCATGTGGCTGAAGCCACAGAGAAGGGAGCACGTGACTGAGGCCACAGAGACGGGAGCACGTGGCTGTCCAAAGGAGGTTCAGGGCAACAGTGCTTTCCTCGGAGAGGCTCACAGCAGCAGAGTCTGTGACTGGTCAACTGCCCATAGCTCCTGCCCAGGCTGCACTACCCCTGGTGGCATCCAGGAAGAGGCTTGCCTAGCAGGAACACAGGCCCTTGCTCCTCTGCAGCAGCTTCCAGGTTCTTTATTAACTATTTGTGGGTGGCGAAGAAGCAACAGAAGGAAAACTGCCCAGAACTGCCTAGCTCCCTCTGACTGGGTCTCAGAATGTTCTAGCTGCTAGTAGGGCTGACAATGGAGGCCTTCAAACAGTTGCTCATTCATGCCAGCCATCAATGAAGAAAGGGAGGCAGATGCCAAGAGTACCAGAGAGGCCAGGGGAAGGCCGTGGGCAGAGGAGGCACCAGAGAGAGAGGACAGGGGAAGGCCGTGGGCAGAGGAGGCACCAGAGAGAGAGGCCAGGGGAAGGCCATGGGCAGAGGAGGCACCAGAGAGAGGCCAGGGGAAGGCCGTGGCAGAGGAGGCAGCAGAGAGAGGCCAGGGGAAGGCTGTGGCAGAGGAGCCGTAGGAGTTTGTGTAGGACAGAGGTTGGTGTAGGATGCACCTCTGTGAGTCACAGAAAGCGCAACCTGCAAATGGTCAGTTATGTGAGTTTCCCCAGGAAAGACCTCTGCACCTCAAGAACACATCAATGCACAAGAACGTTAGTGTGCCTGTCTGTCCCTCTCTCCCTCCTTGTGTACCGAGATGGGGTCTTGCTAGGTAGCCTGGCTAACTTAGAGCTCTGTAGTCTAGACTGGCTGCACACTTACCATCCAGCTGCTCAGTGCTCAGACTACAACCATTTGTCGCTCTGCTTGCCTGAAATTGGGATCTTAATAAGCTCGTGTGTTGTCCGTTCCTAAAACTGAACCTACCCTAAGCACTGTGGCTTAAGCTACTTTCCTATTGTTGGGACAAAGCACACACCATAAACAAGGAAGGCCCCAGGAGAAGCAGCCAAGGGCTCACAATTTGAGCCACAAACACTGAGCAGAGAGAGATGGTGAGAATCTTAAACTTTCAAAACTAAACCTAGTGCCACACTTCCTCCAACAAGGCTGTTCCTCCTAAGCTTCCCAAACTGGGCCACCAATGGGGAACATGTACACAAAGTGGAAGGCTCTGGATAACCACCACATGGCTCAGATCTATGACTCAGCTCAGCATCCTGAGGCAGGGGGACTGCTCCTGATTCAAGGTCAGTCAGGCTACACAGCAAGAGTCTGTCTCCGAAAAACCTAGAGAGGAACATCATATTCAACGCACTCCTGCACAACATAATGGATGGCAAATGACTGCTCCGTGCCTGGCTCATGCCCACGTCTTGCTACAGTCCCCAGGTGCCATGAGTTTGCTACCTTTCTTCTTCCATCTCCTGGAGCCTGGGGTTACGTGTGTACCACCATGCCTGGCTCTTGATGGTTTCCTTGTGTTCAGACAGGCTAATGTGTAGCCTTAGGGACAGGTTATCAACAACATAATACAGAGTCACTAAAGAGATCCCACACACATCATCTGCTATCTTTGTGTATTACTATTCCAGCTGTACAGAACTGCTGAGAGAATTAAATGGCATGGGAAACGCTTAGATCCACGCCTGGGGTGCCCCAAGCTTGGTGATGTTGACCATGTCTATTTGACACCACAGCTCCACTGAGACACTGCTCATATGTAACGCGGGCCACCTCTGTGTAGTGGTGTCTTAAAAAACCCAGTTATGTGCCAGGCATGGTGGCGCATACCTTTAATCCTAGCACTGGTGAGGCAGAGGCAGGCGGATCGCTGTGAGTTCGAGGCCAGCCTGGTCTACAAAGCGTGTCCAGGATAGTCAAGACTACATAGAGAAACCCTGTCTTGAAAAACTAAAATAAATAAATAAATAAGATTTAAAAAATAAAGATTCAACAGGCCTGCCCCTCACAAAGATCAGAAAAGGCAGCACACGCTTCTGAGCATCTCCATGACCCTCAGACTGCTCCATGACCGCGGGAGAAGCAGAGATATAAAAAGAAAGCTAAGGTCTGAAGCTCGGAGGCAACACCAAGCGGCTGTCTGTCACTAAGTGTGCACGTGCCCAGGTGACATGAAGGAGCCATGCCTGCCTTAGAGCGGGAAAGGGAGACAAGTTCAAATGGACCACAAAGCCCAACGGTCCGAGGAAGGAGATGTGTGCTGGGGTGAGTCGGAAGGCTTCTGGGGTGGTGGGCTCTGACTGGGCTTGGAAGGAGACGTGAAGACGGCCGCGGATAGAGAAGCAACATCCCAATCCCGCCCAGAGCTTCTGGAGGAGCAGAGAGCAGTGTCTCCCCTTCACCTCCCACAGCCAGCCCTGTGGGAGAAAGGGTGTGCACAGGGAGGCGGGGCTGTCTCCGCTCCCACATGCCAGTGCTAGTGCTCTCCCTAGCAGGACAGTGCCAAATCCCAGCTGGGCGACTTCTGACCTTTGTTCACTTTGCTGATGTCCACTCCGGTGAGAGTTGTGGAGCAAGGGGTCCTCTGTGCTCCATGCCAACTACCCCGGTGCTCTGCAGGGGTCTCAAGGAGTTTGGAATAATAAGATTTTAATGTTTGCATACTTCCAATGATCTATGCCTGTTTCAATTAGGGCTGAAAATGGAGCTCATGTGAGGGGCTAACTTGAGCCAGGCTGCCACACTGTCCTGCTTTCTGTCCTTAGCACTAGGGCTTTCTGAGTGCCCCACACCACAGGTGCTCACACAAGGCTACACACACAGGCTTTCTCCAGGTGAAAGGTCCCCACCAGGTGACATGGTCACACTATAGACTGTGAGCTGAGAGAGTCCACTGCAGTGGGTCCAGGCCACAGCCCATCCCAGCCATGCCCCCCCTTGGGATCTTTTTCAGGGCCTGCACAGCTGGGACGCATGAGGACTGAGACACGCAGCTGTGACTCTGCGATTGCATCACGTCGCTGTGGTCCCTCCCAGTCCTGTGACTCATCAGGGTTTCTGAGGAAGTGATCCTCATCTCGTGGGTAAAGATGTGGGCTGGATTCAGTGGACTACGGCTTAAGTGGCAGCTCTGCCACTGAACCAGCTCCTGCCCCTGTCATACAGGGACACTGAGGCTGATGAGATGTAGGGAAAAGACCTGCATGGTGCTGCCTTAGGCAGGCACTTAGCCGTGTCTGTCATTCTTTATGGACAGCCATCCCCAAACTCCTCGGCATGACAAGCCCTACATAGAGGTTGGTTTGTTTTTCCAGACTTTGTGAAGGGATTTCTTCCAAGTGGTCCTGAAAGCAGGCCGAAAAAAGCCAAATGTTGGAAGCCCAGCCCTGAGACTTGGTCTAGGTGCCCTGTACTAACCAGCTTTACCTTCCTGGGTGCCCATGGATATACCTCAACCCTGGGGCTTAGGACTGTCCCCATACCTGGTCCTGGTGACCTCACCAGCATGCACGCTGCTAATTCCCCCTAAAAAGGCTGTTCACTAACTGCCCCCTGCCCCTCAGACCCCGCCCCCGTCCCATCACCAGCCTTGCCTGGATAAGGTTGCTCCTGCTCTGCCAGCTTCTCCAGCTATCTTGATGGCACCTGGCCCTCGCTGCACCCTTGGCTCTGGGCCAGCTCCAATATTGGTACTCAGAGCCATCTGCTTTCTCTTCTGCAGCTGCTGCAGCCTGTGGAATCTCAAGACACAACTGATGCATTCCTCCATGGACTCACCTTATCCTTCAGCTCCCCCAGATCCCCTCTGCTCTCCCCACTAGCTCCCCATGTGCCCTTGGTAAGCTCTGCTTCCATGACTTCCCTTTAGGAAGCTCTGCTCTCTGTGTCCATGGCGCCTAAGAATTCCCAACAACCACTGGTCCCTGCTTTACAGACGCCGAAGCTTCAACAAGGCAAATGACCAAGAAGCAGCAAGTAAGAGTTCAAACACAGGCCCCTGCAACTGGCCCGGCCATCTTAATTCTTTTTTTTGGGGGGGGGGGAAGCGGTTGAGACAGGGTTTCACTGTGTGGCCTTGGCTGTCCTGGACTCACTTTGTAGACCAGGCTGGCCTCGAAATCACAGAGATCCACCTGCCTCTGCCTCCTGAGTGCTGGCATTAAAGGCATGCGCCACCACACCCAGCTCCGCTATCTTAATTCTTTCTTCCTCTTCTCTGAACACTCTGATGTCACCACCAAAGTGACTGTCTCTTCTGTTCTTTCCAACTGTAACTTTACTCACAGCACCTTCAAGGACAACATGGTCTTCCGAGAACACTGCAACCCAGAGGATGTAACTGCTCTGTTCTGTCACCACGACAAAACCCAGAGAATTTCATTTCTTCCCAGTTGTCTCAGAGAAGTACCTGCCCTGTTAGGATTTGCCAGTGGCTTTCCGATCGCCTGTCAGTTTTCCAGTTTTCATCTTGTAGTTCAGTGCCACTGGGCACTGTGTTAATGGTGCCCCATGCTCGCTCTCCTTTGCTTTCCTGACCTGGAATCTCAGCCACCTGGACAAGGGCTACAGCTGCTACTTAGGGCAGTGGCTCTCTGCTATACAGAGGGTATGATGCTTGTGACCCTCTCTTATCTTGGCACCCTGCTTTTAAGGCTGTCCTTTTCAAATCTGCCACCTCCTCCTCAGCATAAGCACACTGCTAAGGAGGCACACGTAACTTTTGGCTATTTTTAAAGCACTTTCTCCTTCCTGTGCTAATGGCTTGAAAGTGACCAGCCAGCTGGGTCCTGAATACCAGGAAGCAACAGGTCCCCGAAAGCACAGACTTCCGCTCTGCCCTGTGCTCAGTTCTGCTGGGACCATTCAGCTCCCCAGGCTTCCTAGGCCCTCCCTCTCACTCAGCTTCTAATCTGAGCCTCTCTCCTAAGTCCCAGAGCCATGTTTCCGGCCGTCACAGGCACCTCCACACATGTTCTCCTAGAACACAGGACACTCCGATTTAGCAGACTTTCCCCTCATTCCTGGCTTCTCCAAGTCTCCATTTACTGCTTACGGTACATAATACTTTGTGAGCCAGGCTGGACACCTCAGACCCACCCTCAGCACCCGCCCCGGCACATCCACACTTGGCAGCACTGCCTGTCACCCCACCCCTTCCTCGTCCCCTAACTTCCTCCCGTCCCTTCAGGATAGGTTCTAATTACCCATAACAGAGACTCATGAAGGTCCCTGGGTGCGAGCTGTCCCTGCCCCCAGCCTCTCCTGAGCTGCCACCATCTCTAAGGTTTCCACAATACTGCTGTGTCTCCGGAGTCAAGACTGACATTTGAGATCCAGCACTCCATGACAGGTTCTCTTTGTTCCAGCCACGCTGGAGTTTGGCCATGCTGCGGGCTACTCTCCGCCTCCTCCCTCCACCCACTCTGTGTGCCACACCCCTGTCTGGAAGCTCTGATAGGCTTCCACCTTCTTGCCTATCAAGTTGAACTCTGTTTCAGGGCTTGGCTCAGACACTCTCTTCATAGAGCTAGCTCCGATCTCTTATGCAAACATAATTTGCTTCACTTTTGCATATCATGTTGTTTTTTTAAAAAAATTGCTTTCATGTGAATTTAACATACGCTGCCCCTTTCATCTATTTTCCATATTTATCACACATGTCCATATATATACACACACACACATATACATATGTATCAAAACATTATGTGGAAGGCTTATTCGATCAGGGAAAGTGAGCGGACGCACAGCAGCAGGAGGAGGGAGGAGGCCACAGGCCTGGCATTGTCAAGATCCTCAGTCAGAGGTGGGGAGAAGCTGCTGCCTGTGAGAGTCGGTGGCCAAGCTCTTTGTTTATAAACGCAGGTGAGCAAGCTTCTGCCATGAAAAGCCTGGCTGGACTTTCAGGTAAAGATGGGGGACTGAACACAGGCACCATCTTCTCTTTCTGAGATCTGACTAAGCCAACAGCAGTGGTGCCATGCCAAGCATGGTGGAGAGGCTGGGCTGCTAGGGGTCACCAAGGCTGCAGGAGCCAAGGGAGGACTGCAAAGAACGGGGCCTCCCCTCAGAAAAGATAAGTCCTCGTACTGAGTCCTGGTTCTCAGGAACATCTCTTGCCCGCATCTGGGAACCTCTGGACACCATGCAGCACTGTGTGGTGTTCCCATGCACCAAGGTCCTCAGATCAGCCACCACATGTGGCTCATGTGACGTCACCACCTCACAGCCCCCAAGAGTGGTGAGGGTGGAGTGACCTCAGGCCTCCTTGCCCATATGCTATCAAACCTGGATGTCCAGTGCACAGTGTCATACTTACAGGGAGGCACAGACCGTGTGCATGTGCGCGCGCGCGCGCGCGCACACACACACACACACACACACACACACACACACACACACACACACACGCTCAGCTCATTGCACATGGTTTCTTAGCACTTTACAATCACTGAATGTCAGGCTGCTCACTCGTGCACACACCCTCATATGTTGGCCTTTTGGGCACATGCGTTTTCTGCCTCATGGATCTGCTGGAGCTTTCTCCTATGGCTGGGTTTTTCCATCTCTGTGGTGGGAAGTCTCTTGTGCTGTGGTAGGTGCAACACTCCTGCTCTCCAGGACTGAGGGCCAGTGTGACTGAGCCATTTCTGTGTGTGCAGTCTGTGCCTCCCTGTAAGTGTCTGACTCTGGCACACACACTCACAGAGCTCACCACACACGGTTTCTTAGCACTTTACAATCGCCGAATGCTAGGTTACACACACACACACACACACACACACACACACACATCGCACATGGTTTCTTAGCACTTTATAGTCACCGAATGCCAGGCTATACACACACACACACACACACACAGAGCACATGGTTTCTTAGCACTTTACAGTCACCGAATGCCAGGCTAGTCACAAGTTCTGGACCTCACTCGCAGAGCAGTCTGTGATGGAGTCTGTCGCTTCATTTCCCTGCCTCTGCTTTCTTCCTCTCTTGGATGAAGTGTGATGGCTGCTCAGAGGCTGGAGGCTGCAGCCAGGATACAGGAAGCCTTGCCTGCACGTTAGTCCCACCCTCCCTCCCAGCCCAGTGAACAGCGTCAAAGCTCCCCTCTCAGGGCCACTGAGCCACATTGCATGTATTAACAAGAAGTACTTCTCCTGGCACCATTTTCTCTTTCTTTCCTTTCGAGATGGGCAAGGGGCATTCAGTATGTTACTTCTGGGATGCTCCTGAACTCCCAGACTTAAAAGACCCTCTGGTTTGTGCTCTTCAAGCGATGGGACTACAGCATGCATGCACCAACTCACCCAGACACCATTAATTTTAATGTAAAAAAGAAATTTGGAAAAAACCCCACAAAAACATATGGAACTCAGAAACTAAATAAGCAGTAATGCCCATCTTTAGAAGTTAAGGCATTTGCCAATTTTTAAAAAGATGTATTTATTTATTATATACACAATGTTTTGCCTGCATGTACACCTGCAGGCCAAAAGAGGGCACCAGATGATATTATAGATGGCTGTGAGCTACCATATGGTTGCTGGGAATTGAACTCAGAACCTCTGGAAGAGCAGCCAGTGCTCTTAACCTCTGAGCCATCTCTCTGGCCCCATTTTGTTTTAAAAGCACATGTGCTGGCATGCCTTTTCACGCTGACACGCAGCAGTCAACCTCAGCGCTATTCTTCAATTCAGATTCTGTGAGAGTGGGTCTCTCACAGAACCTGGGGGCTCGCCATTAGGCCAGGCTGGCTGAGGGTCTCCTGCTCCTACCTCTCTGGTATTGACTGGTATTAGAAATTCATGTTATCAGCCAGGCAGTAGTAGCCCATGCCTTTAATTTCAGCAGAGGCAGGTGGGTCTCTGTGAGTTCGAGGCTAGCCTGGTCTACACAGTGAGTTCCAGGACAGCCAGAGCCACACAGAGCCACCCTGTCTTGCAATCTTCCTCCCCAAATAAAGGAAAGGAAATAAAGAAAACCCTCATGTTTCCATGTTTGGCATCTTTACACGGGTTCTGCTGACCAGAATCAGGTACTTCTCCTTGCAAGCTGTGTCCGGTGGAGCTAGCTCCCCAGCCCTGGCTGCTAACTTCACTTTTTCTTGAAGAACTGTTTCTTAATTTATATCTGTATCTGTATCTGTATCCATAAGAGTGTGTGCCATGTGTGTGCAAGTGCTCAAAAAGGCCAGAAGGTGGCACTGGACCCTGGACCCGGATAACATGGCTGTGAGCAGACTGAAGTGGGTCCTCTACCAGGGCAGCACTATGTCTGAACCACAAGCCATCTATACAGTCCACTCTCTGGATGTCCCCACCAGTGACATGTACATCTACTAACTGGAAATGAAAACTGAGAGATTTAGCGGGGATTAAGAAAGAATAGGCTGATACTTAAGAACCAGACAAAACTGGATCCATGATCTACAGACAAATGAAGTATATTTTAAAAATTCTCAAGGTCATTTGTCACATGTGATTCTGTTGTGGGTCAAACAGAAGTGTGACTGTTTCACAGCCACCACCACTGCATGAAGACAGCGACGGCCAGACTGGGCCGCGCCCTTACAACGCAGCCAAGAACAAAAAGGCAAGTGGGGCCTTAGCAGACTATCTATTTTTATAATGGCTGCTTTCTTTTTCTTGTTAGTGGGTATATACCAGTCTAATTAACAAAGCAGTTCAAAAGCTATCCTGCTCCACCCCACACTACAGACTAAAGTAGGCTCAAGCTGTCCCATTAACGCTCACATAAACATTACCTTTGGAGACAGATCAGCTCACTCATAAATGGTGTACAGTAATGGTGTTAATGAGAGGGAAGAAGGACTTAGCATGAACTAAACCACGGCAGGCTCGGACTGCCTCACTTCTGCGCCAGTGGCCTCCGCTCGCTGACAGGACTTTCAGGCCTCTGAGAAACCAGCAAGCCCATTTTCACAGTAAATGCCTCAGCCCCTTGTCTGAAGGCTCCAGTGAGCCATGCCAAAGAGCTAGCCTGCAGACAGGGTGCCACACACTATGGTTCAATTAAACAGGCTGCCCACAGCACATTCTCAACAGCCAAGCAGGGCAGAGCAGCAAGGAGCAGAGGGGCAGGTAAGAGAGTGCAAGTCCCCTTCCGAAGCCCCCTGGAGTGGGTAAACTCCTGAGCTTGGGGCAGAGAGGGTCCAGTGAGGACTGTGGCAGCCAAGAGACAGCCTCAGTGTCTTCTGTCCCCTAACTTGAAACTCTGAGCCGGCTATGTGTGGGCAACCCACATAAGGTGCCTGAAAGAATCACCCTCTTTCTTCACGAAGCGCCATCTTCAAACGCACAGCCCTGTTCGCCCAAAGTTAATTTCCACGGTCTTTTTAGAAAAAGGCTCACAACACTGTAGCCTCACACGACCTTTAGCTCTGAACTCACAGTGGTCCCCCTGCCTTGGTGTCCAGAGTGCTGGGATTATTATGCCTGCTCTAGATTAAGAATGCACCCACAGGACAGAGAACTGATCCCACCAAGAGTGGAACCACAGGGCTCAGCACCACAGGGCTGAACCACAGGGCTCAGCACCGACTCACACACAGACCTGGTGAGAGCGTGGGTGGAAACCAACTGGTTCTGAGTGTAAAAGGTGAGACCACAGAACCAGTACTCGAGACTTCCTGAGTAATAGCAACATTACAAAGGCAATTCAATGAGGAAACAGAGGTTTCAGCAAGCTGCTGACACAGCAGGATATACACACTTAAAAGTTACCTCAAAACAGAATACATCCTTAAGTACCGAACTTAAAGCTAGAGTATTTCTAAAAGAAAGTACAGGGGGGAAAATGGCAGAGGGGCTGGAGATGGCTCAGTGTGTAATGTGCCTGCTGAGTAAGATCAAGACCCGAGTGAGAATCTTGAGCATGTGCTAGAAAATACCAACTGTGGTGTGCCCGGTTACAGCAGCAGCTGGGGATGGGCAAGCACAGCCAGGGGCACCCAGTGAGACCCCGGAGAAAATGCCAACTGTGGTGTGCCCGGTTACAGCAGCAGCTGGGGATGGGCGAGCACAGCCAGGGGCACCCAGTGAGACCCCGGAGAAAATGCCAACTGTGGTGTGCCCGGCTACAGCAGCAGCTGGGGGTGGGCAAGCACAGCCAGGGGCACCCAGTGAGACCCCGTCACAAAAGTAAGTAAATAAATAAGTAGAACACAACTGAGGAAGACACCTGACACCCAACTCTGCACCCACCCACATGTGCATGTACACGCAGGAAGGCACACCCCCACCCCACACACACACACACACACACACACACACTCTCACACTAATTCACACACGCCACACCCATCCATATACACATTTATACTCCCATACATCCACACATCTACACAGCACACACCCACCTATCCACGCACTCACACACATACACTACACTACACCCCTCACACACACATACCCCACACAACCCATACACACATATACCAAAATGACTTATGACCTTATCCATCAAAAAAGAACAAGGTAAACTTCTCCAAAATTAAGATTTCAAAGGCCACTGTAAAGATGGTCACAAATTGAGAAAAAAGCACGTTCAATGAAGAAGTCAGCAGGGTGTGGTGGCACAGGTCTAGCTAGCACTCGGGAGGTTGAGGCAGGGGAATCACTGAGAGTTCAAGGCCAACTTGGGCTATAATAATAAAACTGTCTCAAAATATTAGAAACAAAAACAAATGTTCAAAACAAATCAATAATAATAATAATAATAATAATAATAATAATAATAAATAAAATTAGCACACCTGTGATCATAGCACTAGGCACTGAGGCAGGGGACTGCCATGAGACTGAGGCCAGTCTGGGCTACATCTTTGTCTCAAAAAGACAAAAAAAGAATTTATGTCAAAAATACATGAAGATCTCACAACTTGGCAACAGAGCAAGCTGAGCCACTTGTGAAGTGAGCAGCAGGTGTGACTGGGAGTCACACGGACACAGGCAGGCCGCAGCTCTCCTCGATGGCGGAAGCTTAAGAGACCTGGTGCTGAAACAGCACACTGCACAGGGACCAGAGCGGTGTGGCGCTTTGCACATCGCCGAGTGGCTTCTTTAAGAACACTGCTCTGCCGCCAGCCCGGAGCCCTTGCCCTACACTCATGTGTTCACCCAGCGCATGAGAACCTATGTCCACACTACATGAAAAGCTGTGTGGAAACATAAAGCAATTTTACCTGCAACTGTCGAAAACTGAAAGTGACTGAGTGTCCGTGGGAGGGGAATGGACAGACCAAGGTATGTATACCTCTATAAAGGGACATAGCCAGCAATGATAAGGGACACATGACTGGAAAGGCAGCACCAATGGTTGCTGTGCACAGTGCAGTCAGGGGTGCACACCGAGTGACTCCACTCATATAACATGTGGACAAGGCCAGCCCCTGCCCTGCCCTCAGAGGCACTGTCTCCAGGGCAGTGGGCAAGGGGACACAGAGGGACAGAGGAAGACTCCTTACTGTGCTCAGACGTCCCTCCATTTTAGCTATGGAGGCAATTACATCTTTTTCAGAAACTCATACACTATGTACAAACACTGAGGAACTTCACTGCATCTAAATCACAGCCTTTTTAGAAAAGTTCCAAATGGAAACTACACGACACAAAATAATTACTATGAATATGACCAAAAAGTTCCTACATGCCCAAGGGAGACCTCTGAATGAGACAAGAGGCAGTGTGCTGGCATATCTGGCCAACAGGTAGCACAGGGGACTTAGGGACTGCGAGCTGACAGAACCAACAGGAGACACTAGGCATGCACAGTGGAGCATCTCACAGCTACAAGGGTGGGGAGCTGGGACAGGCAAGGCCCCCTTCAGACACTCTGACTAGCCAGCTTGGTGCCCTCAGCACACCCTACCCTCCCCTGCAGGGCCAGAACAAATATCCGGAATGGATCCTGCCAATACCACACAAACAATTCAAGCAGGTGCACACACAAAGCACTGCACCTGTGTGCGCCCTGAGGTCAGGACCCAGAGTCCATTACGCCATCACCTAGCTTGCTAGGCTGGTACTACATACAGGCTCCAACTTGTCACACAGAGGTGCTTCCTGTCCCTCTCCCACACTGTCACCTGGGGGGCCCTAACCTGCCTCAGCACCCCATCCAGCTAGAGGCATGGAGTCCAGGTACTGCACCAGAATGACCCCAGGTCTCTCCACACACTCCAGACCCTGCAGCTGCAGCACCTGCTCTCCACCATCCTTCCCTACGCTGCAGGGGTGAGGCGGGCCTCAAGAGCGAGGCGGGCATACCTTTGGTCCTCCCGTCTGTGCTCCCCAGCTTCTTGGTCTCTGCTGTAAGCAGCAGCTCATATGGGTGCTCCTCCTCTTCCTGGGAGGTGCTGTTCTGAATTCTGGGTCTCACAGCCAGGCCCTAGGAGACAAACACCCAGAACCCGTTGGGAACAGGTGGTATGCAAGAAAGCTCCACCTTGCACCGTAGGGCACAGGGGAGGGAAGGGAAGGAGCGGCAGGCTCTGCCGTCCTTCACCTGCTCTGGTGCACGCCCAAGGCTACCGTGCTGGGAGCCTGGTGTCCAGTGCAGCAAGGATGGGAAGTGGAGCCTGGAAGAGGTGAAGCGCGGTGTGTGGACGGTCCTTAGGAGTGCCGCTCTTAACAGACCCACTCCTGAGCGGAGTTGTAGCTCACGTGGCACTACACACCTGCAGTGCTTCCCCGAAGCTCAGACTCCCCTCACCAGAAGCTAATGAACAGACAGAGCTGCTTTATATTGGAATTGTGGAGCTGTGAGCCAAATAAATCTCCTTTCTTTATAAAACACCCAGAGGAAGGTAAGACAATTCCTGTATATGAAATTGCCACAATCTGACTCACTAAACCATTTTTTTTTTGCCCCACTTTATCCTTCAAAAGGAGGTAAAATCCACGCCTCTCTCCCCTCTGCTCCCTGCTTCCCTCTCTCTAGTGTTTTCTGTGGAGAACACTTCCCTAGCAGTTGTTACTTAAGCTGCACCGTAACTTGCCCTGTTTCTCCATGCTGCTTCTCTGACACGCACAAATCCTCCCCAAAGGCAAACAAAACTCTCCTGGTGCTGAGCACTTCACAGGTTCTAAACCACACTGGCCGTCCTCGTGCTCCCCTGCTCTGTCCCTGGCTGGCCTAGAATTCACTGTGTATGCCAGGCTGGCCTCGAACTCACAGCAATCCACCCGCCTGTTCATGGATCCTAGAGCCTTGGGAATGGGCGCCCTAAAGCTAGCTCCCGAAATAGGGTAAGTGACTTCTGTCCCCACCAGTCTTGAAAGTCACAACTAGTGGAGTGGACTCTGTGGCACAGCAGCTGTCTATTGGGCAGGGCCAGATTTCTCCCATACAGGAGCCACATCAGCCACAGGGCTTCAGTTAGGTGGGCGTCAGGGGCTAGCCTCGGCATTGGAGCCCAGATGGTAAAACCACAATGCTGGAGGCATGGTGTGTGTACGCATGTGCGCGCGCGCACATGTGAGTGTGTGGTGGGTATGGAGATCCCTGCTCTAGTAATTCTAGTCATTGAATAATCACACACCAGCAATGAAACCAGAGCACAAAACTTCCAGAGCTGTTTGAAGTGATGGGTACAGCCTGGGAACGACTCTCACCTAACAGAGCAGCAGACCCTACAAGCAGAGCTCCTTGCACACACAGACACCTCTCACGCACTTCTCCTGAGGAAAGGACAGCACTCCCAGACTTGAACTCTAAAGATGCTGAGCACAGCCGCCCCGCAGAGCCAGCCATCTGGCCCCCAAAGGCTCTTTGTGCTGGCAGCCATTATTCCAGGTCTGCTCTCAGAGGATCACAGTGAAGGTGCAAAGAGGGACCACTAAGTAGTTCACACCTGTCAACACCGCAGGGTTTGCTATCAGGAAGCTGTGCTCAGCAGGTTTGCTACACAGGATCCCAGGCAGAGCTCTGGGAACTTGATTCCCTGTGTTTCTTCTCACGCAGGCCAGGCAGGCTTCCCAGATGGGGAAGCGACAGGTGGGCAATGCCGGGCAGGAAGCAGACTCCCAGCGGCACGTGAGTCCACCAGGCAGGACAAGTGTGAGCAGAGACCAACCAGCCACCGTGGCCAGGACCCCAGGCACAGTCAGAGTGAAACTCAGGAAGGGCTGGGGACCTGTCCGAGGTCACTCAAAGGTCACAGCAAAGCTATGGCCACTCAACACAGCTCAACAGACTCTAACCCAGACTGGCCTCACTTTTCCTCCCTCCAAGTTGCATCGCCTTCCTTCCCCAGGTGCCTAATGAGCGCTCCTGCCCGCCTGCCCACTCCCACCCGCTCCCACCCGCTCCTGCTAGTTCCCACCTGTTCTTCACAGGCAGCACTGGCCTTTTCTGCCAGCCACCCTCCTCCCACAGAGGCAGCCCTGGCAACAGTGGCAGTCCCGCTTCTCCCTAGACTGCTCCCAGATCTTCTTCCCCTTCTCCAGGCGCACTGTCTGCTCTTCAGCACTGCTGGGCCATAGATGGGCTGCCAGTAGCCATCACCCAACCGTGGCTTGGAGAATTCAGCGAGGGTGTGGGGTGGCTGAGAAGACCCATGACTGAGGAGACCATGGCTACCCCCATGACAGCGGGCAGCCCATCACGAGGCATAAGGGGTGTAAACCTTTCGTGTGTGTGTGTGGGGGGGGGTCTCATGTCTGACATCATGATGGGGTCATTACTTGAATAAACTCTCCCACCATCAAACACTGGGTCACATGAGTGACAAACACACAACCTCAAGTTTGGCTTGGTCATAAAGCCTTCTCAGCACCAGAGAGGTGCAGGCTTTACTCTTCTCTGTACCACAAACAAGATAAAATGCCCTAGAGTTTAATGACATCAGTATCTCAGTATGAGGTTTAGTTCTAAAGCTTTGAGAGAGCTGGAAACAAAAGGTCCCAGCACCCACAGCTGGCCACTGCTCCTGCAGAAGGCCGGAGTGTAGGTCCCAGCACCCACAGCTGTCCACTGCTCCTGCAGAAAGCCGGAGTGTAGGTCCCAGCACCCACAGCTGGCCACTGCTCCTGCAGAAGGCCGGAGTGTAGGTCCCAGCACCCACAGCTGTCCACTGCTCCTGCAGAAGGCCGGAGTGTATGTCCCAGCACCCACAGCTGTCCACTGCTCCTGCAGAAGGCCGGAGTGTATGTCCCAGCACCCACAGCTGTCCACTGCTCCTGCAGAAGGCCGGAGTGTATGTCCCAGCACCCACAGCTGGCCACTGCTCCTGCAGAAGGCCGGAGTGTATGTCCCAGCACCCACAGCTGGCCACTGCTCCTGCAGAAGGCCGGAGTGTATGTCCCAGCACCCACAGCTGGCCCACAAGCCTCTGTAACTCCAGTTCCACGTGATCTCATGGACTCTTTGGCTTCTCAGGACATCAGGCACAGATGTGATGCACAGACAGACAGACATGCAGGGGAAACACCCATGTGCATAAAATGCACTACTAAAAACCCCACCTGGCTCATTAAGAGAAGGAAGACTCAGCCCCTATCTCCTCTATACTCATGTGTGTCCACCATAACAGCAGAGAGCAAGCTCAGAGCTCCCAGTCTGATGGTTCCAAAACCAACTGTGTCGGGTCAGCTGACTAGAGCTCCAGGCATTAGGGAGCATTTCCCTAAGATAACTCTCACACACAAATATCCCACGTGTGAGATGGCTTCCACACCTGACAACCTGTGTTCAGTCCCCCAAACCACATGATGGAAGGAAAGAACTCTGTCCTCTGACCCCACACAGTGTAACATAATAAGAATATTTTTTAAAATGGTAGATTGTTTCAAATAACCACCCCTTTCCTTCCCACCCTTAGCATATACATCCTATATCCCTTTTAAATTTAATTTTATAAACTTGATTATTTTAAAAAATTTGAAAATAATATAAATATCACAAAGCAAAATTAACTAGACCCAATGCCTCTATCTTTTCTTTTTTTTTAAAAAAATATTTAATTTTTTATGTGTGAGTGCTCTATCTGCATGTACACCTGCATGCCAGAAAAAGGCATCAGATCATATTATAAATGTTATGAGCCACCATGTGGTTGCTGGGACTTGAACTCAGGTCCTCTGGAAGAGCGATCAGTGCTCTTATCCACTGAGCCATCTCTCCAGCCTGCCTCTATCTTTTCTAATTGTCACTTGTGACCTGGTTCATGCCCAGATACAGTCTTTATAGGAAGTGGTGAAAGGAGCCAGCCACCAAACCTTGACACCGTGGTACTGTTCATACAGTGGCAAGGACAGGACACTTGGTGCCTTGTGTCAAATCACAACACAGATGTAAAAGAGAAAGTCAGACTGTCCAGCTGGGCCAGCCAGACAACAGCTGGCCGTGCTTCCCATGGGGCGTGGCAGGAAGACAAAGAAGACACCCACAGTTCAGCCTGAAGGTGCATGGCTGAATATACCACGCCGTGCACTCAAGTATATGCCTTACACCACACACAAATGCAACAACCCTCTTCCCCTGAGATAACACAGGCTGGGATGGCTCTGTGGAAGAGTACTTGCTTGGCATGCACAAGCCTCTGGGTTCAGTCTCAGGGCTAGGGAGATGGCTCAGCAGTGAAGAGCACTGGCTGCTCTTCCAGAGGACCCAGGTTCAAATCCCAGCACCTACATGGTGCTCACAACTGTCTGTAACTCCAGGTCCAAGTGAGCTGATGCCCTCATCTGACCTGCACAGGCACCAGGTAGGCGTGTGGTACACACACGCACATGCACACACACACACACAAAGAACCTTAGAGAAGAAGGAGAAAACAAAGCCTCCTCTGAGCACACTCATCTACCATCTAACAAAGGCTACGCCAGCGATGGGGTAACCCACAAGCCTTTACCTCAGAGGCCATCAGGGGCAAATACTTCTTCTCTACATGGTCTTCCTCCTCTTCGTCAGGGGGCGGCTTTGCTGGAGGCGGCGGACGTTCCCTCTGCAGAATAAAAATAAATAGTCTACTATCTCTCTTTTTCAAGTATCTGTCTTTTTGGTTTACTCTTATTTTAGTTCTTAGGAATAAAAAGAATTATATAAAGAATTTCCCCTGACACTAAAGTTAAGGTCAGTCCCCGAGCAGATGGAGAGAGCCTCGCACACAGACACAGGCCCATCACCTGGGCCAGAGTTTCCAACGTCTGAGGCAAAGATCATAAACACCTCCCTCCTCAACCTGGCCTGGAGGAGAACAGCACAGAAGGCTCACAGTGGCCTCGCTGGCACAAGAATCTGAGACACAAAACAATGAAACAAAAAGCAGAGGCTCACCTTTCAGTGCCCACTGAAAAGAATAAACATGAGACTAAAAGACCCATCTTGTCTAGAAGCAAGCCTCCTGGTGAAGCAACAGGCAGAGCTGCCAAAGTGGGAGCGCTTGTGCTCACTCAGCCCCCAGCACCGTGCTAGTGACTGTCCCCACTCATCAGCCAAGGAGCCCACATCAATCTCTCTAACACTCGGAGTCAGTCAGGAGGCCAAGGCTGCGGAAGCGTGAGCCCAGGAATGTGAGGTTACCTCAACTCAAAACAAAACAGCTCTTGGTTGTTGTTTTTGTGGGGTCTTTTGTTTGTTTGTTTGTTTGTTGATAGGGTCTCACTGTATAGCCCTGGCTGTTCTGGAACACCAGGCTGGCCTCAAACTCAGAGATCTGGCTGCCTCTGCCTCTGAGTGCTGGGATTAAAGGTGTGCACCACTATGCCCAGCACTTCTCTTGTTTTTAATCACCTCTTTTTTAATAATAATAATAATAATAATAATAATAATAATAATAATAATAATAATAACAACAACAATAATAATAACAACAATAATAATAACAACAACAACAACTACTACTACTACCACTATTATTATTATTATTATTATTATTATTATTATTATTATTATTATATGGTTCTAGGGGTTCCTGTGTGCCACTTGCAGGAACACAAGCACCAGTCTCCTTAGGCCAGGGGCGGGCAAGCTTGTTCTGAAAGGACCAAAAGCAACTATACTAGGCTTCACACTCAGCTCTGCCGCGATTACAGGCAAATGGTCCATGTGGCTAGATTCTAAAACAAACCTTCATTCAAAGACACAGGTTCCTGTCACCAGGCTGTAGTTTGAACCCTACCCTACAGCAAGGAACTCACTGAAGAGCAACAGGTGAACCAGTGGTAGACAATTGAAGACCCTTGTGTGACCCTTGTGTGGCACAGCTGAAGGCTGGGAAGCCATTGCACCTGTGCTTTCCCACCGTTTTCTGCAGTTCTGGGGCCCCCTGCCAGGGGAGCTGGGCCGGGGCTGGCCCCAGGTCAGTTCTATGTTGCTGACGCAAGTGAGGTTTGGAACGTGGAATGGTAGCGATTTCCCAGAGATATCTGCAAAGACAGCTGTGATGGGTTTTGGCACACAGGACCTTTCTGTTCCAGCATGCTTGCCTGCGTCACACCAGCCTCCGTCACTTAGTCTTTCCAGGGGTCTCCAGAGGTAGCTGGATCAACAGCAATGTTAGGACAACTTAATGTGCTTGTCAAGCCAGTGCTATTTGGACTGGATGTTCCATGGGCTGGGGCTCACTTCTTCCACTCTTCCTTGTTCTACAAGTCCTGGAACAGGCCTAGTCAGTGCACCATGCACAGAGGGACAGGCACTTATCCATCACGAAGCCAGCCTCGGGACACCAGTGTGGCAGGAGATGAAATAATAGGGATGGCCCACCTCATAAGCCTTCCCAGAGAAAGCAGGACCACAGGAGACACCAGAAGGAGACCAGAGCACCCATAGACCTCTCCTTCTCTGAGATGCAAACTCTGAGGCAGGTCTGGGGTACGCACAGACTATCTGCTACCATCACTGTGCCATCCACTTACAACTGAGGTATTGGCCACAGTGAGCCAGCGCGTCAGAGAACAAGAATAGCTACAATACTCGCGCACAGGCGGCAAAGCATGCACTCTTGGATGCTCTGGCCTAAGCACAACCACTCACTGCAGGACGCTGTGGCTTCTAGCAAAGGCACTAGCGCCCCCTACTGGGCAACACTTATGCCAACGAGGAAGACTTGGAACTGTACACAGCTACAGGGTATTCAGTGTGTGCTCTTCACAGCAGGTGAGCACCCGACTCCCATGGAGTGTGCGTGCTGCCATTGTTGCTCACACCTACTCTGCTGGGCCGCCATAAACCAGAGAGAACCCTGAAACCCACGCTCCGTGCAGGGCAAGGAGGCCACCAGCAAAGAACACTCCATGAAGTTCTAGGCCTTTCCCAGGCCACAGAGCAGCCAAGGAGGACCTGTGCCCTGCCAGAACTAGGCAGGGAGGGAAGGCCAACAGAAAAACAAACACATAAGCAAATCCCCCAACTCATATGCCCCCAAGTCTGTAGCAAGGTGGCGGGCACTGGGATCCTGTCAGCAGTGGGCAGGTTACACAACCATCAGGGTCTGAGAACTCTGACAAGCGGAAATAAAGTGGGTCAGAGCTGTAGGTGTACTGACTTTGGGAGGGGAAGTCAGGAGTGTTAAGGCCCATGAACAAGACAGGAAGTAAAAGCTAGTGTTGGACGAGGCAGCAGCAAGGCAGGAGGGCCCACCACGAGGAGAAATGGTGCTGCCCTCATGAGCTGCAATAGGGCTAACAAGGAGCCGACCACCAGACATAATGTCTGATAAGTGCACACACAGTCTGATTAAGTCTGTGTGCTTCTCCCCAGGACAGGGCCACCCCATTCACATAGCTGGCAAGGCAAGCAGGACGGAGGAACTCCTGTCACTGGGTCCTCCTGCTCGCCAGAGAGAAAACAAACCACGCACAGCAAGATCCCAAAGGCTTGAGCAGCCAAGGCTAAACCAGAGCAAAGGACTCGGATCTGCTCTAAGGTGGTGGGAGAATAGCAATGGCAAACTGGCCAAACATCCACCTCAGCGTGATCTATAATTTTACCACACGGAGCAGGAGAGACAGGACGGAGTCCGTCTGTCCCATCCCCATCTGCCAACAGCAGGTAGGCTCAGGCACCAGACTTGCCAGTATCCCATAGCTGCCACCACAGTGCCCAGGAGGCTCAGGCCTGGGCCACTTACAGGCCTCACTCCAGCAGCTCTTGTTCCTGTGGCCTCGGCCTCCTTGCTCATGGAGTCTCGGTCAGATGATCGCCCGCTGGCCGTGCTGTCCAAGGAATGGCAGGACACAGCGTTGTATAGCGCCTCGTAGGGACCCTCCTCCTCAGCATGTGTGTCAAAATCAACGCTCAGCTCAGCCACTACTTTCTCCACATCCCCTGGAGGAGAGGACAGAGGACAAGGCCATCGGTGAAGAGGGCAGAGCCCTGGTTCCCGACACTCTAGCCAAGCAAGGATTCCTCTGCAGCATGGCCCTTGAGGAGCACTAACCCAGTGGAAAATGACGGCTCTGCTAAGGACAGGGACTCTCTAACTCAGCACAGATGAGACAAAGAGCAGTGCTTTAAATTAGGTTGTTTTTAAAACACAGACTCACTCTGTAGACAAGGCTGGCCTTGAACTCATCTGCCTGCCTCTACTTCCCAAGTGCTGGGATTGAAGGTGTGTGCCATGCCCAGCCTCCACCTTTGTTTTTGAGACAGGGTTTCCCTCTGAACGTGGAGCCCACACTAATGCTTTAATGTAGGTTACAAACACTCGGGAAAAATAAAGCCGTTCTGAAACAAGGTGCTATATGACTTAATGGCTGTCTCCTCAGTACCAGGATCCAACCGTGACCGCAAAGTCACTGTTAGAGACGGAATCTCTGTGTGGCTTGAGCTGTCACAAATATCAGTGTGAGCTCCTTGAAAGCTCAGGGCTCAGTGAATGATCGGCCCCACTGCTGGCAGAGTCCAAGGTCAAGGGCAGTGTGCGTCCGCGTGTGTGCGAGTGCATGCATGCATGGGCGTTCATGTGTGTGCGTGTGCGTAGTGCGCCTGGGGGTGCTCCCGGGCCAGGAGCCTGAGGCCCTCCTTCTTCCGCTCTGTTGCGACCCCTCCTTTTCATGTTGTTCTACTGTTTACTACTATCTGCATGTGGGGGACACTGTCAATTAGAATTTATTGTCTTTGTCACTTATGACATCATAGGCTTCTCAGCAAACTCATGATGAACACCTGCCACCTGGCCACCTTCACACCAACCATTTATTGCCATAACTGCCATGTGCACAACAACCAGCCAGCTGTTCCCAAAGCGCTGTCATGTGTGTTGGGATAGGAAGCAACACCAAATCAAGATCTAAATGGACATGAGATGATCCTGTCAGTTACACATCCCTATAGAAGTAGAGGCCAAACAAAGCAGTCTTGAGGCTGGAGAGCCGGGCTCAGGGATTAGGAACACTCACTGTCCTTGTAAAGGCTCAGTTCCCAGCTCACAACCGTCTGTCAAACCCCCATGGGCTCCTGAATGCATGCAGTACACACGAACACACCTGGGCACACACATACACACTCCTGCGAGCATGCAGTACACATGAGCACACCTAGGCACACACATACACACTCCTGCATGCATGCAGTACACATGAGCACACCTGGGCACGCACATACACACTCCTGCGTGCATGCAGTACACATGAGCACACCTGGGCACACACATACACACTCCTGCGTGCATGCAGTACACATGAGCACACCTGGGCACACACATACACACTCCTGCGAGCATGCAGTACACATGAGCACACCTGGGCACGCACATACACACTCCTGCGTGCATGCAGTACACATGAGCACACCTGGGCACGCACATACACACTCCTGCGTGCATGCAGTACACATGAGCACACCTGGGCACGCACATACACACTCCTGCGTGCATGTAGTACACATGAGCACACCTGGGCACGCACATACACACTCCTATGTGCATGTAGTACACATGAGCACACCTGGCACACACAAACATGCTCCTGCATGCATGCACTGAGCATACCTGGTCATATGCATATACATAAAATATACAGATTGTTTTGCTTTTTAAAATTTTATTTTTAAGACAGGGTCTTACTGGGCAGCCCTGGCTAGCCTAGAACCAGCTATGTAGACCAGGCCTTGAACTCACAGAGCTGCCTGCTTTTGTTTTTCAAGTGCTGAAATTAAAGGCACATGCCTGGCTTAATTTAAAAAAATAAAATCAAAAGAGAAAAGAAGGACAGATGATGCCCACAGCAAAGCTACCTAGGCCCACTCACTGACATCTCAGGCAGCACGGGCATGACTGAGCCACCTGAGTCCTGACAACCCTGCAGGTATCACATGAATTGAGATGTTTCCATTTTGCTCAAGCATGACTAGCTCAGCTGGGCGTGGTGGTGCACGCCTGTAATCCCAGGATTCAGGAGGCAGAAGCTGGTGGATCTCTGTGAGTTGGAGGTCAGCCTGGTGAGTTCCAGCATAGTCAGAAGCACACAGAGAAACCCTGTCTCAAAAAAACCAGAAACCAAATCCCCAAAACCCAGAACAGCCAGCCCTCCTCAGGCTTCGAGGAATCTCACCCTGAGACTTCGGTGCTGTGGTGTTTGTGCTGGAGAGGAGAGGTAGCTGGGCTGTGGAGGTCTTGGCCGCTTCTTTCACACTTCTTTTTCCGGTCATGTGATCTGTAAGGAAAGATAGTAAAAAAAGCAGCTGCACCCAGCTCGGAGCACTGTGGTTAGCGTACCTGGGCCCTGCACAGCGAGCGTGGTGACACGTACCTTCTATCAGCGTGGCTATCTGCTGGCTTTTTTGAGAAGGCAGGTCCCGGACAGTGTCCAGGGCAGTCAGTCCGCGGTTGTCCTTTATGTTGACGTCGATTCCTAGAGAGGACAGCAGGGACGCGGGGGGGGGGGGGGGGGGTGGGGTGTGAGCACTCTGAGGCCAGCCCCTGAGGTGGCACATCCAAGGACTCCGTAGCTCTCAAGCAGCACAAGCACCCCTCACTCGCAGCTGTCCACAGCCCGGCAGTCCAGGACCAAGCTGCCCACCTCTAACCACACACATCCGTGGGGCTCAGACACCGCCCAGCACACGGGACCAGCTGCCGACCTCACCTGCCGCCAGCAGGATTTGCACCACATCGGTCTTGCCAAACAAAGCAGCCTCATGCAAAGCACTGCCCATCTCCGTCTGGAAGGCAAACGAGAGCGCAGCAGCGTGTCATGAGAGCGGTCGCTGTCACATGACAAATGGGACAAGGAGAAGGAAGGATGGCAACTAAGCTACACAGCGCCTGGGGTGGGGGCTCATCTTCAACATTTCTTGTAGTCCAACAAAGTGCACATAGCAAGACCACTGTGTGCTACCACGGGACAGAGTGCGTGTGAATCCCCACTGCTTGTAGGGATGGCGACCAGTGAAACTTTCCCGTGCTCCACCTCCCTGGGGAGAGGGAACAGAGGACCTACATGGCCCAAGTGGAGAGCCAACACCAGGCTTAAGGACGCACTGATGGAAGCAGTCTAACAGGACTGCTCAGCGGCACGGGCTGTGGAGGCTTTGACAGTGCACTGAGGCCCCGGGACTGCAGGCTCGGGCAGGTAAAGAGCCCTTCTTTTTTGAGATGGCCCACAAGCACTTCTTTTCAGGTTTAGTGACTATATGTCACACCCTGAAAAGAAGCAAGCAAAAACACTAGACCCACTAAACTGAGCTCATTTGCCTTTGAAATGTCATAACAGACCACGGTGACAAACAGAAGCACATGAATGTGACGTGAACTGTGATGTGAAACGTGCTGAACACACGCAGCCCGGCAGCATTGTACCAGTGCCCGGAGAGATGTCTGCCTTGCTACCTGGTAGTTGCTATCCATGCCAGCGTCCAGCAGGACCTGCACCACAGCCTTGTGGCCGTTCCTGGCCGCTAAGTGCAGGGGCGTGTGCTTCCTCGTGCTGCAGCTCAGGAGGTTGGGGTGTGCACTCAGCAGCAACTTCACCACCTCCAGCCGCCCATACAGCGCCGCCAGGTCCAGGGGCGTCTCGAACTTGTTGTTGCGCATGGTGGGGTCCGTGAGCTCCTCCAGCAAAGCCCTCACCACCTCTGTGTGGCCGTACTGTGCCGCGCAGTGCAGGGCCGTCTCGTTGTCGTTGTTCTGAGAATCAACATCAGCGGGTCAGAAAGGTGCGGGGAGGGACTAACAGCGCCTGGACCGTTGCCCATAAAACCACTGAAATTTAAGACAAGAACAGCAGCAATACTTGGGAAGTGATGTCAGAATCTAGGACCCGCCCTCCACACTCAGGCCTGACTGCTCCCACTGGCCCCATCTACCCCAGTCCCTGCTGAGGGGACCACCCTGAGCACGTGCACAACTCTGGGTGCCTGCATCTATCTGCGCACTTGAGAAGGGCCGCAGGGACTTGGCACACATGGCTACCATGTCACTGCCACTGCCTCATGTTAAACTTCAGCTGGCTTTACAAGCACTTCTCTGTCAGCGCTGTGGCTCTGGTTCTGGGTTTGCTCACCACCCATAGCCTTCCACGCGAGCTTTTTACACAGAGGCTGTCATCTGCGTGGCTTCTTGCATGCAAATCAACCCAGCAGGGACAGAAACAAAGCAGAACACCGCAAACCACTCTCAGAGTAGCAGCCAGCAGCCATTCCCGAGGAAGAACGCCCAGGCTCAGGCCTGAGGGAGACTGCCTACTGCAAAAGAACACATGGGACAATGCATGCAGTTTCTACTGCATAGGACAGCGGGCACATGGGGGAGCCTCCTTCTATAAGGAAGCCTCAGGCCTGGGGATGCTTGGTGTGAGAGGTGCAAAATATTCCACAGCAGCCCTGCCCTCCACTCAGCTCACAGGCTGAGGGCCTCTCCTGCCAATTGTGTCTCAAGGAATCAGAGTCTGGGGTAAGACCAAGGAACTCTGGGCTTTTTCAACTGTCAAACATAGAATGTGAGTCATTTCAGTTATGTGCTCCACTGAGACTGGTGACACAGCACTGAAGTAGGTAATTTCTACAGCCTTGCTTTGCAGAGAGGCGCTGATGAGAGCCATGCTCTCACAACAGTCTCAGAGTCCTCAGTTTACCCAGGTAGCTCTTGCTACTTTGAGGAAGTCAAGGCTTGAGAGCTCCTGTCCTAAGTCAATACTGTGCACCTTTCAGCCGCCAAAAGTTAAAAATTAACTACATCTACAGTTGTTTTAATATGTTAGTGACACTGAAAGGAACAGATGAGGAGTTACCCAGACACGCCTCCACTCCATCTGCTTTTGACTGCACAGTTTTGTTTTTTTTTTTTTTTTTTCTCCCAGCTACACAAAAATGAATGAGAAAGATCCAGAGCTGCTGAGTCCAAGGCCCCAAGCAGCCTGAGGAACAGCAAAGAAGTGCTTCAAACCAAAACAAGTTGGAAAAAGTGGCAGCAGGGACACGTGCAGAGATAAACACACACACTGCACAGGATGCACACGGAGGAACCAGAGAGCCAGCACAGCCCAGCAAAAGCAGCCACAGGACGCAGCCTCCACAATCCTCCGGCAACACGCTGGCCACAGAAGGGACCTGGAGGTCTGGAAGAAGGGCAAACACTGTATGGAAAGCGAATTCATGGGGCTCCCTGTGCCCAGGGGTCATGCCCACCTCCTACCAAGCTAGGGCCCAAGGGTCACTTCACTTCCCTGTGACAAAAACACAGCTACTCAAAACTATTGAGGAAGAGTCTCTGAGTGTTCTACCTCCACTGTGCATGCCAACCAGGGCCAAGAAGTCGCTTACTCTCACTAAAACCCCATCCAGTAAAGCATGTTGACCATGAAGCAAACCATTATAACTGCGGTGCCTCCCAACACCTGAAATCATCGGTCTTGGATTTTGTAAAAGCTGTGACTTAAGGACTGAAAAAAATCATAAAGCTCTGGAGAGTAAACCACTCAGAGAGCAAGGGGGGGGGTAAGAAGAAGGGAGGGAGGGAGGGACACCATGCGGGAACTGTGGCTCAGTGGCAGAACTGTGCTCAGCACACACTGGGCCCCGGGTTTAGTCCCTAGTGCATCTCACCACAACACTGAAGCAGAAAGGCACAGGGAGTGCTCTTCAGGTTTGTCTGTGGTTTTTGCTGGCCTCCTGGCTTTGGCTAGGTGCAATCTTGGTCAGCCCTGGCACATCGCCTGCCTGGCTTTAAACACCATCTAACCACACCTCACTGGCACAGTGCAGATGTATCGGTTTTGCCAGACGTGGGCTGGGTTAGCCTTCTTGACTGCGGTGACCATGTCACCACGGCTGAGCACTGGCCCCAGCCACACGCTCTCCTCGTCTCCTCGGAGCTGACCGCTGTTCAGTTAGCGTCCTCTGATTCACTGACCCACAGAGAGGCACTGGCTCTGATCTGCAGCATGGGGACCCTTCCCTTTCACCCCTCCTGAGCACCATCACACTAACCAGCGTCCTGAGACTCTGAACTGGGGGGAGGCCACGTGGTCCAAGCTAGCCTTGAACTTGACTAAAGCCTCCCACAAACCCTTCATTCCTACTGAAATTAAGTTTTCTCTACTAGAGTCAATGTGTCTAAGAAAAACAGGGCCTATTCCTCTCTGCAGGCGCCACTGAACTTCAGTTCATACGGGATTCACAGATAAACACATTCAATGGTGAGCAGAGAAAATCCTACAGAAACAGTCCAGTCATCTTCTCTTGGAACCTGTCAGGAACATCCGGCTACAGCCGGGCTCAGGTGTCGCCTGTGGACAGAGGCCTGTGTTAAGGAGTCAGAGCTTTAGCTCTCTGCAACTGTGGTGCAGGTTCTAGAAACATCGCTAGGAAGAATGGCAACACTGTGTGACCAAAATTACAAAAGGAAAACACTGACCCAACAATAGCAAAGAAGAGTTCAGCTCCCTCTTACAGTGCATAACTTGGACCAAAGTGCACAGAAAGACATGCCAGTCAAAGTGCAGGGCAAAGCGTGCCAGTCCAGTGTGCGGAACTGCAACCAGCAGCTAAGGAGCAAGCGCCGAGCAGTAATTAATCCCATCTGCTCAGGTAACAGCAAGGATCCCTCCAGGTAGGAATTTGGCTCAGACTAGGACATCTCAAACCAGACTCATTTAGGAACTATGCAGAGCATAAAATAACCAGCAATTGGCCCAAGTTCAGATCTGGCCAAGAGAGCTGTTAAAGAGTGTAAGCACACGTAAAATTGTTGTTTACAATTCTGCTAGCATGGTGGACACACATAAAATCTCAGCATTCAAGAGTTTGAGGATGGAGGATTGTGAGTTCAAGGCTAGCCTGGACTTCATAGCCAGAATGTGTCTCAAAACAAGGTCTGGGGGTATTTTCCTCAGGGCAGAGTGCTTACCTAGATACTCAAGTCTCTCCTGAGCTGCATATTCAGTCCCCATCCCGCTAAGGAAGGAAACCACCTGCAGTCACTACTGTCTTCAAGGAGACAGCCTTGTGACCTGAGGGCACACTCGGATGTGTGTCGCTTGTGTGCACTCCTGCTCCACGCATGTGACTTGAATCTGATCACGAGGGCAGCAGCTTCAGGATGGTTTGTGTGTGGGGAGAAGAGCAGGAAGAACAAGTGGGGGCGCATCAGGAAACAAGCTCGCTCCACCAAAGTCCAGCTTTCTGAGTTTAGATTCTGTATCACGTCTCCTTACTGTTTTCAGACAAGTTCTCACTATGCTCCTTGGCCTGTCTGTCACTCGCCATGGAGCACAGGCTAGCCTCAGACTTACAGGAGGCTTCTGCCTGTGCCTGAGCATCAGGGCTGCAAGTGTGCCTCACAACATTCAGCTTTATAATGGAATCTTTGTTCTCAGTTTCAGTTGAAAAGCTGCTTAACACTAAATCTAAGAGTTTTAGAGCAAGATATCAGCAGTTTTATCTCAAATGCATCACCAAACCATGGCTATAGCTGTGTATGGAGGGAGAAAAGCAAAGGGCAGGATGGTCCTAGCTCTGCACAAGAAGTGCACACTGCAGCCACGGCCGCGGTCATCCGAGCCGAGGGTGCTTCCAGTGGGAAGGCCTGTACAGCTCCTGATGTTTAGTGCACTCAGGTCACATTCAAGGTCCTTCCCACCCTGGGGGGTGAACCATTTGAAAACTGGCCATGCTGGCTGCGTTATGATGGTCAGACTGCAGGGAAGTTGGTCTACAGAGGTGCACACCTCCCATGCGTCCCTGTCATGGCTCACTTTCATTTTTCCTGGCTGTAATGACTGGTTGAAAGGGAACAGGAGAGCTTGGGAAGTCCAAATGCTCCTGAAATGGTGCCTGAGACTTCTAAGCTTGTACTTGAGTCAGACAGGAATTAGCAGTCACATAAGCTTTTTTAGTAAAGCAATTCCTAGTTATGATCCAGGCTAGTCACACCCCATTCAGCCAGGACAAAACCTAGGGCTGTGAGACCACGCTGACTGCAGAAGGGTCTGCATCCTCAGCACACACAACCCAGCACGGCCCTCAGTGCTGTGTGCCTCACCTGAGCCGGCGAGCTCAGGGCAGGACTCACTTCCAGACACAAGCGTCCACTGGCTTGGACTTTTTCTTTTCTGTTCTCAAAGTCAAGAGATAAGGAAAGCACTTTCAAGAACCAAAGACCCAGGCTTTGACCCAAGCTTTAGAAGCCAATTTCACCACAAGTGGAGACAGCCACCTCAGGCCCTCCTCGACTCACCACAGCTTGAGCACAGCGGGCAATGTTCCCCTGCACAACTGCGGCACTGTGAACACAGCACACGGTGCCTTTCAGACCTGCACAGGAGTTGCGGAGCACCTCACACACGGTTAGCTACCAGACACTTTCCCTTTATGAACACGACTCCAAAAGATGCCGGCGACAAAGCTGGTAACATCCCATCTTATACAAGAGGAAAGCAAAGCTCAGAGAAAACACAGCTTACTCAAGTCATTAGCCCAGAACTCAGAGTCAGGCCTGGCTGGCAAGCCTCAGATCACGCTCTCTACCGGCAGAAGCCCAACAGCTACTTTCTTCTCCAAAGCCCCCAAAACTAGTCCAGGAGATGCAGAAAGCGATGACGTCCTGGTTGTCATCTGTGCCTCCTTTCCCCAGGACAGCTGCACCTTGGGCAAGCACAAAGCACTAACCAGGACAATTAGTGTCTACACCAGAGAACAACTTTCAGAGTCAGGAGAAGCTCAGCTGCTAGAAAGCCTGCCGGCAAACACAAGCATGCAGGCTGGGACTCCCAGCACCACACAGACAACAGGGTGTGGCAGTGGGCATTCCACACCAGGGAGGGAGTGAGTCCTGGGGAGTCGCTGCCCACCAGTCTAGCCAAGCAGCAAGAGTGACCGACCCTGCAATTAAAATAGAGTGACTAAGGAAGATATTCAACATTCAACACTGACCTCTGGCCTTCTCTCTCTCTCTCTCTCTCTCTCTCTCTCTCTCTCTCTCTCACACACACACACACACACACACACACACACACACACACATGGAGCAGAGAGACAGAGAGAAAAATACATGTACATACACACCCTCCAAAACTTCATCAGAGTAAAACTCAGGGTTATACATTTAGGATTTAGCATGTGAGGGCGAGGAGAAGCCACCTCCTCCACCTACTAAGCTCCACCTCTTTATGGAGCTGCCTTCTGGTGAGATAGTGGCGGACGTGCAGGTCTAGTGAACCCCATTCACCTCTGCTCTCAGTCACCAGGCAGTGCTCTGCGGCCCTTCAGGTCAGCAGTGACAGAGCAGTAAGAGAAGTGATGCTGGAGACTGGCCTGAGCACCATGCAGAAAGGCACAAACCTTCTAAAAGAATGAAATGGGGCCATCTGTGTCCCTGTCCCAGCACTGCCATGTGGCTACAGAAACCCAAAGTCAGATTCTACCTCAAAAGAAACATGGAGAGCAGGTGACAAGGAAAAGGCTTTCCCTTTAAGAAGAACATCTAAGCACTGTCTGTGCTGACTCAGAAGTGAGCTGACTGGTCTGATGGACCTCACAAGTTGCAAGCGCACGCAGGCGTGGGGTGTGGGCCTGGTTCCCACTGCTGCTTCAGATGTCCCAACCTTTCCAGGATCGCAAAGGCTTTAAAGCTAAAGCTCGGCCCACCGTGCTGTGATTTCCCTAGACAAGCCAAAAGCAGATGGGCTGAAGCAGGCAGCTGAGGTGATGAAGAGGAGCCTGGGAAATGGACAGAGGGCCACAGCGGAGGGGCAGCACGGGGAAACAGGATGGCGTAGAGTCCTGCCGTGATGTACACACCTTGGCATTGATATAGGGGTCAAAGGGGCCGTACTTTTTGAGTTCTTTGATCTCAAGAGCATTCTATAAAAAGGAGAGGAAAAGACAATGTGATGATGGAATGGATGGAACATATCAAAGCAACATGTAGCCCTGGGGCCCAATGCTAGACCACCCAGAACCGAGCTCAGGAGGCTGGATGGAGTGAGAGAGCGGGCAACTCCAGGAGGCTCAACTTGTCCATGCATCCACCGGAGGCATGTCAATGGCCTCAAACCAATGTAGCGCTTGTAGCTGCCTGGATCCGTTATATTCTTTCAGCTACTTCGGACATCCTGCCCAGCCACTGCCTGCAACATTCAAGCTCCGGGCTGCCATCACTTATCCTGACCTCCCCCAGGCAGGAGGCAGCTGTGGGCAAGACAGGCTAACACACTTGAGTGCCTCCAAAGCCCAAGCAGCTGTGTTTAAGGCAAAAGTAGGCGAAGACAGGATTAGCAATGGTTGCTGAAGTGAGCAGGGCTTTGGGTGGCCACTTCTTCAACACTGAAGAGTGTTAGTCATAAGCAAGCTTTGCTCAGAGGAGACATTGTGGTTTCATCAGGAGAACGGCACTCAGGCTCTAAGGAGGTAAGTCTAA